>NC_064638.1:568229761-568560766 GCF_023864345.2 Schistocerca serialis cubense
TATGTTTTTATGGTATTAACCATGAAAGCTGAGTACTTGTTGTAGTAGGCCAATTTTTTGTTTAAGTTCTAATGTTTCTACTTCTGCCTTATGTTTTAGTTTTTTCATCTCAGCTTCATTAATTGTTTTGTTATCTTGCTTTCTAGTTCATACTTGCCTGTCTTTCTTATTGATGGTAATACTTAGCCTGTCACCCATCTTTTAAACTCTTTAGCTTTTTGTTGTTTTGATGAAAAGATTAAAGAGTATAAGCCTGATCCAGTAATAAATATCATTTGTTTTTCATTAAAGGTTAGACCCCCATTTCTCTTGGTCTCAATTGTGCTTGTGTTTTTTTATCTTCTTCGTCAATATGTAATCTTATTGTTTCATCTGTGTTTTTATATTCGAGTATTTTCGCTATGTCTTTACCTTTAAACCATATCTTAACATCGTTATTCTCAACAACAGTAATAAAGCATACTTTTTTTTGATTATTGAAGGTAAAACCTCACTCGTTACCCATCATTTAAACTGTTTAGCTGATGGTAGTTTAGATTTGAAAGCAACCAAATATAGACCTGATTCATTGATAAATATAGTATGTCGTTGTATGTTTGAAAGGGAGCCCTGTTTCAGGGCATCTTGTTTGTCATATTTAGAAGATGTGCCCTGTTTTTCTCTTATAAGATCTTCATATCTAATTTTATCTTCATCGTCTACATGTGTCTCGATTGCATGTTTCGAGTTCTCATATCCAAGTATCGTTGCAACATCCTTACCTTTAAACCATATAAGAAGGGAGGGGTGATTTATCCCTCCTTTTTGATTGTATATTAGAAGAGAGGGGCAAATCGCTCCTCCGTTAGTTTTTCATATGTTTTATAATAAATATGTTACGATTTTTGTTCAAGATTTTCTTTGTTACAGTCTGTGATGCAAACCAGACTTTATGTGTTATCAATAAACTCCACGCCTATGGTTATCTAAAAGACAATGCCACAAACTTCGATGAGGTTGATGCAGCTACATTACGCCATTCTTTATCGATTTTCAAGAATTCTATAATTTAAATATCAATGGACAAATGGATTCTGACACACTAAAACTACTTGATTCGCCAAGATGTGGTGTTGAAGATCAGCTTGAGTTTAATGTACATAACGAAAAATGGTTAAAGAACACGCTGAAATGGCATTATTATTTAGCAATTGGAGAAGTATTAAAATTGACTCAGGAAGCATTTGATTTGTGAGCGCAATATATGAATCTTGTCTTTTACCATGATAAAAACAATCCAGACATTCTAATATCTAACAAACAAGGTCAACATATGTTTCAGAAGAAGAGAGAATACTGCAACAGCATATTTAATGGAAGAGGTGGTTCACTCGCCTGCGCTTATTTTCCTAATTCTCAAAACAGCCTTATTGAAATTCATATGGATGCTGATGAATTATGGGACTTGAAAAACGATGGTAACAGTTCAAATGGTCAAATTAGTTTATTTAAGGTATTAGTTCACGAAATTGGTCATGCACTTGGAATTCAACATTCAAATAACCCTCAAGCTGCAATGTATGCCTTTTATAATGATAGAAGTAGCGGTTTGGATCTTGATGATATATTAGCAATTCAAAATCTATATGGAACTAAAAATAAATTACCTCAACCAAACCCAGTACCAAGCCCACTGCCTGAATATCCACAACCACCTGTCCAACAACCAAACTTACGTGATTTAAAGAATGTTAACACTTTTTTAATTTTTAAAGAGATGATGTATGTATTTCATAAAGAGTGGGTTTGGATAAAACAAATTAGCGAGACAAACTTCAATAATCCTCAAAATATTAGCAAATGGTTAACATTTTTACCTGGTAACTTTGAAAAGATTACCGCTATTTATCAATGTCCATCTGGGGAAGTTGTTCTTTTTATAAACAACATGGTGTACATGATAACGTTTCCAGACTTAAGTCTTGTTAGTGGTTATCTGAAAACCTTGCCTGATATAGGAATTCAAACGAATACAAAAATATGAAACTTCCTGGCAGATTAAAACTGCGTGCCTGACCGAGACTCGAACTTGGGACCTTTGCCTTTCGTGGGCAAGTGCTCTACCAACTGAGCTACCGAAGCACGACTCATGCCCGGTACTCACAGCTTTACTTCTGCCAGTACCTCATCTCCTACCTTACAAACTTTACAGAAGCTCTCCTGCGAACCTTGCAGAAAGCTGTGAGTACTGGGCGTGAGTCGTGTTTCGGTAGCTCAGTTGGTAGAGCACTTGCCCGCGAAAGGCAAAGGTCCCGAGTTCGAGTCTCGGTCGGGCACACAGTTTTAATCTGCCAGGAAGTTCCATATCAGCGCACACTCCGCTGCAGAGTGAAAATCTCATTCTGGAATACAAAAATAAATGCGATTGTAAATACGAACACAGGAAGAACTTTTGTTTTCTATGATGTTTACTACCTTGAACTGAATGAATGTAGCTATACGGTTAAACGATATGGTTTTCATAGAGACTTCCCAGGTATACCTGCAAATATTGATTCTGTATTTAGGTATGTTGATGGGGTATTGTATTTCTTTAAAGATGGCAAAGTATTCCTTTTTAATAAGTTTACAAACACATTGGTTAAAGTTGAAAAATACAATTTCTCAACATTTGGAATAGAATGCAAAAAACAACCTGAAACAGTAGCACAAGTAGTTATCAATTTTAAAACTGTTGTCTCTCAGCTTGAATCTTTAGTCTAATGCTTCTTTTGTTGTTATATGTTAGACCAATTGAAAGATGAGTGCTTTATGGTTACATAACCATCATTCTTGCAAGAACCTGGTTCACACTAATTAATTATGGAACAAGAAACGATAATCAGAAAAGTTTCAAGATTGTGTTACGTTTACATTACGTTTATGTTTCTACACGTTGCGTTTACATTTTATTGTTTTGTATAATAAATGGTTAGTACAATGAAGAATCCTTATGATGTAAATTATGCATGGGAAGCAATTAAAATGAGACAATATTTAAGGGATAGGTTTAGAGGATTTACAAACAAGATAGTTGATGAATATGACAAATACAAAAAACAAGAACAACCTATGATTGACGCAACTGGTAACCTTGGTGAACGACTTGAAAGCAAACTAGATAAAGCTCTTTAAAATAAAAGTAAAGACCTTATTCCATTTAGATTTAATATAAGTGAAGATTTGGGAGCCAACAGAACATTAAAAGAATCGGAAGTAGATAATGTGCTTCATGATTATGATGAAGAAACTAAGAAAAGACAAATGAAATACATAGCAAGTCAAATGGCTTATGATTATCAACAAGACGACGAATCACGAGGACTAGCAACTCCAAAACCAAAACTGACATTTATAGGAACACGTTTACTGCGGTACCTGAACAACTGCAATGACGGAATTTTCGGTTTAAAATCAATTGGTGCCGAAAAATATGTTGGTGATGAACCTGTAAAATTTGACACGTTAACTATTGGAGGAAGACACTACGATTATTTAACTGTACAAAGAAAAGAATATCAAGCCACTGATGGGTTAATGAATCTTCTTACCCAAAAGTATATTACTTTGGATGATCTTGACGATAAATTTGATGAAGATGATTTACAAAATTATGCAGAAATCTTACTTGAATCAAACGCATTTTTTTTGTTGTAATAGGAAGCCCAGATCGAGTAGAGGAGCAAAATACAAATCAATAATTAAACACATTCTAGGAAAGCACTGTAGAAACGATAGTAGCTCAGAATCATGTTTTGAAGCTAGTACACCAAGATCAAAAAGAGGCGAAGGTTTTGTAAAAGAATATAATGAGCTACCAATTGAATACATTAGGATGAACGATGTTAGAGACTTAATTGATCATCTGGCTGTTATTGATGGCGAAGAGAAAGCAGGAAACAGTTTTCGAAATGAGAAAGTTGCAATAATGAAAATGTTAACGTCGAAGTTTAACGATTTTGTGATTAATAGCCCTAAAGGTACGTCATACGTAATAAAATTCTTAAACATGTTACCACAATCATTCTGAGAAAATAAGAAATATGGCAAAGGAATAGTTAATTGGGCTTTGAATAATCTTAAAATGCCTGAGCTTCACATTCCTGGTTATAACTACTGTGGTCCGATTACAAAGCTGGAAGAACGATTAAACAGAGGAGATGAAGGAATTAATTGGTTATATGAAGCTTGTAAAGAACACGATATAGCTTATCACGAGAATAAAGATTTAAGTAAGAGACATGAGGCAGATAAAGTCCTACAAGATAAAGCATTGGCTAATGTTTTTTGTAAAGATTCTGATTGGGATGAATAGTTAGCATCGGCTGGTATCGCTAGTATTATGTACACGAAAAGGAAAATGGCTTGGGGTTTGTAAATAATTGTTTGTTAAGTTTAGTTTACGATATTTTTATGGGTGAATCCATAAAAGCTGGTTATAATTAGAGGCGCTACAATGTTTTGCTGTGTAATCGGTAGGAGGAAACGATTTCTGTAGGCCTTGGCGTGTTTCTGCCGATATGTATGATGCAACCAACTAAGTGACCTTGTTAGCCTCACTATCTCTTACAGCTGCGCGGCGCTGATTCATACACTGAAACGGGAAGCTGAGACGTACTAGCTGCGAGCTTCCGTTAACAGGTGGCACTCATGTTTGTTCCGTTTAGTTACTAGGGGATCGTGTTTCACTTTAAACTCAAATTAGGTATTTTTAAATGTTGTTTTCGTTATTCATACTAACATTTACATGTGATTTAGATTTAGCCTCTTCAAATGAAATACAATAATGTGAAGGAAATTATATATTTACGTCCAGAATAAGCTGATGAAAGTGGCGCTTTTAGAATGTACTTTATCACTAGAATACCAACTATATATACCAACTGCAAGGGACTACTTGTGCTCCCGGTTGCCCCAGGCCGGGAGTTCAACTGGCCACTCAAGCAATGGGATTCATCGATCATCAAGTC
Organism: Schistocerca serialis cubense; assembly: GCF_023864345.2. Taxonomy (NCBI): domain Eukaryota; kingdom Metazoa; phylum Arthropoda; class Insecta; order Orthoptera; family Acrididae; genus Schistocerca; species Schistocerca serialis. Next base: position 568,234,750 of record NC_064638.1, read on the forward strand.
ACTGCTGCTGAAGAAGCTCTGCCTCCTCAATTAAAGATGACAGGTGACAGACGTGGAAGGGCAGCTACCATCAAGTCGATGGAAGACTACCTGGCAATGGAACTTGGACTACGAGAAGACATCGAAAAAACCCCAGAGGGTAAAGATGAGATAAAGAGAAGTTGGATTAATTCCCTCCAGGGTTTCCTTCAGATGGCGCCGAAGGTTTTGCACTTCTTGATAATGATTTTTTTATTTTTGTATTCAGATTTCATTAACGATCTTGATAAATATTTTTTTCGTTATATGTTAGAACTGTCGTTTTACCAGGTCTTAATTGTTCATTGTCATCATGTAATATTATTGCTTGTTCGTGGTCGTTACATTTACTCAGCTTCATTTCATCAGATTCATTGATAAACATAGTATGTGGATGTTGGTTTGAAGAAGGGGGCCTGTTTTGGGGCCCCCTATATCTTAACATCATTATTCTCAACAACAGTAATAAAGCTAACGTTTTAATTCATTCATTGGTTTAAAATTCTAGAATATAAATATGGTTCCTTTTTCGTTGCATGTCAGCCTTAATTGTGTGTGTATGTTGGTGGAGCTTAATTCATTCATTGGTTTAAAATTAGAGAATATAAGCCAGACTCATTGATAAAGATAACGTGAGGTTGAATATTAGAAGAGAGTCTACAGTATAGACTCTTTAGTTGTGTATATGTTCTTTGATATTCATCGATGTGTTGTATTTACTTACGATTTGATTGATTTATTTCGATTTAGCTTTGTTACGTGCTTATTCTTTTTAACCATGTCTCATAAGATTGCACACACATTTGAACATTTTTTTTCAGAATAAGAACTTTTCCCCTTAGAATACTGAGAGAAGACTGTCGCCCAACTTGTACAAATTTGTTGCATACAACACGTCATATCCGCCTCGCACCACAGGAGGGACCTGTCTGATTGATCCTCGAAGAGTGCCAACTAAACTTGTTCCTTTTTGTTTCAGCTCATCCGCCATTTTCACGGAAAAGCAGAAGTTGTCAGTCGTGATGTCATGACTACAGTTGAGGAATGGCTGTGCCACCTTCTTAATAACATGGTGACCAAACCCTAGCTGCAATCACGAGTGTCATGTCTGCTTCAGTAAGGTGAATCCGCTCAGAAAGTAGCGCTTGTCAACATCACACAAATGCCTGTATTTTATCCTGTACGTATCAAGTTTACTGCATTTGCTAGCATACAGTTACTTGTCGACAGTCATGTTCTCGCCTGGCTTGGAGCAGACTGTGTAACTGTTAGTAAATACACTGAAGCGCCAAAGAACCTGGTAATAGGCATGCGTATTCAAATACAGAGGTATGTAAACAGGCAGAATACGGCGCTGGGGTCGCAACGCCTATATAAGACAACAAGTGACTAGCGCATTTGTTACATCGGTTACTGCTGCTGCAAAGGCAAATTTCAAGATTTAAGTGAGTTTGAACATGTAGTCGGCACACGAGCGATTGGACACACCATCTCCGAGGTAGCGATAAGTGAGAATTTTCCCGTACGACCATTTCATGAGTGTACTGTGAATATCAGGAATCAGACATCGCTGCGGCCAGAAAAAGATCCTGCAAGAACGGGACCAAGAGAATTGTTCAACGTGACAGAAGTGCAACCCTTCCGCAAATTGCTATAGATTTCAATGCTGGGCCATCAACAAGTGTCAGTGTGAACCATTTAACGAAACATCATCGATATAAGGTTTTGAGCGGAAGGCCTACTCGTGTAACCTTGATGACTGCACTACAAAAAACTTCACGCCCCGGCCTGGGCCTATCAACACCGACGTTAGACAGTTGATGACTGGGAACACGTTGCCTGGTCAGACGAGTCTCGTTTCAATTTGTATGGAGCGGATGGATGTGTACGGATATGGAGTCAACTTCATAAATCCATGGACTCTGCGTTCAGCAGGGGACCTCTCAAGCTGGTGGAGGTTCTGTAATGGTATGGGCCATATGCAGTTGGAGTGCTATGGGACCCCTGATACGTTGGACTCGCATTCCGGAGGACGACGGTTCAATCCCGTCTCCAGCCATCCTGATTTAGGTTTTCCGTGATTTCCCTAAATCGTTTCAGGCAAATGCCGGGATGGTTCCTTTGAAAGGGCACGTCCGATTTCCTTCCCAATCCTTCCCTAACCCGAGCTTGCGCTCCGTCTCTAATGACCTCATTGTCGACGGGACGTTAAACACTAACCACCACCACCACCACCCTGATACGTCTAGATACGACTCTGACAGGTGACATGTACGTAAGTATCCTGTCTGGTCACCTGCATCCATTCGTGTCCATTGTGCGTCCCAACGGACTTGGTCAATTTCATCAAGACAATGCGATACACCACATGTCCAGATTTACTACAGAGTGGCTCCAGGAACTTTCTTCTGAGTTTAAGCACTTCCGATGGCCACCAAATTCCCCAGATATGACAATTATTGAGCAATTATTAGGATGCTTTGCAACGTGCTGTTCAGAAAAAATCTCCACCCCCTCGTACTCTTACGGATCTATGGCCTGCCATGCAGGATCATGGTGTCACTTCCCTCCAGCACTACTTCAGACATTAGTTGAGTCCATGCCACGTCGTGTTATGGGACATGCGGGGGCCTTTCATGATATTAGGTGGGTGCATCAGTTGCTTTGTCTCTTCAGTGTCGATTCCATATTTCTGAAGCTAGGTAAAATTTATCAGTTGCCTCGTCTCCTTGATGACATGGAATCAAATCTAAGACGACAGCATTTCACCAGTCCGAAGGAAACCGTAAGCCGCGCTGATAGAAAGTGTCATCCGACCCAGAATTCTTCATATATCAGGTTAATTTTGCCCTAAACTGTCATAATGTACTCCAACATATCGTGAACCACATCGAGGCACGCCCGGAAACAATTTAGAGTCTGAAACGGGTGTTACTGATATCAAATTGCGTATGGGTCAAAAATGACCCACATTATACTTCAGGTATAGCAGATAAATTTTTCATACTTCTTGGTGGGCTAAGGGTAAGAAATTTTGAGGAGTTGCACAAAGCTATAAGTGATTAAAAGGCGCTGGAGCATCTGGTCCTGCGATCATTATGGACGGGGGTAGGACCACTGACAAACCTCCATGGGTCAAAAGTGGCCCACGTCATACTCCTAGTGTTAACTGACATTTAATTCTAAGAATTTGCACCAATGGTAATGTGTTCGTAATAAATCTTCAGTGTGTCATTCCACTGAAACGGCATACTGCAAGTTAAAATACAAAAAAGCAAAATGTGACGATACCAATATGGTGAATGCCGCATCGAGTGACATGCTGGTTCGACATCACTTCCCACAGTGGCTAATAGTAGGGGGAAGAGTGGGGGAAACCGTGCAGGTTTTAACGTTTGCTGGACTCTGCAACTCTGAATTCAAGTTTATAGAGGTCAACTGCTGCGTAAATATACATGTAGACAAATAACGAATGAGAAACGAATCTGATGAATGAAATGAAATGAGTGCATGAACTGAGCGAATGAAGTAGAGTACAGTGTCTCTAGAAGTCTTACAACCTGAATTGTTGGAATGGTCTATTGATACATAGTCAACACCGATTCAGAAAATGTTACTCTTCGTAATACAACTAGACGACTAGCTCTTTACTCTCATGAAGTTGTGCATGTTATCGACAGGGGATCTCAGATTAATTCCATATTTATATATTTTCAGAAGGCTTTCGGTAATGTTCTTACAAGAGGCTTCTAATGATATTGCATGTCTATGGAGCATCGTCTCAGTTGTGTGACTTGATCCTTGATTTTCTATCAGAAAGGTCACATTTCATAGTAACTGGTGGAAAACTATCGAGTAAAACAGAAGTGGTCCCTGGCATTCCCCAAGGAGCTGTTGTAGGCCCTTTGCTTTTCCTACTCTGCATAAATGATTTAGCAGACAATCAGAGCAGCCATTTTAGACTGTTTTCGGCTGATGCTGTCATTTACCACCTCATAAAGTTATTATAAGATCAACACACATTGTAAAATGATTTAGAAAAGATATGTGTATGCTGCAAAAAGTAGCAATTTACCATAAGTAAGGAAAGGTGTGAACTCATCCATATGAGTACTGAAAGAAATCTGTTAAATTTTGGTTATATGATAGATCTTACAGATTTAAAGACTATAAATTCAACTAAATATCTAGGCATTGCAATTATGAATAACTTGAATTGGAACAATCAGACAGATGATGTTGCTGGGAAGGTGAACCAAAGACTGTATTTTAGTGACAGACCACTTAGAAGACATAACAAATTCACTAAAGACACTGTGTGCAATAATCTTGTCTTAATGTAGACTTAAGTACAGTGTAATCTCACTTGATATTTAATATCTGTTTATTAATGTAGCCTTATAGAGTAAGTTTGAACCTCAATTTGACGACTTCTTGTGAAGTGTTGGTACCATCATGGAGTTGGATGTTAATTCATAGAATAAATTAGTCTTCACTTTTGTTTTATAGCGCTCTTGTGGTAGATTTCAATCATTTTTAAGCTCTATAACAATTAAATTTCTTATGGACAAAGTATTATCAGCCTAACAATCACATGCCCAATTCACACTAGCAGTGATAATAATATATAACAAGTTTGAGAAACTTAGAAATATAGTCTCAGTACCATGTAATCATAATGAAAAGTTCTGGCTATAAGCAAAATTTTATGTATAAAATTAGTTACAAAACTTCAGAAGCTCTTCTAAAATTACCAAAATGATTTTTTCCATATCTTTCCTTTCACATGCCTAACATATATAAACTAATTTATTTTATATACAAAAATAAACTTCTAACATGTCATTAGTAGTTATACTCTTTGTACTTACTTGTTATAATTTTTTGTAAATTGAAAGGTACATGACAACTATTAGCAGCAGGAAAAACAGTAAGTTTAGTTTTAAATGTCTCATGCCTATTGGAAAATATAGTGTGAACTGCCCATGTATTATGCTCCCTGTCAGACAGCAGCAAGCAGATGATAGTCTGTGGTGATTCCAGTGCATATTTATTAGGGATTCTGATAGGAAAAATGATCTGGAACCCTTATTTGGAGCGTACAATTTGATCTCACTGATTAATTTTCCAATACTGATGGATAAAGACAGTAGGACCCTATTTGACAAAATTTTCTTTGCTGAAGCTCAAAGCAAAAAAATAACTGTTTCCTTAGTAACAAACGTTGTCTCTGGTCATGATGTGCAGTTAGTTAGGATAAATGAGACAGTGCCTTATATTACAGATATGACATTCCTCAGTGGAAATTAGTTAGAATAATGGACTCCAGGACAAATGTGTTTCAAAATAATTTGCAAGCAATGACCTGGGATGAAATTTATAATGAACAAAATACTAACATAAAATTTAAGTTATTCCAAGATAAACTCGTATTATTATTCGAAAATAACTTTCTGCACAAGCTAATCAGAAAGGACGTCAAACAACCATGTAAAAAACTATTAATCGCTACAGGAATTAAAGTATCTTATGAAAGAGAAAGGGAAGGTGATAGGAGAGATGTCATTAACTACTGACTTGTTTCACTGCTGACACCATTTCCCAAAATTTTTGAAAATGTGATGTATTCTACAATACTGTATGGGAACTATAATTTGGCATGCGGGAGCCTAGTTCCGGGTGGGAAACTACAGGCAGCAGTCAGGAGATTTCGTGGCGTGGTGTGGCAAATTGTACATGTTGCCAACTGTGCGGCGTAGGCTGCACCTGTCGTCTGATTTGTTGCCTGCTACGTTGGTCGCTTAGCTGTGCTGTTGCTATCAGTGTGTAGTGGCTGTGTTTGCACTGTTTCGAAAATGAGCAATGATCCGGTTGCTGGCCCATCGCGGGAGTTACCGTTGACTCCAGTTCCTAAAAAGAATGAGCGCTTGTCGTAAAATGATGATGACTGTAGTGAAGTGCTGCAATGATGAAGGAAACCAAAAATTACTCTTGCACCCAATTTGGCAGTCTTCCCTCAGAACTGTGACGTACACTAGAAAGAGCCTACGTAGTATTGCGAGAGTTAGAGTATTTGCCAGGAATCACTCGGGAGTATCCCCAGGAACTCCTGGCAAAAGGAGAATAGTTTCAGTTATAACCCTATTAGAGAATATTTCTAAATAGCTCCACATTTGATTATAATTAATTTAAAATGTGTGCTCTTTTACTGATAGTCAGTAGAAAGACAGATGATTATTGTAATGACTAATTGTACACTTTAACCCATTTCTGTAAATATTCGAATGCAATTTTAGTTCTATAAAAAAGCGTTTTATTCTCTTCAACTTAGGAGAAAAAGCGGGGAAATTGGAACAGTTGTTGATGACTTCAACAAACGAGTCATAGGCACACAATAGAAGAGTTTTACAAGTCCACTGGTTTCGCGTGGAGAAAGGTTGAAAACAAGAGAACTTCATTATTGAAACATGGCGACATTGTGCATTGCCAGTCCCAGTTCCTCGTCGAGTTAAAAAATATCAGGGAGGCTGGCACAGAATTCTTTTTTTTGGACGAATCCTGGATGGACAGTAACCAAACGTGTGGCAAATGCTGACAAAAGAAAGGTGTTGTGGGTGTTACTGCTTGGGAAAGCATCTCCAGAAGACTAGTAGTTCGAAATGTGGGTTATAAAAACGGATTCGTTAGGCAGGAAGATCTAACGTTCTGGGCCAAATCAACCCAGGCAGATTACCAAGGGGAGATGAATTCTGCTAATTTCCTAAAATGGTTTGGAGAACTTCCTCCACACTCTGTAATAATCATGGACAATGCACCTTGTCACAGCAGGCAACTCAACAAACAGCCCATCAAATACGATAGGAAAGTATCTATTATAGAGTGGTTGCAGAATAGAAAAATCCAGTGTGATGAGAGTATGACAAAGGAGGCTCTGTACTCCCGGATTCGGAAGAATAGGGTGGCAGCGGCGTCGTATGCGGTTGATATACTGGTAACAAGAAAGGGCCACAAAGTAATTCACTTGCCGCCATACAATTGCGATTTGAATGCCATTGAGCTAGCGCTGGCAAAAATAAAAAGACTCTTTTGGGAGCGCAATATTACAGGTGACATGTCATCTGAAAATCTGTTGACTTTTGGAAGCGCTTGGTTTCGGGCTGTTACTGAGGAATACTGGAAATATTCATGCAAAAAGGTACAACAGCTTGAGCAGGAGTATTGGAGGCATGGCGGTGTGATGGAAATAACCACTGACAACCTCAATGTCGACGTCGGCACTTCAGATACCGGTGACGAGTCAGAGAAAACCATTACGTGCGAAAGTGAAACTATTAGTGCCTCCGAATTATCAGAAGCTTCAGCAAAATTAGCCTATTTTATTCTTTTTTTATTATGCATTCGTGTTGAATGTTATCATAGCTTTGCTGAAATGTGTGGCTTCCAGTAAATTTGAAAAAATAAACAGTAAGTTATCTTCCATTCCTAGTGTCGCAAATTGTTCTTTACCTACTTCTAATTCTGCATTTATTTTAGTACTGAACTGATAACGTAGGACGTTAATGTCTTTATTTAATAAGTCAGTACAAACAGTGATCTCAATTTCGATAGCATGAAGTATTTAACTGACAGTTAACGCTGTCCTACACATAGCTGATTTTTGTGGAAGTTTAAGAAACACGTTTATGTTGCTTGCACTGCACGCAAAGCTAGTTCCTCACCTCACACCGCCTCTCCCCTCAGCATCAATAGTGATTGCTCCCCGCATCCACCTCTGGGAGATGTCAAGTAATAGTTCGCGTATAGTAGTATATCAGCTAAGCAACAATAGTATCTTCAGAAAATAACAATTTGAATTTCAAGAGTTGCTGTACTGAAAATGCCACTTATGTGTTCACTCCCCAAATTTATTGTAATGTGTAAGAGGTACAATTTACTAACTCCCTTATGCATATTTAATAATGATAATTAAAAAAACCTTATAAATGCTTACAAGTTAATTTGTAATGTGAATGTAAAATGTCTTATTACAATTTATTGTGCAAATGATTCATAGAACATGAAACTAAATCCAGTATGTCAAGGTAAGTAGTAGAGCTACGGGGGTGTCGCTCCACATTCCATTGTTGCCAGGTGTATCCAAGATGGCGGCGATGATGTCTTCCAAGGTGGCGTCATGTAGACTTGGCAACAGTGCATGACATCATTCAAGATGGCGGATTTTGGTGGGAAGATAGGTCAATTGGGCTACCTCCACTAACCTAACCCTCCAGAAAAAATGGCGGGAAGTTTAAATTGCAACAGGATAATGCGTCACTCCTAAGAAAATCGTTGGAAGATAAGTCACTTGAGGCTTCGCTGCTAACCTAAGAAAATCATGGGAAGAAGGTAATTGGGCTACCTCCTCCAGCCTAAGTCACCCAACCACCACTTCCTCCTACAAACTGGTGCCAAGTCTGAATTTAGGCAGTAAAGAAAGCTCACTTGGGGTTTTGGTACCATCGCTAGAAAATCGTTGCAAACGAAACTCACCACCACCACTAACCTAAGTCACCAGGCTGCGACCTCTTCCTAGGACCAGGTGGAAGAAAGACTCGCCCGCACTAGGCTAGACGGAGAGAGGAAGGAATCTACTTTATTTATTTGGGGGCAATTTATTTAGGGATGGAGTATATTTATCACAGAACACATGTTCTGACATGCTCCACAGCGCGCGCGCGCACACACACACACACACACACACACACACACACACACACACACACACACACACACGCGCGCGTACGTACGTACGTACGTACGTACGTACGTACGTACGTTTGCTAATTGTAAACCATCAGAAAATAATGAACTGCACAGTCTACAGACATGTGAACCACTCGTAAATAATGCAATAAATTTACGTCCATAGAGCCAAACAACTCGTTAATAATAATAATAATAATAATAATAACAGATAATAATAATAACAGATAATAATAATAACAGATAATAATAATAATAACTAATAATAATAATAACTAATAATAATAATAATAACTAATAATAATAATAACTAATAATAATAATAACTAATAATAATAATAATAATAACTAATAATAATAATAATAATAATAATAATAATAATAATAATAAGATAATAATAACAGATAACAGAAGGATTCAGCAATGATATAAGTATGGCTTTTGGAACAGACAAATGTAAGAAAAATGGCGTAGTCAAGGGAAAACACACTAAACAAGAAGATTACATATTGGATAACCACAGCGACTGCATAGAAGCGATGGAAAAAACGGATGCCTATAAATATCTAGGATACAGACAAAAAATAGGAATAGATAATACAAATATTAAAGAAGAACTAAAAGAAAAATATAGACAAAGACTAACAAAATTACTGAAAACAGAATTGACAGCAAGAAACAAGACAAAAGCTATAAATACTTATGCCATACCAATATTGACCTACTCATTTGGAGTAGTGAAATGGAGTAACACAGACCTTGAAGCACTAAATACACTTACACGTTCACAATGCTACAAATATAGAATACATCACATACATTCAGCAACAGAAAGATTCGCATTAAGCAGAAAGGAAGGAGGAAGGGGATTTATCGACATAAAAAACCTACATTATGGACAGGTAGACAATTTAAGGAATTTCTTTATAGAATGAGCAGAAACTAGCAAAATACACAAGGCAATCACTCATATAAATACAACGGCTACACCACTGCAATTTCATAACCACTTCTACAACCCTTTAGATCACATAACATCAACAGATACGAAGAAAGTAAATTGGAAAAAGAAAACACTTCATGGCAAGCACCTGTATCATCTAACACAGCCACACATCGATCAAGACGCATCCAACGCATGGCTAAGAAAAGGCAATATATACAGTGAGACGGAAGGATTCATGATTGCAATACAGGATCAAACAATAAACACCAGATATTACAGCAAGCATATTATTAAAGATCCCAATACCACAACAGATAAATGCAGACTTTGCAAACAACAAATAGAAACAGTAGATCACGTAACAAGCGAATGTACAATACTAGCAAATACAGAATACCCCAGAAGACATGACAATGTAGCAAAAATTATACAACAACAACTTGCCATATAACATAAACTAATAAAACAACACGTTCCCACATACAAGTGTGCACCAAAAAATGTACTGGAGAATAATGAATACAAATTATACTGGAACAGAACCATTATAACAGATAAAACACCACCACATAACAAACCTGACATCATACTCACCAATAAAAAGAAGAAATTAACACAACTAATTGAAATATCCATACCCAATACAGCAAATATACAGAAGAAAACAGGAGAAAAAATTGAAAAATACATCCAACTGGCTGAGGAAGTCAAGGACATGTGGCATCAGGATAAAGTTGACATAATACCAATTATACTTTCAACTACAGGAGTCATACCACGCAATATCCACCAGTACATCAATGCAATACAGCTACATCCAATCTTATATATACAACTTCAGAAATCCGTAATTATTGATACATGTTCAATTACCCGAAAGTTCCTAAACGCAATGTAACATATACCGTACAGTTAAAAGGAAGTGACGCTTGATCAAGGTCCACGTCACTTTCATTCCGAACCAGACCTGAGAAAGGAAAGATAATAATAATAATAATAATAATAATAATAATCCTTCTAAAAGACTCTGCTTGCTAATCATCAACTGTCTAATCATCAACTGTCTAAATCATACAACAGTATTTATTTAAACAATTAGATGCAGCACCACCACCACTCAGTGTGATCGCTACTGAGTCCACAGCCCAACTGTCTTAGTACATTTTGTCGCCATCACAGGATGCTGTAGTTATAACGCCAGAAATGCATATCCTCCTATTTCCATCTATTGTACTGTAAATTTTTTCCTTATTTTGTTACCTGAAGATATGACATTTCTGTATCTTTATATATTGTAATTGTTTTACTGTTTGTATATATGTCATATATGTCGATGTGTAATTGGTTTGTTTTGTAAATATTATTTGTATTTTTACGCTGGGTCTTGCCTAGGGAAAACTATGCTATTGAACGACTACATCGATAGGTCGTGTGGAAAACCAAAGTGTTTAGGTTCTTTGGTAGTGTGAACTCTGCTGCGTGGAGCGCGGGCAGAGCAGAGGGAGTCTGGGGGGAGTAGGGCAGTGGTGCAGGTGTATTGTGTGACGCTCCCGAGAGTTGCTGCACTTTCGGCATTTGACAGCATGTAATTGCGCTCGACTTGCTATGTTAGTTTCTGACATGGTGTCGCGGACGGGAAGCGTTAGCTGGCACACATCAAGAGCCCGTTTCGGCTGGAGACCGTGTCGAGAAGAAGGCGCTCCAACATCCAGCTTCTGCAACAGCGGCGGCCGATAATGAGTGACTGTCGCCACCTCCTTGATCGACAACTGCAAACCTTCAATCAACCACCAAGGAAGACTAGAACCACGTAAAGTTTTAGAACTGTATGCCAGATATCAGCTTTTCAAACTGGTCAATTTGTGTCACCAAATTGCAGCAATGTAGGATGAACCTTTGTTGCTCATTGTCCCAATTGCATTACCAAGCAGGGTCCCTTCCTTTTCCGGAATGAACCTGAGTGTCGTTGAGATTCAAACGCCAGCATTAAAGTAATACCATTCCATTTCACTGCTTTAATTTCAAAGTTCAGTTAAAGTATTCATAGCTCGCTACAATATTTAGATTACACAAGCACAAATTAAGAGTGCAAGTTTTGTTACCATATTTTAGCTTACCTGTGACTGCAGCTCAGCTTGGTACGTACTAAATTTTACTATTGTTAATTGTTCAGAATCATTTAACTCAAATTCAAAGTTAAATCTCTTATTTCTAAATTGTGTAGATTCAAGTAGCTTTTGAAATGATTGTTAAGGTAGCCCAAGACTAACCTTATTTTATTGAATTTTGTAGTGCTTCAGAAACAAAGTTCACTATTAATTTCAGTCACTAAATTAACTTTCAATTTTCCAGTTTTATTAATTCTTTCGCTAAATTAAGTCAGAGGGTAGCGAAATTTATTACTTCTGACAAAAATTCAGTTTTCCACACAATACCTGTCAACCTTCAGTTGCCATGCTTTTAGTGCTAAATATATGTGCATTAATCTTTCATTTTCAGTTATTATAGTAGTTGTCCATGGGACTGGCGACCATAATTTTCCCCAAATCTCAAATATCTAATTAACGCCAATTAATTGTTAATGTAACGACCGCACATTCACTTTCTTTATTAACTTTACCCCTTTTCAAAACTAATTTCCAGCAATTTCATTTGCATTTTTCCTTTCATTTAGATGTAACCCTTTCCTCCCTCTTTACCGACAAATTAACTTCGGTGACAATTGCTTTTCCCAAATTTCCATTAGGTGTATGAGGTTTCATTTTTCACTGTTATTCAGGTCGATAAGTGAGGGGGAGGTTACATAGTGATGTCATGTGATGACTCAAGTACCATGTATATGCCACAAGCTCCAGAGCACAAGTGGTTTAGTTCATATCACCGTCACCACCTACACATCAGATAATGCTGCATGTACCATTATTCAAAATGGCGGCATACATTGTGTCCACCATGTGGTCTTGACCTAGTTCCAATCGGCGACGCGACATCGGGTGATGACTGAAGATCGTCAGCTTTCTCTTACTCACTGCTGACATCACAGACAGGGCCTTATACTCGTGCCAGACATAGTCTTATGGAAATATTCTCTGAGACTATGATCATACTACTCTTAATGTGTAAAATATGTACTTGTTTCCTTCTTGTAGTCAATATAGCTCAATCGGTTAAGTGATGGAACTATACTGACTATACACACAAATACTATTATTATCCTTCCAGGTGTATTTTCTATATATAGCTCATCTACATGACCATGCATGACTCATTTAGTATAATGGCGGCTTGGGTAAGGCACCCTCGCCACAAGGACTTTGTTGTCAGTGACTGGTCATGTGAAGATTCAAGTGAAGAGCTGAAGAAGAAGAAGAACAAGAAGAAGAACAGAATTCTCCTTCCCAATAATATACAAGCAGTTACTGTAGGTCCATCCAACTGCGGCAAGACTAGTGTCCTCATGACTCTGCTAACGCATGCAGGCGTTGTGTGATTCGAACATGTCTGTATTCTCAAAAACACTCCTTCAACCCAAGTATCAGTTATTGCAAGAGATATTGCGAGGTGTAGGTGGTGTTACATACACAACATTCAGTGAAAGCGGTGATATCCCCCCCCAACTGAAAAAGCAAAACCAAACAGTCTTCATATTTGATGATGTTGGCGTGGAAAACAAAGACCAAATTCGAAAATATTTGTGTTTCGGTCGTCATATGGGTGCTGATGTATTTTGTCTAAGTCAAATATATTCAAGAATCCCCAAACAGCTTGTTAGGGATAACGCAAACCTCATTAGTCTTCAAGCAAGACAATCTGAATTTAAAGCACATTTACCAAGCACATCTGGGAATGGACATGTTGTTCAACGATATGTGCAGATTGGTGGAACCATTCACAGTATGGCTAAAATGGCTGTGAGCACTATGGGACTTAACTTCTGAGGTCATCAGTCCCCTAAAACTTAGAACTAATTAAACCTAACTAACCTAAGGACATCTCACACATCCATGCCCGAGGCAGGATTCGAACCTGCGACCGTAGCGGTCGCGCGGTTCCAGACTGGAGCGCCAAAACCGCTCGGTCACCCCGGCCGGCCATTCACAGTATGGTTTTCTAGTTATTGATAAAATAAGAAAACTTAATGATGATAGGTACAGGCGAAACTTTCAAGAGTTTTTGCATATATAGCACGGTAAGAGAGGTTAGGACATCAGCCTACGCCATATCATGGACAAATTCGCGCGTACGTCCACCTCTCAACACGAGAGGATGGGTGTACACAGACAGAACATTCGCTTGTAGTTGGTTGCGAAAATTCAGGGTACGGCACATAAAGTTGCAGGTATGCGCAGGGAACTAGAGACATATTACCGGACTCTTCTGAGAATGGTGATGGCATTAAATGAGCTAGTTAATCAAGTCAGTGAGAAAGTAACCGACTTAACTAAAAAGGTTGATGCTATTCAAGGGAAGGGCGATCAGGGTCATAGTAAGAGGAGGAAGAAAATGACTGGATATATAAAGCATCGCGGCACAGAGATATCTGATTAGTATGGTCATGTAGTTGAGCTATATATAGAAAATACACCTGGAAGGATAATAATAGTATTTGTGTGTACAGTCAGTATAGTTCCATCACTTAACCGATTGAGCTATATTGACTACAAGAAGGAAACAAGTACATATTTTATGCATGAAGAGTAGTATGATCATAGTCTCAGAGAATATTTCCAGAAGACTATGTCTGGCACAAGTATAAGGCCCTGGCTGTGATGTCAGCAGTGTGAGAGAGAAAGCTGACGATCTTCAGTCATCACCTGACGTGCTGGCGCCAATAGGAACTAGGTCAACACCACGTGGTGGACATAATGTATGCCGCCATTTTGAATAACGGTACATGCGGCTTGATCTGATGTGAAGGTGGTGCTCTCTGGTGATGGTGATTTGAACTATACCACTTGTGCTCTGGAGCTCGTGGCAGATACATGGTACTTGAGTCATCACATGACGTCACTACAGCGTCCTCTGATGGCGACAAAATGTACTAAGACAGTTGGGCCGTGGACTCAGTGGCGAACACACTGGGTGGTGGTGGTGGTGGTGGTGGTGGTGGTGGTGGTGCTGCTGCATCTAATTGTTTAAATAAAGACTATTGTATGATTTAGACAGCTGATGATTAGCAAGCAGAGTCTTTTAGAAGGATTATTCTTATTATTATTTACCAGTTGTTTGGCTCTATGGACGTAATTATATTGCATTATTTACGAGAGGTTCGCATGTCTGTCAGCTGTGCAATTGATTATTTTTGACAGTTTACAATTGTGTTTGTGTGTGTGTGTTTGTGTGTGTGTGTGTGTGTGTGTGTGTGTGTGTGTGTGTGTGTGTGTGTGTGTGGAGTCTTAAACATGAGTTATGCAGGAGTAGTTTGCAGGTCTGTATGGTGTGGAGCATGTCAGAGCATGTGTTCTGTGATAAATATACTCCATCCCTAAATAAATAAAGTACATTCCTTCCTCCCTCCATCTAGCATAGTGCGGGAGAGTTTTTTTTCCACCTGCCCCTAGGAAGAGGTCGCGGCCTGGTGACTTAGGTTAGTGGTGGTGGTGAGTTTCGTTTGCAACAATGTTCTTGCATTGGTACCGAAACCCCAAGTGAGCTTTCTTTACTGCCTAAATTCAAACTTGGCACCAGTTTGTAGGAGGAAGTGGCGGTCGGGTGACTTAGGCTAGAGGAGGTAGCCCAATTACCTTCTTCCCATGATTTTCTTAGATTAGCAGCGAAACCTCAAGTGACTTACCTTCCAACGATTTTCTTAGGAGTGACGCATTATCCTGTTGCAATTTAAACTTCCCGCCATTGTTTCTGGAGGGTTTGGTTAGTGGAGGTAGACCAATTGACCTATCTTCCCGCCATCTTGAATGATGTCATGCGCTGTTGCCAAGTCTACATAATGCCATCTTGGATGACGTCATCGCTGCCATCTTGGATAGATCTGGCAACAATGGAATGTGGAGCGACACCCCTGTAGCTCTACTACGAAGGTAATAGTATAACCTAATATTCTGTGCAGGGTGTTCACAAATTCCTGTTACAAACTTCCAGGACTTGTAGAAGGGAGTGATTACGTAATATTTTTAAGAGGAATCCAGGTCGAGAAAAGTACCATTTCTGTTCTAAGTCAGTTTCAATTCAGATGTTAGACTCGGCCACTTCTACTTGAGGAAATGGACTCTCACTAAATTTTGAGAAAATATGTATGTATAGTAAATGGCGTAACACCATTGGCAAATACAGACTTTGAATAGAAGTCTGCTGCTAGGGCAGAATATTCAAAACTTCTGCATGTCTGTATTGATGAGAAATTGAATTGGAAGGAACACATTGATGATTTGATGAAACAGTTATGTTCTGCTACTTACACTGTTAGCGTTACTGCAAATTTTGGTGATAAACTTATCAGTAATTTGCCAGCTATGCCTATTTTCATTCACTGCTTTCATATGACACTATATTTTGGGCTAATTCGTCATTAAGAGAAAAGGGATTCACAGCATAAAAGTGTGTAGTCACAATAATAGCTGGCGGCCACCCAGTATCACCCTGTGGACATTTATTTAAGGAACTCGGGCTGTTCACAGTACCTTTGCAGTACATATATTCACTTATGACGTTTGCTATGAATAACCCATCCTAATTCAAAAATAATAACTGGTACACACTCCCCACTCCACCAGGTCTCTCTTGAACTTCTAGTGCAGCAGCCAGGGCCCGTGGCAGCAGATCTTCCTCTGTCTCTATAGGAGTCTGTAAGATCAAAGGTTGTGTATCGCCCCACAGTAAGTAATACACATCATCCTGTGCACCCCATTGCATGCCATGACAGTCAACTCTGAGTAGGCGTGGCCACGTTACACATCTGAACTGAAACCGTCGTAGAACGGATATGGTGCGTTTCTGAATGAGGGTTCCTATTCAAAATATTATGTACTTGCTCCCCGCTTTCCAAATGCCCTGTATAGCGCAGTAGATAACAAAAGCGATTTCAGAAACAAAATAGAAATAAGAAAATAATTTAAATTTATGTCAACAAACATTCACTTACACTGTACTAGAACCATCTTGCAAATGTGTTTTTGGACCACTGTGAATTTTTGTTATTCCTTTTTTGTCTCGATGTGGTATGGAAGTTTATTGTGAAACTTTTTCCCAGTTTTCAGTGGTCCATTTTGTCTGAGAGTTGACTCTGCATGCTCACTGTGAAGGTCCAATTTTTGCTTGATGTCATGTGTATAGATTGCTTGATCTGTGCACACTAAATTGGCTTTAGCCTCTGAAATTTCCTATCTATAAGTAACTTCATCAATTCGTGACAATGGTAGTCTCTCGGGGTTGTACTTTTTGTTGCCATTATGACCTGCTTTTGTGCTGTGAAAAGAGTTTTCTTGTTTGCGTGTTACTCCAAAAAATTATCATCTAATGGCTATCATAGTAATGATTCTGTTTGGCCATTTACATTTTTTAACCTTTCTTTTGCTATACACTTCCTAGCTATTTTTATGCCAAAGCATATATTGCTTAGCTTCTTATTAATGCAGCTGATGTCCATGTACTTTTTCGTGCTTAACTAAATCCATATCACTAGAAATTTTGTTACTTTTACGATTTATAATTGTTTTTTAAATAGATTTATAGTGGGAGGTTAATTGCTGTTTGTTCTGTACGGTATGAAGATGCATTGCAGCTTCTTTCTCTGTGTTTGGTGACAACAGCTATGACCCCTGCATGACTTTCTACTTCTACAGCCCGAACTTACAAATGCTCATCACTGCAAAATCTGAGGTTTTTACACTTGTATTTCTTCTTAATAAAAGTAGTAACTCCGGCCTCAGCTTCACTTTCCAGAATGTTTTTTATTCTCCAAATAACTATAAATTGTAAAGTACAGTTATTATTCTACGTGCGTACAACGAAGTGAAACGAAACTACTTGAACTGTAACCACACTTAATATCTAGAAAACGATTCGCCGACAGATTGTTCTATATCGCGTGCGATTCATCATAATGTAAGAGAGGTCCATGCGATCACCAATCGATTGTTGCGATCTGCGATTCGCCCGCAACAACACGAGCAATAGGTGCATCGGATTACAGCTCTCCATTCCCATTTGTGATGGCCCTTTCATTTCACATTTTACCGCACCGGGCAACTTATTCACCGTAGGTACCGTACCGGCTTGGCATCGCAGAATTGCGGGGTGTCTTTGGTGAGTGATGGTAGTACTGTCAATCTACGAGGAAGTGTGTACACAGTGGTGACGCACATGTTGGGTGAGCGGGGAAGTTTGGTTCTCAGGTACAAACTTTCGTTTTATCCTTATCGAAGATATGTAATATTACAGTTTTATTTTTAACATGTAATGCAGTAGCTTTATTGTTTTAGAACAGAAGGCCAGTGTTAAATATTTTTTTTATTAATTAAATGACAAAAACACAAAATTAGTTTTTATCGCGAAAGTTAGCCTGTGCTATGATATATAGTTACTGCAGTGACGTCGAGTTATGGCTGCAGCATGAAAAGATAGTTTGTTTATGATTGGAGCTTGTGTCTAGCGACATCAGAGTTTGTTTGCAAATTGTGACAATTTGTGAAACGCAATTGGGAGAAACGCGCGAGTCCAAAGTAAATATACTTTACACTAGTGTGTTTTACTGTAGCTTGTAACATTGAGTAGGTATGCACAGATACGGTTGGTGTCCTAAAGTGCGATATGTTCGACTTTATTGATTTACACTCACAAATCGTTCCTGAACAGCATTATCGTTGATTTTTTAGTTTTGTGATGTGTAAAACATCCTACCATATCGTGTTTAAAAGTTTACTCTAAATTGGATTCTGTTGGGAACAATCTCGATGTTGTTAAAAAAAAATCTCATCAATGATAGGGTATCCGTTCGTTTCTTTTAATGACTAGTTTTGTTCACTTAACTGTGTCACTGGTTGACATGCTAGTTACTTCATTTGCATTATAGCCATGATAACGTCTGGATTCAGCAACCATTTGTGTTGTAAGCTTGTGGGATATGTAGGCCATTACTTTTAATTCAGTTTCCCTACACTTCCCACTTTCATTCATTTGGACCGTTCCCTGTGTTCTGAGCTTTGACCTTGATAGAATCATTTTCCTATCAACATTTTGTAATTTTAAGCAATTCAGATTTAATGCTTCGGTATATAATTTAATCACTATGAATAGTTTTGTCATTACTTAAGTGTGGTTTTTTATGTATCAGCTAACATGCATTCTGGAATTAGCATTACCATTTTAGTACTCAAATGTTGGAGTGCCTTACGGCATTTGTGTTAAAGCTTTTTGTTTACTAGTTTGATACTACATTTCGTGTATGCAAATTCCTGAGATGCTCGGCCAGTATGTGGAACATTCTTCTTATCCCTGCTTCACTTTTTTGCTTGAGAAACCCAAGTGTTATTACATGTAAGAATGCCTGTTCGTTTTTTCACGTTTCATTTTTTGTATTAATACCATATCTGTTGCAAAATTTGTGATATACTAACACACGAGAGAGTGTACAGAGTGATATTACCCAGTTATGCGGTGACACAAGGAAAAAAAAAGGATGGCTGGGTGTATTGAGAATGTTGTTGTCATTGTTACTCTGCTGTGGAACATTTCTTCATTTCCTTTATGCAGGTACATATAATCTTAGTGCCTGTTTCATGTTCTGCTTTGATGGTGTGGTATTTATAACTTGATATTCTTAATAAGTGTTTATTTAAAGCCTTAATAAACAGTTATGTGGTGATGTTATGAAGACCTTCGGTAATAAAAGGTAAACAAAAACAGAAGATGTAAATTAACCACAAATCCAGAATTCTTTTCTAGAAAAAGGAGACATGTCATTTAAAAGCACACCACACAATCTTCACTGTGATGCATTTGATTACGAAACTTCAGAATACCCCAATAAAAGTTCATGTATGCTTTTTGGGCAGCTAACACTTTACTGTCTGAAATCTATAGATTGTGCTTCCTTTTTTATATATGTTATGAAGAGGGTGATAACATTTAGGTACTGTGGATGAACTACTACCATATGGTGAACACTGAACCTCGTAGTTCGTATTGTATCAGTTCCCAGCTTTCTGCGTGACATATTATCCTGATACAAAAATTGTTTTTCAAAAATTAAGAACCTTCATTGATCATATGAGGTGAAATTTGCCGTATTTTGTATATATCTTAATAAAAATAGCTGATATTGTATACAGTGAATAGATGTAGTTAAAATACAGGAAAATTATAAATAACATAAATATGAAGACTGTGTATGTAGTGTTCAGTACACAATTATTTTACTGGGTGAATGCAGTTAGCACCCAAAATTACAATATAGGCCTATTTTGAAACAGGAAAGTTCTTGTAGAATGTAAATACTTCTTGATTAAAGGACAGTTCTCACCAAAGAGCAGAAGTTTTGAGTTGTTAATAGGCACACATACACAAGAAAGAAAACTTGCCAAGTTTTGGAGGTACTCTTGATGAACTTGAGTAAAATGGGCATACCTATGCTTTTACATGGTGCTGGCTGGATTTCCACAGTATCTCAGAATGTGGAGTGGTTGTGGTTGGGTTAGTGTTGTGTGGGGTAGGTAGAGGGAGAGGGTCTGGGAATGACTGGCTAATAGCTCGGAGGGAGCCAGCTGGTTTGCCAGCTAGGAATTGGGGGGGGGGGGGTGTGTGATTATGTGGGCTCGACGTGTAATGCATGATTGTTGGGGGCAGGTGGAGAGAGGCCCATACAGTGTGTGGCAAGGGGACCAGAATTGGGAAGTGTTGATAGGATGAAGGAAGGGGTAACCTGTGATTAAGGCCAGGACAATTATGGGAGTGGTGGGTGTTCTGTAAGGATAACTCCCATCTGTGTAGTTCAGAGGAGCTGGTGGTGGAGGGATGGGCCGATGTGCCCCACCTGCATTCCTAGCTGGCATACTGGCTGCCACTCAGCCCCAGTATCTCACCCTATATCTATACCGTCATATAACGTCCTCATTCCAAGCAGTTAAGCTGGCAAAATACAACATTAGTCCAGTTGGCACTGTGTAAGGTAGGTGTGTGTGTGCGTGCGCGTTTGTTGCTTTTTTTTTTCATCCTAGCTCATCAAAGGAACAGACATATTCTTTTGTGTGTGCTGATCGACCACACAACACTTCTTCTTTGGGGACTGGTCTCCTTTAATCCGAACGTATTTATAAATTTGTTAGTTGATTGGCCTATGTTAGGTGAATAACTGGTGAATATAGTTGCTGTTTTGCAAATTGACCTTACCACTACTCATGGCACAAAACTCTTGTATTGTAAAATGGTTTGTCTGATAACTTGAGTGTTCAGCAGTAACTCCTAGGTTTGTGTCATGTACCACACTAACATGAAAATATTGTGCATCTCATCCTCTCATATGACCACAAAAATCAAATTCAGGATATAGGCTTCAGTCCTCAGTGAAGTGTATACTGTACTGTTGAAATTAACGACTAGAATACACAGTTAGGCTGGCATGTGATTGGGATTGCCCTGCTGACAAAAACACCCAGTTTATGCTCTTTCCTCCTGCAGAATTGTTTTGCACTGGGAGCCTAAAACGTATTGTTACTACCAAATGCATTACCTGCTTGTTCTAAAGTCCTATTTGTTTAATTCATATCTTTTTACTTTTAGAAATGTTAGTTAGAATGTATATGTAAAGTATTACTGTCTAGCAATTTTCCTCATACTTTTTGGATGTTTGTGGTAAAATAAAACTGGTGCTGATTTACTTTTAGAATTTAGGCATATTCTGGCAAGTGTAATCTAGCAATAGGTTTATTTGCTAAGAATGTTCAGATGTGTGTCTGGTGCGACATTATTACTAAAGATTTTTTTTAAAGGGACTTTCCATTCTAGGATCTATTTAATTGTGGAGCTGTTAAATTTATGTAGTTTTCCTTTGAATCACTGAGACATAAAAGTTTGTTGCTTTGTCTGGTGGCACCTTGAAAATAATTCTTTTACAGTGACTATGTAGATCAGTAAGCTGAAAATGATTTCATAACAGTAGTAATTAATGTTAGACCTGAAACAGTAAATGTTCTGGAAAATGAGAATAAGTTAAAGGAGCGTCTACAATAATAGAGAGACCTGGCATTCAACACGGACTCCAAATCAGGGTGCAACTCAGCATTTTTCACATTAACAAACATTGCGAGAAGGGAATACAGTGATAAGTGAGAGGAAAAAGTCCTAGGACTGATCAGGTTTTGACTTTTTACCACTAGGTCACAATTACAGTATTTTCCATTATCTAGTTGGCTTTTCATTCTTTCTCTCTCTTTGTATTGACATGCTGACAGGATATTTGGCATACTTGGCAAATCGTGAGTCGGTATGACAGTGTGACATAATTGTATGTTGCAGGGCATCTAAGGTGAAAAATATGTTTGGGGTGTCTTGTGTGGTTGTATGCATGAATATGTATATGTTAGCTAGACAAAGAGCTAGTGCTCAATAACTAGTGTGAACATTGTTTTCTGTTACATGTTTCTGTGCCCCCACATATCAGTTTGCTGTAGATGAGTGGTTTCCTTACCCTTATTTTATTGCTCCATCCATGAATTTCTATTGCTGTTGCAGTCTTCTTCACTGTTCAGTTTTTGTCTTGTAATAATAAATTATAGGCTTCCATCTTGCCAATGAATGTTTCTTTTTTTAATTGATTTCTACTTCTGCAGTATGTGTAGCTTGTAGTGCAGACATTGATATTTTAAGTAGTTGATTTACAATGTGTCTTACTTTGATCTTGAAGTTTGTTTTACATTCTCAATCTTTTAAGTCCTTGTGAAATTAAATGCTGATAACTTATCTAAGTGATCTGTATGTTTAGTTGTGAAATATTGCTGTGTATGAGTGGTCAGAATTGTTTGCAGCTTCAAATTTAATTTGGTTATTGGTAACAATAAAGTTACATCCTATGTGAAGTTTTTAGTCATCCTTAAAGTTTATCATTTTTCTTTCTGCACCATTATGTCATTAATGACAAACCTCCAAAGACAGTGATTTTCTGTAACACTGTTTTTAGTATGTGTAGTGCCTTTAGGTGTCTTCAGAGGTTTTTCTGTGACCAGGTGTCATAGTAGTCATGCAATTCTTGTTATAAAATATAATTTTTTTTATAAAATGCTAAGCACCTCATAACCAACTCCTGTTAATCATAATTGTGTACTTAGTTGTGGAAAATGTCATCTCTAGTGGGACAGAATACAATTACATACCCAAACTGCCTTGTGTATCTGTGATACAGAAACCTGATCTCTTAGAGAGAGAGAGAGAGAGAGAGAGAGAGAGAGAGAGAGATATGAAGGAAGGTCGATAATGGGGGAGAGGGGGGAAAGCACTATTGGTGTGGCAGTTGATCATTTTTCCCCCCTTCTAATCATTGACACCTTACATTAGGAACATGTGTAAAGGAAGTTTAAGCAGTTTCCAGTTTTATGTACAGAATGCTCAAATATATAACAGGTGTCATGTTAGAGGCTACATTTCTTTGGAAAAGTCGTTTATGTAATGTAATATTTCTGTTATTATATGTTTTTGTTTTTGATCCAGGATAAAAGACTGTTTTATGTTGCAGGTTCATAAGCCAGGCTTTTATTACGCTGTGGGATTTTATTTTCTTCTGCAGTTCTGCTTCAGTTTCTTGGGTCCTCAGATACTTGCCATTGAGGTGTGTTTTTATATGTAATTATAGTACAAAATTTATGTGTTAAACCAAGATATGTGCTCAGTTCAATTTATGGCTTGTTTGAAAACATTAGTAACTCAGTTAATAAATTATCAGGAAAATTTTGACTTAATTATTGAGTAAATTTAGTATAATTTGTATGTTTGTTACATTTGTTTTATTTGTTCAAAGGACGTGTCACACTTTCAGGAAATTTTACATACTTGAAATGCAGCTTTCCTTTCCTTTCATGCACAATGTTTTCTGTATTCTCATTGGGGAGCAAAAATTTGGTATAAATAAAAGCAACATTGGGTGCTTGTAAGATAGTGATGATATCTTCTAATGATTGCAGTATACTTGGTAAGTTAATCAGGTAGATGCAGAAAAACTGAATTGTTTGCTGTATCAGCAGACTATTACTGCACAACGACTGTAATGAAACAAACCTGCTGTTTGTCACATCATTTAAATATGTATGGTTTGCTACAGACTGACACGGAATGGAACTTATGCTTGCAGTATATACTGAGGAAGAATAAGTAAGACATAGATTTGTGAGGGAATTATGACAAAATGTTATGCTTCTGGTATGAGACCACTCATGTGGCTCTTGTGATACAGTCTTTAGAGTACTGTTAGAGTATTTTGTGTTCTTGTAAAGTTTGTCATGCAAAAGACATCCAAAGGAGCTTAAAGTAAAGCTATTAGGTTTTTTAATGAGGCAGTGTAGTCTGTAACAGTGTAATTGAAATGCTCATTGTTTGAATGGAAGTTGTTGGAGTGATAAGCAATTTTACAGTGAAATTGTGTTGGATGACTTTAAAGAACTGGTACTTGATACATTGATAACTTATCTAAGTGATCTGTATGTTTAGTTGTGAAATATTGCTGTGTATGAGTGGTCAGAATTGTTTGCAGCTTCAAATTTAATTTGGTTATTGGTAACAAAGTTACGTCCTATGTGAAGTTTTTAGTCATCCTTAAACTTTATCGTTTTGCCACCATTAGATATCTCGCAAGTAGTCATTGAGAATAGTATAAAAATTAGGGATAATGTGTACATTTAAAGACGCTAATTTGTCCTGTCATAGTGTGGGAAAGGCTAATATGTGGCTGACATCAGAGTTCAGAGCCTTTCCTTTATTTTTTTTAGATGGCTGTCTGAAATGGCATGCAGCAAGGAAGCAGAGCTCGTGAACTGCATATTGTTCCTAGAAGTTATATTCATCCTCTGCTTTAGACTGAGAAATGCTGAAATCAGTGGCTCAAAAATTTGTGCTATTGGGTGTCAGTTTTAGGGCCTCACTTTGTCTTGTATGCTGTGCACTCAATAAAAAGCTGCTCAGGTAGCATATTGTGTATGGTGTGTACATATTGGTTTCTTATTTAGAGCAGCATGTCAAATAACTGACACACTGATATGTGTGGGTCACTCATCTAAATTGTAGGGAGGAAAGCAGGAATATCCAGGATAAGGTCTCTGAATGCCACTTGTACCAGTTCAAACAGCAAAATAATGTACATGCAAATACTGTAGTGAATGTACGTCATGCAATGTGGTTTAAGGCTTGCATATATCATTGCTGCACGTGCTGTAGTACCAGAACTTCAGGTAGAACTGAGAGATTGCTGATATAACAATCTCATTGTGTGCTGGGAGCTTTCAAATGAATGTGTCTATCCATCAGGAGGCTCACAACTCTTTCTGTTGTGTATGAGTGCAGTGAACTGGGACCCCAGGCCTTTGCAGTACTTCTTATTTGGTGCTGCAATCTTACTCTCTGACTATATCCTCTCTCTCACTTTCTGTAGGACAGATTCTCTATTGAAAATGTAGTTCATTTGTAAGATGTCGGTTTTGGCCTTGCTCTTCGGTTAATTTATGCTAGGCCCCCACAGCTAATGTTTGACCCCCACCTTTTTCAGAACTTCCTACAGATTTGTGGGTCATGCGGGAAAGGTTGCCCACTGTCCAGCAAGGGTAGTGAGTGGTGTGGGCTGAGACAGTCAAATGCCCATTTGGTGGGACATTTTATAAATGGCATTTGCCCAGAGCAGTTTTAAAGGCACAAAATCAAATAAAAAAGTAATTTTAAAGTTTTTATTTCTAGAATGTATAATTTGTCAATTAAAATAAGGGAATGGGATGATATTCCAGATATCAAAAGTTATTAGATGTTTACACTTGCCTTTATTACTGAGAATGAAAGGAAAGAAGAGAAAAACAGTTTAATTTTTTTTTTTACCAGCCTTCCAACTTCCTGTACTAAGGAAGGGCACGTGTTATTGACAGCTTCTTTTTATTTGTAATTTTCTTGTTACTTTTACCAGTTCTGCTCCTCACTCTCGGCTCTCTCTTGCATTCATGAACACACACACACACACACACACACACACACACACGTTGAATGGCTGTGTAGTGATAAAGCCAGTATAAAAATCATTATCCTTAGGTCATCGTTTTGTAATGTAACACACTTTATAATCTGTGTCAAATCTCTGAATATTATTGAAGAATGATTGTTGACAACAAATTGTTACTGTATGTATTAAACAGCTGGCATGTTTTTCATGATGGTAAATGTATTCTTAAATGTTAAACTGGGGAAAAAAAGTTTTGTCAGATGTAGTGACATCTGAGACAGACTGTAGTTTCCTATTTTGCTCCTTTCTTTATCTGCTTTTGTATGGGTGCACTACTTTGAAGATAGTGAGAACACTGACATAAAAAAGATTTAATAACAAAGAATCAATGCACGAGATGTTGGAATTCTTTGATTCTGATACTAGTCGATTCCTGGAGAATCCGTGATTCTTGGAATTGTGGAATCAGAATCAGTATGTGACACATTCCTAAATAAAACATTATGGATAATCTTACAATTATTTTAAGTAAATATTAGTGCTATTGCTACTGTTCAGATAGGTAGTAAATGAAATTTTGAGTGAGTGAGTGGATGGTAATTCCAGGTAATTCATGCAATTGGATATTTGATTGTTTTCTGGAAATGGTCTTAAATGATAAATTATGGTTTATGCTCCTGACATCCTTTCTCCCCGCTTGAATTTCAGTATTCTTTTATAAAAACGGAAATGAAATACAAATGGTTTGAAAGCCTGCTAAAATGCTCCATTCGAATCATGCGACATGTGTGTTGTAACTAGGTAGCTTGCTGCTCCCACCATCATAATGGTAATTCACAGTGATATCTTGTTTTGGAATTTACATTTTGGAAAATTGGTTAAATTGGTCTGTAGCACCATCTTGTACAAATACATTTATAAAAACTGAAGAGTTGTGTTTGTGCATTTCAGAGAATAAGGTTTTTAAAATGCGGTTGCACTGTACCGACAAATTGCCATCATGTCGCCACACACATTCACTAACTTACCGAAAACATGATACACTGTGAAGTTAACATTAAATTGCCTCTGAGATATGCTCTTCCACAGTTACAATGAAGGGTTGCATCATTTGGCGAAATTAAGCACCTAGTGAAAATTGTTTTACCCAACTACACCTCAATTATTCGGTAATTCGGTTAATTTCAATTACAAAACTGCATCACACTGATCAGGAACTGAATATTATTGTAATTTCCTTGCTGTTTACATGCACTTACATTTGCATTTGCTGTTCACACAAGTCATGTTCGAAAAGATATTTTCTGCTTAACGTGACCACGCACCTTTTACTTTCTTAGAAACAGTGCTTTTATCATCGTACTGTCCAGCTGGGATCCATATTTCTTAAACATTTGCTGTTTCATCATCTTGCATAAATATGAAGTAAGTCTGCTTCAGATACTAAAATTAGTTTACCCTCACTATCGTCACAGCGCTTAAGTTTGTGTCACCTGCATGCTGTACATGCTTTATATCTCTCTGTATAACCTCATCGCTGTACACCGTGTTGTACTCTGGATGTATGGTGATATCTTCATTACTAGCAATGCTTTCCAAAAAAGTGACTTGCCTGTTTGCACAGGAAATGCATGTATCTTCTGTTGTCAATTTCTCAGATTGATACTAATGTGAAGCTGTATACAATACATCCCACAATCGAAAC
Source organism: Schistocerca serialis cubense (assembly GCF_023864345.2). Taxonomy (NCBI): domain Eukaryota; kingdom Metazoa; phylum Arthropoda; class Insecta; order Orthoptera; family Acrididae; genus Schistocerca; species Schistocerca serialis. The sequence goes on from NC_064638.1 coordinate 568,262,300, forward strand.
AACTGCCACGTCAGTTCTTGCTAATGCTATTTTCATATTTCATGTACAACTTTTTAAAAGATATGACGCTTCAAGTATTCGAACATGTAACCTCTTAATATGCAGTTGAAGTTGCTATTCATTGTGTCAGTAAACACCTGCTACAGGCAGTATACCTGCTGAGGGTTCTCTGCAAAGGAAATCAGCATTAAGTTTTGCCAAAAATAATTTTATTGTGCTTTGGGCCATAGCTCATGACTATGGTAGACAATCTAGTTGCAATATGGGAACCCTCTTGCAAAAGTTTTACAATTTCTTAGTTTTGAGCAAGTTTAATGATATTTCAAGGAGCAGTGAAAAGAATGTGTATCGTTGCACATATCATCGCTGTAAATGACCTTCCATATAAGCGCTCACAAAATTCCTGTGTATTGTGAAGTTGTAATTGTGTTTTCCATCTCTAAACAGCTAAACTGTTTGCAGGAAAAAAGTATGTAAAAAACCTCATAACTTCGACTTACGCTTCTTAACTTACGTATAGCTTCGTCATACTCTTAGTCTCTTGACGTCAGCCAATAACAGTGTGTTTTCAATCACATGACCAGATATTGATATTTAATAATTTTCAATCTGTAATTACATAAAAATTAGATATTTTGTGAGAATATTGACCATAAATGCTATTTATATGTTATAATCAATCAGAATAACAAAATCCAGATCATATTTTTATCTAGGAAAATAGCCTATTCTCTGGGTTATTTAGTTAATTGGAATTGACGACAGAGATCTGACTGTGTGACAGTCATTTATTGCTATGTGGTTGAGTGAGCAGAAACATAACCTCGTTGCTGTGTTATTTACAGTTTTTGTAGAAAATTGGCTACTCAACAGTTGCTAGAAGATTAAGAAAGGAGGACCCTTTTGGGACTTTTATTTTCAATTTAAAAGGGAAAGGAGTATTTTGTAAATATTGTTTTAAAGAATACAGTCACACACCAACAAAATGGAAAAGCATATTGACAAGTGTTTCAAGTGCCCTCAGAATTTGAAAAAATTATGCTGGAGTTAGGCACAGTGTTTGAGAAAAACTTTTTAATTTTTTGCAGTAGTATAGTACAATTAAAAATACTACCTAAAGGTGAACTGCTTAATATAAACTTTACTTTATTATATACTACCCCAAGAACTGATCTCCTTAAAGATGTAAAAATTCATGTGTTGAGTCCAGTTCATTCCCCCTAATAACTCTCCAGCCTTTGCTCTGGCTGGGTGGTGTGGCACGAACCCTTGTTCAGAGAAGGTGGCATCATGGCAGGTATGGGTCATTGTGAAACAGCCAAAGTTATCAACCAGTAGCCACAGGCTTTATGTCTCATCAGACAGACAAAAGTTAGTAAAATTTCATGCATCTAAAATAAAATATTGATATGTGAAATACACAACTTCCACCGTTGACCAGTCTGCTGTGGCAACAGAAGCATGAACTTTTTAATTCATGCATTCATGTTTGATCATTACAGAGATTTCCTGTGGAGTACATAGTAATAAGCAGGCATGGCGTAGAGAAGCAGCTGAAAGAGTGGAAAACAAGTAATTTGACAGGTCCAGATGGAATCCCAGTTTAGTTTTAAAGAGAATACTCTTTTACATTGGCCCCTTACTTAGATTGCATTTATCATGAGTGTCTCACCCAGTGTAAGATCTGAAGCAACTAAAAAATGCCGCAGGTGATTCCTGTATACAAGGAGGGTAAAAGTATGGACCCGCTAAATTACATATGAGTGACCTTTTGCTGCAGATTCTTGAACATGTTCGCCGGCCGGGGTGGCCGAGCGGTTCTAGGCGCCACAGTCTGGAACTGTGCGACAGCTACGGTCGCAGGTTCGAATCCTGCCTTGGGCGTGGGTGTGTGTGATGTCCGTAGGTTAGTTAGGTTTAACTAGGTCGAAGTTCTAGGGGACTGATGACCTCAGACGTTAAGTCCCATAGTGCTCAGAGCCATTTTCTTGAACATGTTCAAAGTTGAGTATAATTAATGTCATTTAGGGAGGAGAGTTTCTGTCCACAAATTGGTAAGAATTTAGAAAGTATGACTTGTGAAAAACTTAGCTTGTCCATTTCTCACATGATACCCTGCAAAGCGTGGATAAAGGGCAGCAAGCAGATCCCATATTTTCATAAAGCGTTTGACACGATACCCCACTGTAGACAGTTAATCAAGGTCTGAGTGTTTAAAATATCAGAGTTGGTCAAAGATTTCGTAAGAAATAGAATCCAGTACATTGAGTGTTTGTCAGCAACAAAGTTATTGTCAGTAGTGCCCCTGGAAAGTGTGATAAGACTACTTCTGTTCTCTGTATACATATATGATCCAATGGATAGATTTAGCAGCAATATTCAGCTATTTGCTGATGATATTGCAGTATACAGGAACATGTCATTGTAGAGTGACTAGGGTGACACAGGATGATCTACATATAATTTCTATTTGGTGTGATGAGTGGCAGCTTCTCCTAAATATGGAAAAATGTAAATTAATATTAACAAGTAGTAAAAGCAATCCTATAATGTTTGAACACAATATTAGTGGTGTGCTGCTTGAAAGAGTCAAATTGATTAAATATTTAGGTGTAACATTCCCAAGTGACATGAAATGGGAAGGGCACAAAAGATTGTTAATGGGAGAATGCTAGAAAAACATAGCTTATCTGACATTAGTCAGACCCATTCGTGAGTATGGCTAGTGTTTGGTCAGATTAAAGGAAGACATCAAAGTGATTCAGAGACATGCTGTAGATTTATTACCAATAAGTTCAGTCAACAAGCAAGTATTATGAAGGTGCTTCATGAACTCATATGGGAATCCTGGGAGGAAAAATGACTATTAAAAAAATTTAGAGAATGAGCATTTGCAGCTGACTGCAGAATGATTCTGCCAATGCACATTTTGTGTGAGGACAGTCAAGAGGAGAAATTAGGGCTTGTATGGAGGCGTATAGTTATTTTTCCTTGCCTCCATCTGTGAGCAGAACAAGAGAGAAAAATAATAGTTCCAATATAAGGCTTCCTCAGCCAAGCACCATACAGTGGTTTTCTCCTCACTTAGCAAATTTCGAAGAGTTTCTGTCTTAAGTCAACCAATCCTCTCGAGTCTTTGGTGTTACTGTCTTGTAAATAACTTAATGAAGTACCCCATAAGAACCTGAACTAGGTAGAGGGATCAATTTTTCACTGGGACCTAATTCTGCAAACAGGCAAAGAATCAATCTCTCTCTCTCTCTCTCTCTCTCTCTCTCTCTCTCTCTCTCACTCTCACTCACTCACTCACACACACACACACACACACACACACACACACACACACACACACACACACTTGGAGAGGTGAAGGATCCACTGCATACGCCAAGTATTGAAATATCCATCAGATAACAATATACACTGGTGCATTCATCCTTTCATTTGAGGGGGATTTGCTTCCAGTAAAGGTCAAAATTGTTACCAGTGCAGTACGAAGCTGTATTTACCACCCCTGATATAGTATTTTAAGTGGGTCATTCCACGTCGAGGGGACCAGATGTAGCGTCGCAAGTTTGTTCTGAGCAAACATTTGTTTTAGGATAGCTAGCTGCACGTAACTTCAGGGGCTGACAACTGCCGGCCTAACTGGGAGACACATGTGCGTCTGTCACTACTTGCCATGGGAAAGCTATCCAGTGTGTCTTACTGGACGCGTACATTCACCACTTATAAGAACCTAAACAAATATTAAATATTATTCAATCATTTTCAAAATTGGTACACTACCTTTTGACATTCAGGAGAAGATTGTATCCAAATTTAAGCTTTATAAATATCACAGTTTCAGAGATAGAAAAAATTGCTAAAAAAGTCAAAAACCAACACTTAGGAAACTAAATTCAGTTAGGAAATATAATAATTCATCGTGTGGTATTATCTAAAAACATAAACAGAACTTGCAGGGTGCAGAATTAATTAATTGAGGTTTTCATATTAAAACTTTAATTTTTCGTTTTTATAATATAAAAATCAGACAAAATTATTATTGGTGTCTAAAATTGTTGTGGGAGTATATGTGAGCAAATGAGTGTGTGTATGTGGGACATTCACCAAATTCTAATGTTGCATTATACACCGTCTTAAGTAACCTGCAAGAGCTACGCAAGCCTGTTGTGGGGAAAATGTACATAGGGAATTTACCCACTTTGCTGATGTATGTCTATGTGTGATTGCTATTGTAACAGAGCAGCCAGAATGTCAGCTGGAGTATTATCTGTATCTAAAGGATATTTCCAGATTTATTGCGTTTTCGTTTTCATGTATTAAACATTACCTTAATATTTCTATATCAGAATGACGTAGATGCGTCTGTATGTAAGGTTCGGTGCAGGCCAGTTTTGGCACAAGTATGATCATGAGCGAGCATTCCGATTGGCAGTGAGTATGGTTAGCCAATCAGAATTGAGACAGTTCCCGCTCGTTACCTGATAGTTATACTGGGAGTGAGACCACAAGAAGGGAGACTTGATAGCTTTGAACATGGACTGTCATGTTACTAGTGTTAGTCAAAATAATGTGTAAAATGAAGTAATATTGAGTTCCTCACGTTTGATACATGTCGTGACTAATGCTGACGTAGTTACGGACAGTTTTGTGAAGTTTGAAAGTTTCAGAACTGTATTGTTGGAATGATATTCATGTGTGAAAATTTGGCCGTTGTAGTATTCGCGTGGCATGTTTCAGTATTCAACCACTGAGCATTTTTGGTGAGCGATTTCCTTTTTGAAATCCACCAGGAGGACTGAATGTAATAACTCTTGTTAGTGATGGAATTAATGACTGAGGAAATGTTTAACTTGCGTCGGATTTGGACAGATTTCTGGTTGCTGTGCGTACGAAATGAGTGAGTGTATGAATTGTGAACGTGATGAAAATAACCAATGGTTTAAACTGGAGTTATTAGTACAGTTTCTTTCGTTATAAGAATAAATAAATATTTTTGTGTGGAAATTTTGGACATTATTTACTAGAATCCAATCCATTATGTTACTGCCCGATAAACTTTTCATTGATAGTTTTTCTATAGGACTTTATTTCATTACTAGAGTTGTGTTAGATGCTGTCTCTTATCAACACTGCTTTTACATTCTCTTGTAAGTATCTACATTGCCAAGTGAAGGGACATCAAGCGGACGCTGTTCTGAGGTAAGTGAATTTCTAGTTTGCAGCCTGCACAGCACATGGAATTTTTAAACCCCGCCACGCTGCACAGGGGTCCCCACTCGACCCTCTCCATATCTAATGAAATCTGGTGTATGGTCTTAGATGGTTGTGTACCAAATTTCAGTCAGTATCTTCAGTGGTTGAATTTTTAGGGGTTTTTAAAGAGAGGCTACTCATCTTTGCATCACATGCGAAGGTGCAAATGTGCCGAGTTTGCTGTGCTTGTTTAAAAGTTCTAACAGACATTTGATCATTTTCTTTAATATACACAGACAAATTTTTATGCTGAATCTCTCCATGGCAGAAATTAGGGATTTAGCCACACCTAAATATAGATCCAAGCCTCTAGAGTGGCTAAAAAATTCAGCGCACTATTCTGAGAGCCAAGGTTTGACCGACCATTGCTACTTTTCATATGAACCAATCACACCAAAACTTCAGTGGGTTGATACTACCTGTGATTCCTATATATGGATCAAATTTAATTAAGACTGTGTGCCTAGATGAAAATATATGCTTGTCCAAAGTTGGCCAAAATTTTCTACATGCAAGTTTTAGGGTATTTTTGGGGGGCAATATCTCGGCTGTGCCTTGTTCAATCCTGTTTTTTCTTGCTACTGCTGGAAAGAGCATACATTAAGCTTTCCAAGCTACATTGTTTAAATTCTGGATCTTGCATTTTCTTGAGGAAGAACATGTTTCAAAAGTTATTATTTTAGCACTTTGAGAAGATTGAAAAGTGAAATATTTTGCTGATTAAGTCCCGTGATAATTTTTTTTATTGCAGTATATAAATCAGTTTCAAACATTAATTTAACACATGTCATAAAAACAAGTGTAATACACTACACAGCAAATTTGCAAACAAAAAATGCTAAGAGTCAGTCCATTTTTGGTTAAACAGTTCTAAAATTTTGTCAAGGGCAGATTGTGGATAACTGTATTGTCTTCCTGATGATGATGTTGATGGTGCTTCTAAAGTCATGAAAATATGTTGCTCAGGAATCCAGTAGGTGTCTTTAGCAGCTGGCTAGTGGAAGAAATGAGCAAAACCATGTGGGTGCATAAAGCTGATGACGTCTTGTTGTTCATGTGAAACTTCACACACATTTCCAACCCACCAACAATTGTCATACATACATGCAACATATTTTCCTGGTTGTAAACTTGGAATTGAGATTGCTGGAGTTTCTTCATCTGCTTCAAAGGCATGAACTGTGAATTCTGTAGCATCATTGCTTACTCACAGCTGATTACAATTAATTGCCTTAAATTGATGATTTTCTCTTGTTGCACGTATTGTATGTCCCACGGCAAACCTTGTTTCTTGATTATGCTGAATTTTTTCAATCTCTTCTTCTGGTACATAAAAAAAACTTGATGCTCGGAATACTGACATCACAGAATTTGAATAAATCATACGGAGTCAACATTTGGTTATCTAAGGGTGTCTGCAGACTAGCACGGGCTGCTAGTGTTTTTGCTGTTAACCGCAATGCCATCACAAGGCGATTTACCGTGGCTTGTTCCAAAAAAATTCCATTCAGCAGTGATGCCAAAATCCTTCTTGTGCAAACATAAATTGATGAAATTTTTGAAATTCTTATACTGGGCTACTGAACCGTCACCAAAGTAATAAATGTTCTTAATGTTTTCAATATTTGTCTTTAAATATGCTATTAACTTTATTTGAAAGGCATGAACAGCAGTGGTATCATGATGGAGACAGTTGCTGATCATGCAAATGCTAATACAATGACATTCTTTGCCGCCAAAATAGACAACAAATGGATATAATGTGGCCTGACTGTTCTCCCAATGAAATTCTTGCACAGCATCTTGAACAACAAATGAATAATGATCAGCAAAGTCCATCAATATAATAAATTAATTTTCTGCAAGATTTCTCTTCAGCTGCTTAAGGTATAAACTTCGGTGTTTTGACACAAATTGGTGGCTTCTCAAACCTGTAATTTTCAAAATTAGTGCCTCCACGAAATCTTAAACAGTTTTGACGTGTCTCTAATGTATCTTTGTCTGTGTGGACCCATTGCTTGTATTCTACTGTTTCTTCAGAGTCATATACCTTTAAAGCATCTTCAAGAAAAGCCTCTAGTTGCATTTTTCTTGGCCATTCCTCACAATGTTGCAGCATACAGTCTTTTGATTCCAAACTGCATACAGTTTTTTTCACCAAATCATTGTAGTCAACTTGGATGTATGTTGCTGAAGCCAGCAGTAATGTGACATTTTCATGAATTGCACATAACACATATTGAGTGTGATTCAGAAGCGCCAACTGTAGTACACCATTTCGGCCTGAGCTCACAAAATTTTGAGAAGCTTAGTTGATTTCCATGTTATTTGCAATAAGCAATGAACATTTCTCTCAGGTTACAAAGGTGCAGGCATTTCTGCTTGTGAATCTTTTCCCCATTTATTCATACTGCAACACAATCCTTTTTGCCGGGACATAAATGAGAAAACTCATCTTCTTCTTAAAAGAAAATTTTGTTTTATATCAACACTGATCTTTTTCCCTTTTCAGTCTGCAGGTGTTGCCAAAATCCCATCTTCTATCTTTAGTTTCCTAGCCTTCTTCACCACTTTAGTTCAATCAGCAAATTCTTTAGCCATTTTTTCAATAGTCCAGCTATTTGGGGCCGGGGTCAAAATTTGGACTTTACTGCAATTACGTGAAGTCTGAAGCTTAATCCTAAGTTCTTCCATTAAGATATGGACATCTTTACTGTTTTGGCACTCTTCTGTTTGTATTTGCACAATATCTACTTGGCTCACACCAGCAGCTGTGGCAATTACATTAGTAATACTGCCTTAGGCTTTTAGAACTTTGCGCTTTATGTATCCCATTGAATCCCTTTTTGCTGATCCATTGAAGCTTTAATGGTGACTCTCCAAGTGGTGATAATGAACTCTAGCTGTAAAGCAAGCATCAACATCCATATCTTCAGTGGGAGGTGATTCTTACTTATCTTGGTGGGATGATTCTTTTTGGGCCACTTCATGTCTACATTTGGTACAAATTTTCTGACCAGGTTTAAAAACTTCATTAGTCAGTAACTTCAACCTATCAGACATTGCAGTGGTTACTGTTGTTAAAGCCTTCTTGATTTCATGTTTCTATTTACCAAATGGGTTGCAGCAAGTTTTCTGCAGAAATTGAAATTTTTCATCAACAAGACTTTATGGTAGGGACAAATTTGGGCATCTTCAATAAAATCAAGACCAGACCTACATTGTAGAAGCTTTTTGTCCACTGGTGACATTTCCTTAACTGATCGTAGTTGACTTTTCCCACAATAGAATGGTGATGACGTAATGACAATCAGCTCCATCTGATCCACCGAAGAGCAGGGCGCAAGGATCTCTTGGTTCATTTTATACAATAGTTGATTAACCTATAACAAACAATTTTGAAAGCTCATGAATGTCCTGGTTTGAAGCGTGGCAGATTCAGATTTGTTTCTATAAAAAGTATACAAATTAGTGAATCAAAACATATTGTTTTAGAGCTTACCTTCAGCTACAACGATTATTGATTATTCAAACACTCAGTATTCAACACTAACATTGTACAATGTCGACACCAAAAATTACACCGCACATAAGAGTGAAACTATGAAAACTGCCAATAATGAAAGCAACAACTGAAAGTGGTGATCCAGCAATGGATCATTGCTGCAAGAATAGACCCTTACTAAACTATTGCTGCTTTATAATGCCAATGGAAAGTGGCTGACAAGGCATATATGCACCACCATGCCTTGTAGGGTTAAAATGTTCTAAAGCTAGATTGCTTTCAGTCATGATCTTCCAGATTTTATTATCTGAAGACCATTTTCTGAGATTTTACTATATTTACATTCTATACTGGAAAATAATGTAAAAACACTTCTTATTAGCGTAGTTACATTCCCTAAACCACAGACAAATCTATCAAGACACTACAATTAAACTTTTTTTTTTTAATTTACAGCTTGAAATTATATCAATTTTTTTAATTTATCAATAATTCATTTTCCATATTTTGATAGGTATTCATACTCATCAATATGCAAGATCCAGAAATTAAACAATATAGCTTGGAAAGCTTAAAGCATGCTCTTTCCAGCTGTGGTAAGAAAAAAAGGATTGAATAAGACACAGTTGAGATATTGCCCACAAAAAATAGCCTAAAATTTGCACGTAGATAATTTTAGCCATCTTTGCAGATGCATATCTTTTCGTCTAGGCATCCAATCTTAATTAAATTTGATCCACATATAGACATTATAGGTGGCAATAACCTTCTGAAGTTTTGGTGTGATTGGCTCATATGAAAAGTAGCAGTGGTGGTCAAACCTGGATTCTCGAAATAGCATGATGAATTTTTTAGCCACTTCAGAGGCTTGTATCTATATTTAGGTGTGGCTAAATCCCTGATTTTTTGCCGAGGTGTAATTCAGCATAAAAAGTTGTCTATGTATATTAAAGCAAAGGATCAAAAGTCTGCTAGAACTTTTTTAAAAGTCTAGCAAACTTTGCACATTTGCAGCTTCGTATGTGGTGCGGAGATAAGTAGCATCTCTTTAAAAGCTCCTAAAAATTCAACCACTGAAGGTACTGGGCTGAAATTTGGTATATAACCATCAGACCATATAGAACCTTCACACCAAATTTCATCATATTTTAATATTGGTACCTTTGAAGTGGGGAATGACCCAAATGCAGTACTATGCTACCACCTGCCTGCGACAGTTGCATGAATGACTACCACTCACAGTCTCAGAAATGTGCTAACCTACTAAAGGAATGCAAAATCAAGGACTGAAGCTCACAAAGTATCTCTCATATTTTGAAGCTTGGAAGAAATTTTTGTATCCAGTTGCAGTGGTATCAAAATTCGCTGCTATTATGGTCAGGTCATCAGCAGTACGTAGTGTACTTAATCTCTCACAACTGACTTCTAGTAGTTGCACAAATAAAGTTGGGCATGGTGGCACAGGCCATCCCCTCACGTGGAACTACTCTCCGGACCTGCCCAAAAAGCAGCTTCCTCCACTTGGGACCATCTCTGCAGCAATCCACAGATCAGAAGTCTAACACGAACCAGTAGCTGATGGAGCCATGGGCTGTGGCCCGCAGGGCTGCCTGCTCTCTTCTGTTCTGAAACTCAAAGCGAATAAGTCCATACCATATTCTCTGCCATTGATGAAAGAGGAGGAGGAAGACTTGGAAACCGTGTGACAAGGCTACTCTGGTGACTTCGGAGGCATCAGATCCCCCTCACACATCTGTTTCCGATCCAGAATTCATTGTTGTTGATCCATACCCACCAGTGATGCAGTGATCCTGGTATATGACCTATCTTCCCTACCCCTTCATTCATGAGCAGATCACCTGCAATGTGATAATCCAGATGAAACTGCAATGTATGTTACTGTCACCTGCCAGAACTACAATAACTAATTTGCTCTTGCTCTCCAAGCAATACATATTACTGACGACAATTCCCAAATTCTGAGAGATTACTGTACATACTGGCTCAGAGAGAACATCTAGAAGGGTCTATACATTGGTTTGTGTATATGTCATCAGTGAATGGATTTCCCATGTTGGAAGCAAATAGTGAGAGTGCAAATCACCCCAGTGATCACTGTTTGTGACATTTCTCTGTCTCCAGACAGGGCACTTACATACCTTGAAATGACCAACTTAATCTAAAAATCCTCCCCCCCCCCTACCCCCTTCATCCCTGTGCCCTTTCCTTTTTGGGAGATTTCAGTGTGTACCATTCCCTGTGTGGAAGTAATACATTATCTGGTGGTCCTCTTACCGGTTCTGTGCTACTTACAGGATCTTTCTGGCTGTTAACCTTATGATCTGCTTCCCTAATCTCATGGCTTCCCTCCAGTGTTTGCCACATAATGATCTTCGTGACAGTAACGACTTTTCCACCGATCCTGTTACTTCCTTGTCACTGTCCAATGGACCGTTTACAATGTTGGGCTCTTCAGTCAGTCAACTGGTAGTTGCATACCTCTGCTGTCACATTCGTCCTTCTGTCAGATTGTATAGATGAAGTTGTGAGATATGTGTCTGATGTGATCACCAATGCTGCTGGAACTGCTATTCCCCTTTCTAAAGGCTCACTCCACTACTGACCAATGCTTTGTTGGACCAGACATTGCAACAGCTATTCAGGATCATCAAAGGGTGTTGAAATATCTCAAATGACACCCTTCACAGACCACCTTACTCACTTTTAAGCAGCTTCATGCTAAGGCTTGCTATCTAATTCAGTAGTAAGAAGGAATGCTGGGAGTGCTACATCTGCTCCCTGAGAACGTATGCCTCTTCATCCCAGATGTGGACCCAGCTTTGTAATCTTCTGGGTAACAAAGAACAACAGCTGTTCTGGGTCTCGTTCTTCATGAAATTTGTACAGATGCATGAAGTTTTTAGTGAGCACCATGTAACCTATGTTGCTACAGAATCTGTGTCTTCTTTTCCGGCTTTCTTTGGAAGGTAGAAAGTTGAAGACATCTCTGTGTTTTTAACTCAATCATGCCAAATTGTATAGTGAACATTTCAGTGACTGAGCACTGTTTCAGGCTTTTGACTTTTCAAACAACACAACCCCAGGCCCTGATTAGATTTATAAAAGGATGATCCAACGTCTGAATGTTACTCAAACTCCATCTACTTGATCTTTGACTTTTATTTGTCTAGAAAGGGTTTCCTGTCGAGTGGTGATATAGTATTGTTGTTCAAAGTCTAAAACAAAGTAAAACCCAAATGCAGATGAGGTCTCTCACCACAAATACACTCCTGGAAATAGAAAAAAGAACACATTGACACCGGTGTGTCAGACCCACCATACTTGCTCCGGACACTGCGAGAGGGCTGTACAAGCAATGATCACACGCACGGCACAGCGGACACACCAGGAACCGCGGTGTTGGCCGTCGAATGGCGCTAGCTGCGCAGCATTTGTGCACCGCCGCCGTCAGTGTCAGCCAGTTTGCCGTGGCATACGGAGCTCCATCGCAGTCTTTAACACTGGTAGCATGCCTCGACAGCGTAGCCGTGAACCGTATGTGCAGTTGACGGACTTTGAGCGAGGGCGTATAGTGGGCATGCGGGAGGCCGGGTGGACGTACCGCCGAATTGCTCAACACGTGGGGCGTGAGGTCTCCACAGTACATCGATGTTGTCGCCAGGTGCACGTGCCCGTCGACCTGGGACCGGACCGCAGCGACGCACGGATGCACGCCAGGACCGTAGGATCCTACGCAGTGCCGTAGGGGACCGCACCGCCACTTCCCAGCAAATTAGGGACACTGTTGCTCCTGGGGTATCGGCGAGGACCATTCGCAACCGTCTCCATGAAGCTGGGCTACGGTCCCGCACACCGTTAGGTCGTCTTCCGCTCACGCCCCAACATCGTGCAGCCTGCCTCCAGTGGTGTCGCGACAGGCGTGAATGGAGGGACGAATGGAGACGTGTCGTCTTCAGCGATGAGAGTCGCTTCTGCCTTGGTGCCAATGATGGTCGTATGCGTGTTTGGCGCCGTGCAGGTGAGCGCCACAATCTGGACTGCATACGACCGAGGCACACAGGGCCAACACCCGGCATCATGGTGTGGGGAGCGATCTCCTACACTGGCCGTACACCACTGGTGATCGTCGAGGGGACACTGAATAGTGCACGGTACATCCAAACCGTCATCGAACCCATCGTTCTACCATTCCTAGACCGGCAAGGGAACTTGCTGTTCCAACAGGACAATGCATGTCCGCATGTATCCCGTGCCACCCAACGTGCTCTAGAAGGTGTAAGTCAACTACCCTGGCCAGCAAGATCTCCGGATCTGTCCCCCATTGAGCATGTTTGGGACTGGATGAAGCGTCGTCTCACGCGGTCTGCACGTCCAGCACGAACGCTGGTCCAACTGAGGCGCCAGGTGGAAATGGCATGGCAAGCCGTTCCACAGGACTACATCCAGCATCTCTACGATCGTCTCCATGGGAGAATAGCAGCCTGCGTTGCTGCGAAAGGTGGATATACACTGTACTAGTGCCGACATTGTGCATGCTCTGTTGCCTGTGTCTATGTGTCTGTGGTTCTGTCAGTGTGATCATGTGATGTATCTGACCCCAGGAATGTGTCAATAAAGTTTCCCCTTCCTGGGACAATGAATTCACGGTGTTCTTATTTCAATTTCCAGGAGTGTATTTAAGCACTGGGAGACACCTCATCTGCTCTGAGCTTCATACTGCCTCAACCAATGTACGCTATCTGATAAAAAGTATCTGGACACCCCTATGTAATACAGAAATGACTGCTAAAAGTCGTGAGAGGTTGACCCACCAGTAGAAAAAGACATTGTCTGTGCGTGAAGAGTTAAAGTGAATGGGGGGTACAGGGTTGAGCATGTCCTTATAAGCCATGCATATCTATAGCCAGTGGTTAGTGACGCTGGCGTAGGTGGTGTAAAGTGCAATGTCACTGGATGGAGGGTGACTGGAAAGAAGTTATTTGGAGTGATGAATCACACTGTACCCTATGGAAATTGGATCCATCAAGTGTAGTGCCAACAGTGAAGTGCTGCAGAGGTGGTGTTTTACATGGCTAGGGTGTAGTCCTGTTATTGCACTTGAGAAAATGCTAAATTCATAAGGGTATGAACACATTTTACAGCATTGCGTTCTGTGTACAACAAAGGAACAGACTGTGATTATTTGCATCAACTTGACAGTGCATCCTATTGTAAAGCAGCATCTGTGAGGCAATGGTTTGTGGACTAACATTCCTGGAATGGACTGGCCTTCGCAGAGTTAAGACATGAACCCATCGGAGCACATTTGCGAAGAGGTAAAACGACTTTTTTCCAGATTCCAGTGTCCAGCATCACTACCTGGAAGTTAGATGAATGGCAGTCTGACTTAGCAGCACTGCAGAGTGGGTTTACAATGTATTCCCATGCATCAAGAACAGGCTCAACTGTGTGACATCACCCCTACTTGAGGTATGGTGCACCTGTTAACAGGTCACAGTCCGTATCCCAAACATTTGCATCAAGTGAGTTGTAGTAACACACCAGTCAGTGAATGTGAAGAGGAAGGCTGTGCTGATCGTATTGTTCTTATATGCCCACTTTTCCAAGTAGAGAGAAAATTGCAGGCATCTGCAAACAGTCGAAGTGACCAAAACTTGGGGACTACAGTTAATGATTGCAGATTGAATATCTAAAAGGCAGCTTTGTCTGTAAGATACAGTGGACGCTCTGAATATCAAAATTTCAACAGATCAAGGAAGCAATCCTCCATTATAGGTAATGATAGGTGTATATAAATTTAATTAAGAGAACGTTATATAAAGTAATAAGGAACATTAAACAAGTCATAAATTTGCAGCAGTGAATTGAATTGAAATTAAGCACTACCTTTTCGTTTCAGTTCTTGGGGAAGAATGGGCTGCCATTTCTCCTCAGACGTTGACACTTAATTGAAAATTTTTTCAGCAGAATTCAAGCCATGGTAAAGATAATGGATAGACACACTCCATATTAATGTCTACTAATAGGTGCCTGAATGCTTTTGATCAGATTATGTACTTTCACTTCTTAAATTATTTCACATCTTTGGCATCACTATTTCTTTCAATGCCTCGATTTTATCACTCCTACTTCTTTTCATAACTCGGTAAAATTTCTTTTGGAACTCACTAACTCCAGATGATCTCTCGACTGAGGGGCTGATGAACAACCTGTTTACTCCCACATCTTCCAACAATATGTATTCAGCATAGGCAGCAGAGACAGGAATGTGTGTGATATTGTACTAAATATCTTAATGAAAATTGGTGTAACTTTTAGACCGTGAGATTGTTGTGTTAGTTGTTGTTCCCCCCCCCCCCCCCCCCCCCCCCCCCTCTCCCCTTCTCCTTACAGGTACAGCCACAATTTAGTTACCTTACTGGAGAAAAACAGCTATTGTAGCATCATTGATTGCAGGTGATAAAGGGATGGTTAAGAACAATATGGATCAATTTTCCCTTGGCAAGTGCGGCAAGAAACATATTACCGATTAAGTAGACAGTGGAAGTGTGAAATCCATCTCTGGATCTGAAAATGTGGAGCAGGAGTTGACACACTTAAGAAACATTTGTTTTGAGCAGTGTTATAAGGAGCAAGAAAGTCTGGTTGTGGTTCAGCAGCCGTCTTTTAAAGTTGCTAGAAAACCACAGAGATTCTTGGCAGTCAGGAACAAAGTTGAAGCCTAGAATATGAACAGAATCTGAATGATTTGCTGGAGACAGTGTGAGAAATATTAATTCTATTTCAGAATTATCTGTATAATCACTCGTTCATTGTGCTGGCACTAAAATGCGTATTGGCAAAGTGCAAGTTGAAATACTGACTTCTGTATACCATAACTCTTTCCTGCAAGGAAGATGCTCCTGTTTACTGTGAGCACATCAACTTTTAAAACTTTTTAAAATGACACTGAGATAGAATGATTCTGAAATTGCAAATAATCTTTAGTAGCTCACTAACTGATGGAGTTGAACTGATAACTGTCGCAACTATACAGATCATATGACAAGCCTTAGCCCATTCTAGCAGTGGTGTATCATAGGTCACTGGACTAAAAAGCATGACAAGTGATAGGAAGAAAACACAGCGTGCTTCACTTCTCTGTGAAGGTCGCCTGATAACTAGACACCATGTTGCTGATGTTGATCAGTTGTAGAATTATGGAGGGAGAGTATGTTTCATGCTTGCATGTTACAACAGCCTTGGGTATCTAAGATCTCTGTAGCTTTCAGCATATGTGTGGGTCAAGTTACATGTTGAACACCAGAAGTGCCCTTGGCTGTGCGTGCCCTATTTGCCTGTGGGCTCATTCCTTTCACTTTTGTTATCTTTCACATCTTTTTCCGATATTTGTTTTGCACTTTGGTGTCTATTTTTCACTTGCATTGACCTCCCTCTGTCTGTTTAAAAAGGAGTTACTTCTTATATGGTTGTTACAATGATGCACTACGTGGCGTTCAGAACTAATACTTCCTTCTTCACTGAGGTAACAGCGACAGATTGGGGAAGGTTAAAAAGAAAGAGCAGGTCATTCAGGCCTCGTGCTCGATAGGAAATGGTCTTGATCCTCCCATGTGTCATACCTGGCAGTCCGCTGTATGCGGTTCCTCTATGTTCTATGTGTCCTCAATGGTACTTCCTGGGCTGCTGATCGAACCACCCTCCTCTGCGCATCACACTTACGCCGTATCAACACTATCCACCATTGTAGTATCTGTTTGGCCAAGGGTGCCTTTTACACTAGCTCGGTAGAGTCTGTATGCTGAAGCTGCTGTACTACCACTGGCGTACTGCTGTGACTTTCTCCTAAGCAGGTATGCATGCCGTTTGTCTGCCATACATGGGCACCCATCCTATGCCACCTTCTTTGATGATTCCCATGATTGCTAGTATGGGGCATGTCCCTCTTCTCTGTTACCTCCTGGCGTCCACTTTCAGTACTTGATACGGCAGCTTAACTTCACGCTACCTGCAACTTTCCAGGTGGGTGTGAACTGTTCACCGCCTTGTCTTTGTGAAGCAACCCATGTTAACCCTGGCCTTCATTTGCTTCCTAAGCACACGTCTCCAGCCTCGATCTATTGCCTTCAGTTTCACAACCTTCACAAGGAACTTAGCAATAGTACCTTTGTATACACTGATGGCTCTTGGACCGACTGTGGTGTCGGGTGTGCATTCGTCATTGGCACCCATGTCTTTTGGTATCGGCTTCCATCACACTGCTCAGTATTTACAGCCAAGGTCTTTGCCCTGTATCAGGCCACAGAGTATATCTGGTGACACAGCCTTTTCAATTGTGTCCTCTGCTTGGACTCACTCAGTGCCCTTCAAAGTCTGTGTGCTGTACACTGCCCATCCCTTAGTGCAGCGGGTCCAGGAAAACTGTCACTTGCTCACTATTGGTGGAGCCAGTGTGATGTTTGTGGGTTCGTGGTCATGTCAGTCTTCCAGGAAAAGAGGCTGCTGCCAAGGCTGCAGTCCTCGTACCACAGCCCTTGAGTTCCTATATTCCTTCAGATGATCTCTGTGTTGCCTTCTGTCAGGAGGTGGTGCCCCTCTGCCATTGCCAGTGGTCCTCCCTTCACTGGAGTAAGCTCCGGCTTATTAAGCCTCTCTTTGCAGCTTGGATGACCACCTCTCGGCACTCCCACCAGGAGGAGGTAATTTTAACTAGGCTGTGTATTGGGCGCTGCCTTTTTAGCCATCGTCATTTGATAAGTGGTGCTACCCCACCAATTTGTACACATTGTGCCCAGGTTTTAGCTGTCCGCCACTTCCTGATGGAATGCCCATTTTTTAGCTGTTTACATTCCATCTTGGGTTTGACGTCTGAGTTATCGGCCGTTTTAGCAAATGACACGTGGGCTGTTGACCGCGTTTTACTTTTTATCCATCAAAGCAATATGGCAAAGGCCATTTAAGTTTTAGTTTTGGACCTCCATTCCTGTATGGTGTCTTTTCTAGCCCTTTTTCCATGTGCCTGTTTTTACCCATCTTCTGTTATGTGAATTGGATCTGAAGATAGACGTTTTTTAACTCATCTCGATCTTAGTGTTCTATAGTTTTGAGTTGGGTGCGTATGACCCCAGTTGCACCCTAAAACAAAACAAAACCATCCACAACCAATAAGTTAAATGCCTCAGTCCTCCACATCATCTTCTCCGGGCATTAAACTGTATTTGGCACCAAGGGATTTACCCCTCTCAATGGAGGGACTGTATTGTGGTTCCTCTCTAAGTCCATTATCGATTTGTTGTCCCTTGATAGTTACTGGCCGATCAGTCTACCAGTGTCCCCTGTAAGTTATTTGAATGGATTGTGGCTCATCAGCTCTGTTGGGTCCCCTAATCTTGGGACCTTTTGTACCCTTACTACTGCAGGCTTCCGAAGGGACAGTCTCTGATAGACCATCTGCTTTGGTTGGAAACTGCAGCTCAGCAGGTCTTTCCTCACTATTGCCATCTCATCGCAGTTTTTTTTTTTTTTAAAAAAGGCCTAAGGCAGGAGCCATCACATCTTACTTACAATCCATGAGTGGGATCTTCAGGGGCCCCTCCCAATTTTTATTTACCATTTCCTGTCACACTGGTTGTTCTCAGTTCAGTTTGGCAGTTCCTCAGTTCTCTGCAGACCCAGGAGGGTGGTGATCCACAGGGTTCCGTATTAAGTGTCCTCTTCCTCGTTATTAACAGACTTGTGGTCTCCGTTGATCCATTGGTCACACCTACTCTGTATGTGAATGATTTCTCTATCTTGGCTAGTTCCCACCCAGTTGCCTCTGCCAAGTGACAACTCCCGTGAACTCCTGTGCCATCTGGTGCACTTTCGTGTGGACACTCAAACATTTTTAAATTCTCTCCCCCTTGTATCTTGGGTGGCATATTTCTGATACAATCCTCCAGTCCACATCGATCTGGAGCTTTACACCAGACTCAGAGCACCTGACCATGATCTGCTAGTTCCATCCCTTGGGTCTTTTTTTACAAGTAGATTACTTGGTTGCCCCATAACTGCCTTCTGAAGATTGGTTGTTTCTGGAAACTGGGTATCCTTCACTCTCTTGCCCGCACCTCTTGGGATGTGCATCAATAGATTTTCCTCCATTTTTATCAGGCATTAGTTCTGTCCCGTCTCATCTTTGGCTGTCAAGTTTATGGCCCAGTTGCCTCTTCGACATTGCCCCTCTTGGACCCAGTTCTCCAGCATGGTATTCATATGGCCATTAGTACCTCTTGCTTTCTTATTCTATCTGTATCTGCTGTTATCCTGCTCACCCCTCCTGTTCTATTCATTCGTCAGCTTCAGGACATCGCCCGTCTGTTGCTTCATTTCGACTGAGTTTAATGGTTGGGCTCTGCCTCACTTCTTGCTGCTGGGATTTTCTGTCTTCCCTCTTTGTCCTTTTTCCTACATTCTCTACTGAACACTACCTCCCCCCTTCTCCCCGGTCAGTTTCTCGCCCCCGGATTCCCCCCCTTTTCCGTACATATTGTCTGGTCGTTTGGGTTGCCTTTTCTTGTCATTTCTTTCCCTGGTGTTACCTCTGTTGTGTCAAGATTGTTGTATGCTGTGGAGATTGGAATTGGTAGATGACAGTGCTGGGTGTCCCTACATGTTTGGTGGCTCTGGGGTGCTCTTTACTCTGGTCCCTCCCTCGTCCTCCTGTTTTTTATTCTTCTTTTGAACCACCAGGTAGTCAACAAGATTGTAAAAAGTACCTGAGCTTTGCTGGAATTAAATCCGCTGTACCAATTTAATGGCTTTCCCGCAGGTGACGAGGCAGAAATTGTAGTGGGAAATCTTAGTGTACATGTTAGTATAGAGACATGAATGTCAAAACGTACTTAGAGCAAATGGCTTGGCAAGCAGAAGTAAGGTAGATGAAATACGGCGTAGCATGTAAAAGGAGCGGAGTTCAAGAAACAGTATCAGAGGAAAAGAAGAAACAAAATCCTACTAAATGGGCTTCAAACTGTGAAAGAAGAATGCACAAGTTTGAAGAGTGATTTGGAGAAGCAGCCGAGATGATTTGTGGAAGACCTGGTAATAGGAACAGATAAGAGGAGACATTGGTGGAATTTTAAAGTTAAAGAAGCAGTTTTAAAGAAAACTCCATTTAGAGTATGCTTTCAACAAAGGACATCAGAGGTGAGAGAATAATGTAAAGTGAGGAAGAGGGTGGCACAATAAGAGGTGATAGAGGGAAAGATAAAGTGGATGGAAGAATGTGTCATGACGTGGGCAGGGTAGTAAAGGAAATAAGAAAATACTATATGGAATGATCAGAAAGAGGGGAAGAAGAAAAGCAGAGAGTGTAAAAATCATTGATAAAGATGAGATTGAGGTAGAGGAGGAGGACCTCAAAAGGCTATGGAGAACATATTTTAATTTGCTGAATTTGGGTGGAAGAGTACAGGAATTACAGGTATTTAGGGGTAAAGCACATAAAAGTTAAGGTGGAATGGGAAAAAGAACTAATGAGGACAGAAGTTGAAAAGGCATTGAAGAATATGAAATGAGGAAAAGCATTGGGGTTGGATAAACTGTGGAAATTTATTTTTATTTATTATGTTATTCATTTATTTATTTTGTGTTCCAGTGATCCATGTTATGCATACATCACAGGATATGGGATGTGGAACTTGTTCATGTTTGTTGTGGTTACAGTCTGTGCTATTATCTAAATGGTACTACTCAGGATCAGAGTAGAAGAGATGGTGACAGAGGCTTTATAGAGTTATGAGAGCTGTGTGAAAGAAAATGAAGACTGAAATAGACTGAGAGAAAGGAATAATGGTAGCCTTCTGAGATGTAGCGAGTTGGGATTTACCCATCTATTTGTTTTTTTGTTCCTAAGAATAACCAATTTTTTGAACTTTTTTGTGCTATATATTAATGCAGATGCATGTTTAATACGTGGTATGTATAGGAGTATGTTGAATTGTTGTCCATGTAAAATGTCATGTAAATTGCTAGCTCAGTTGTTTATATTTTTGTTCAAGAATATAGTCATGCAAAGTTTTTTATTAAAAGCATTAGTAATTGAAAGATACATATAATTAACATTAGTGATGTCATGCAATGAGAAAAACATTGTGAGCCATTAAGCAACAGAAGTAGTATTGTTACCACTGATCCAAAAGCAGACACTCCCAACGTCAAGAGAACATACTTGGAATTACCTAAAAGTAATTAACTTATGAAATAATTGACTCAAAAGATCAGAACCTCCAGATTTCAATCACCTATTTTGCTTTAATGACTGCAAGATTCGGAACTTTGACAGTAGGATCTTACTGCTGCATTTTTCCCTAAATCTGACAATACAACTCTCTAATTCAGTCAATAATTAAGATTTTGATTAATCTAGAATCATGAAGTATTTACTTAAAGATGGATGCCATAGTTGTAAATAGGGGATTTCAGAAACCAAGTAATAACTGTATTCAGTATACTGCTGTGAATTGCTAACCTGGAACATTTTACGTAAACCAAACAATAGTTAAGTCTTAAGAATCTGTGCAAAATAGTAAAATCAAACCTTACAGAATTTCAAAGTATTATGTAATCTCAGAATTTAGAATGTGCTCGTATGCCTGTGTATTTATAGTGACCCCTGTCTCAGAGTCTGCACTCCCTGACCAGCCAGCATACAGACAAAAACTTTTATGTCAGATTGTGTAAGTGTCTGAACCCACCTAGCGTTAAACGTCTTTGTCGGCTTGAATAAGAAAGTCCTTGTCTGATCAGTATACGACTAACATCTGCCAGATTGCATTAGACTGGTACACTTGTAACGTCTATATGTCAGTTCACATTATAGTTTGTGATTAGCAATCATACATAAAACATAAACGTGTTGGTTTGTGTGAAGGTTTGCATATTGCTAGCCCAGTGTCGGTTAAGGTGAAATTCTTCACCTTAAAATAACATGCACAATAAATAGTCTGTTATAAAGAATATGAAACTTTATAATAACTTTGTGTCTGGAAATCTCTGAACTAGTAAATATTAACCTTAAAAGTCCTAATTATCTGCAAACTGAACACTGGGCACTGACACAATCATAATTATACAATGTAGGCTCTCATAGCCAGAGTTGTCTCAAGTTAAAACTTCTGGGCTGAGTGGCCATTGTCAATGTACAAAATTGCTTTCTGATGTTTTGGCTCCAATGAGATGAGCATTTTAACAAAGACATCACATTATCATGCACACATGTATAGAAAAGCTATAGAGATTCATAAATGCAGTCACACAGTCAGCATTACATGGCATATTGTGGTACCCTCTGTGCACTATATAAAAGCTAGAGCCCCTCAAACCTTAATGGCAGTAGCCTTTTTTTACCTCAGAAGATGTCTCCCGCAATTGGAGATGAAACATCAAGAAGCAGTTTTATACTGACCATGGCTTCTCAGTGCAGCAGTTCTAACTGAACAACCATAATTCAGTTATTTTTTCCGCACCGTGAATGTTAACCAAATCCATGGCACGCGTAGTAGTTGGATGATTCTACTTCCTTATGGGATCACAAAGGTGATGTGCATCTATTTACCAGAATGGGCCACCAGGTGTTATACTGTGCAAATAAATTGGGATGAAACACTTTCAAAACTCATTGTGTGTCCAGTTTACATCATTTGAATCTATCCTATCTGACAAAATTCTCAGTATGTTATTTTAATTTGACAAGATAGATGGATTCTTCAGAACTATAGGGGCTTCATCCTTTAGTGCCACTATGCGAAAATCTGATAAGAATCTGGAGAGCAATGTAAAAGCAACTGGGAGAGAAACAGTATGGCTCCAGACTGGAGAGTTAAACAGTAGACTAGATCTCATACTTCGGTGAGATAGCTGCAAAAACATGGCTGTGAGTATGGGATAAATCTACTGATCATCATCCTGGATTTAGAAAAAGTGTGACACTGTATCTGGAAGTGATCTGTACTACTATTCAAAGTGTTGATAATTGATATACGTAGTGACACAAATGGTGAGAGATAATGGAGGTAAGATGACACCAGTGTTGTTTGCTGATGAGTTTATGGTATGGGAGAATGAAGAGGAATTTTGGGAGTGTCTGGGAGAATGAGGATGAAGTTCAGGAGCAATTAGTTGGAAAGGAGTTGTATAAGAATATGATCTAAAATTTAATGCAGACAAGTGTGAGCTGTTGGTCACAATAACAAAAAGTGTAGATCTATACTAAACATAGCACTGGGTGGGGAGCAGCTGAAAATGATGAAATTTAGAGTATCTGATGAGCATAATACAGGAAAAGGGAAGAAATGTTAAAGGAATAAGTTAATGTGCAAAGCAAGCTGAGAGCTTTATGTGAAGTGTGAGAGGAAGGTATGGAACTTTAAACAAGTAAATAGGTGGTATACCAGATGTGTTTATACAATTTGTCCTAAATTCTGCTACAACGTGGGACATGAAGGAAAGAGAACAACTTGGTGTGAGCTAGTGAGATTAAGTCCTGGAGAAGTCAGGTAGGTGTAACAAAAAAGGGAAAAAATGAGAAATGAATGGGTTAGGGAGGTAACACAAGAGTACCCCCAACAAGAGATGATTTGTTGAAAAAAGATTAACATGGTATGGGCATTTAATCAGAGTGGTGAAGATGCATGGGAGACGCACAAGTTAGAGATGGGAGGCAGAAAATCCAGGAGAAGAGAAAGGGGCAATCGGCTAGAAGGAAAGAAGGAAAGCACCTGGAAGAGTAGCGACAGGGGATTCAGTGGCAGGAAATTGTACATTGCTACTTCTTTGTTGTAGAAATTTCACGGCAATTCATTTCCCTTGTTCATGAGTTATATTCAGCTCGTATGTGTCATGGAATGCACATTTAATTCATATTTATTTCCTGTTGGAGCAACTCACTCTTAACTCCTGCTGATTTTAGAAAGTTATGTAGAACAATGCAGGAACTTAACTACTTCACCATGCATACAAGAGCTGTGGATTGTGGCAACCTGATTTCTTGTGTAACTTGGAACGGTTCTGCTTACTGTACAATCAGATAAACAATATGTATCTGGATTTGACACTTCCTGACAGATCAAAATTGAGTGCCGCATTGATGCTCAAAATGGGAATTCTCCAACTATCTTTTCAGAATCTAAACCATTTTAGTCCATTCTCAGTTGGATATCGGTCGTGTCAGCTGTTTAATTTCATAAACATTTTTAATTAAAATGTCTTAGAAACTTTTATTGATATGTACAGTGTTGTAATGATATCAATATGATGACTATCTTTGTCACAGGATGGAGATACCAAACTGTTCTTCAGAGTCCTCTAGTACCGAAGTAGCATCTCTTGTCAAGAAGGCAATTGACCTCGCAGAATCTGATCATAATTCATCAGAATTTCTGGGTGGTTCTGATGAGGATATAGAAACAGATAATGTGGAGGTAAGTGTTTTTTTTCCAGGTCCTTTTTGTCAGTGATTGTTTAACAACAAGCAGTCAGTGAAAGGAAAAAGAAAACATTTGGTTGTTCTGTAGTGTCTGTGTGTGCGTGTGTGTGTGCAGGGGGGGGTTACCATGCATACAAGAGCAGTGGATTATAAAAACCTGATTACTTATGTAACTTGAAACAGAATTGCTTACTGTACAACAAGATAAACAATGTGTATTTGGATTTGAAACTTCCTGACAGATCAAAATTAAGTGCTGCACCAATAGTCATAATGGGGAATTCTCCAATTATCTTTTAAGAATCTAAACCATTTTAGTCCATTCTCAGCAGGATATCGCATGGCGCAAATGCGCATTGGGCGATGGGTGCATGTGTGTTGTGGTGAGGAGATGTCATCTCCAGTGACAAAATAGAAAGCATTTCTTGCATGTTTTTTTAACTATATACTCCAGTTCTATCAGCTTACTCTCGTACCTTAAAAATAAATGCCATTGCCTCAAGACAAAGATTCTGGTTGGCTATCTATGCATTACTTTGTATTTGGAAACAATTTTTGGCCATTCTTGAGTAACTCCTGTGATTTCATTCTGTAGAATTAGTGGTTAGTCAACAAGCAGTGTCACCATAAGACAATACACTGTGTTGGTGAAATGTTAGAAAAATCCCTTGAAACATTAGCTCATTTCCTCTCTCTCTCTCTCTCTCTCTCTCTCTCTCTCTCTCTCTCTCTCTCTCTCTCTCTCTCTGTGTGTGTGTGTGTGTGTGTGTGTGTGTGTGTGTGTGTGTGTGTGTGTGTGTGTGTGTGTGTGTTTTTTTTTTTTTTTTAAAAAATTAGTTTGATAAGAAATGTGCAGTTTGTGGACAAACCTATAACTCAAATCACTTAAAATAAGGATTTCTAGCCTATTGTCTGTCTTAATGATGATATCCTCTTGGGTAAAACATTATGGAGATAAGTTCCCCATTCAGATTCGAGAGAGTTGTTGCAACATATATGCAATCTAGTGTGATCCTGATGTGGGTATATAAGCACTGATATCTAAGCAAGGGACTGATGTGGCATTCACACATTGCTGACATGTGTACAGTAAATCCGGAAACATTAACTTTGGTCATACAATGAAGGCTTTCATGACCATATGTTTCAGCTGCTGAGAATTCTTCTGGGTTGTATGGTCTTGGTCTATGGAACTCTTCTATCCCTGATGTTTCATTCAAAGCTACGTTGGACATCTTCAGAGGTCCTCCTGATTGTGCTGAGTCTTGCCGACTGGGAAAAATAGAAAAATATTCAGTGTATGCGCAAAAGATCTTTCAAGACACGTTGCTTTTTGCGCGGTTTTGGTTCTCAAAGTGTCGGGAAGTTCTATGCTGGGTTATAAAATCTTTACCCTTCAGATGATTGATAAGTTTTATTTCATCCTGTAAAAAGTGTATTTTAACCAAGAAATATAAGATTTTTTTTCTTGTCCATGTATACATCCTGATTAGTCAATATCATACCCTCGCATACTGTTTTCTTTCAATTTTTGTCATACTTACTTTTTATGTATTACTGGTATTCATAGAGTATCGTCACTTGCCTTTGCTATTGATGTTACAGCCAAATGATATAAAACTTGCAAATGATCATGAAAATCCTGTGAAACATGTTGGTCATCAAAGGAATACAGTGAATCCACGATGGCAACTAACAGGCAATCATATAACACCAGATCAGGTGTCTGATATTGAGAAAGAACTGGACTTCTATGAGAAGATTGCACTTGTCTTTTTACTTTATGATAATGAAGACCTCGCTCTTCAGAGAATAAAAGTAAGTGATTTGTACTTTGAATTATTGTTATTTGTAAAGTGCAACCTACCTAATTGTAAATTTTTTGGGAATATTTAACTCAGTCTTGTTACCTGTCACTTCTTTCCTGTGCTAAACCTAAATATTAAATGTTGAAAGTTGTGATTTATGGTGAATGCAGATTGCCAGTCAGTTTCTCATTTTTGTTTTATTATCACAAATTATTTATACCCAACAACAAGATAGGTCATTGCCAACAGAAGCAAGTTTGTCATTTTAGTTTCCAGTAAGGCGTTTTCTGGGTACTGGTATCAAGCCACAACGCTTCTCTTCTGCCAGTCTGTCATGTGCTGACTGACTGTGAAGCAGGAACACCTTTCGTAGAATGTGATTGTTTCTGTGACTGATACAACTACCTTAATATTCATTGTAGATATTTATTTGCAAATCAAATTACCTTATGTCCATTTTTTTTACTTAATCTGATGATTGTGTAAACACAATTGTCCTCCTGGTGATATTGAAATTTTACAGTTGTAGAGGTTTTGAATACTGTAATAGATCCAGATAAAACTTAAAGGGAGAAGAGCTTCCTCATCTACTTTCTAGGCAAGGGATGTCCATGGAATGGATCAGAGTAATTTGAATATTCATTTCTTTATAACTTTTTGTTGCAGAATGATCTGATAGATAGGGTGAGCAGCAGTTGGTGAATGTTTGCTGGTGAAGCTGTAGTGTACAGGAAAGTACAGTCTTGAGGTGACTGATACAGGAGTGAAGGATAACTTAGAAATAATTTGGTGTGATGAATGGCAGATTGCTCTGAATGTAGAAAAAACAGGAGTTAACACAGTGGGGAAAAAAATCCTGTAATGTTTGAACATCGTATTAGTGGTATTTTGGTTGAAGCATTCACTTCTATTAAATATCTGGACATAATGTTACAAAGCGATATGAAATTGAACAAGCACATATGGACAATAATAGGGTAGGAAGATTTTTCTGTTTAGAAAAAGTGACAAAAAGCAGATTTCAGAGTACCTGTTGGCTCAACACAAAAGTTCTGTCTCAAGTACAGATAGTGTTGAGGATCAGTGGACAAAGTTCAAAACCGTCGTACATAATGCGTTAGATGAGTATGTGCCAAGCAAGATCGTAAGAGATGCAAAAGAGCCACCGTGGTACAACAACCGAGTTAGAAAACTGCTGCGGAAGCAAAGGGAACTTCACAGCAAACATAAACATAGCCAAAGCCTTGCAGACAAACAAAAATTACGTGAAGTGAAATGTAGTGTGAGGAGGGCTATGTGAGAGGCGTTCAATGAATTCGAAAGTAAAGTTCTATGTACTGACTTGGCAGAAAATCCTAAGAAATTTTGGTCTTATGTCAAAGCGGTAGGTGGGTCAAAACAAAATGTCCAGACACTCTGTGACCAAAATGGTACTGAAACAGAGGATGACAGACTAAAGGCCGAAATACTAAATGTCTTTTTCCAAAGTTGTTTCACAGAGGAAGATTGCACTGTAGTTCCTTCTCTAGATTGTCGCACAGATGACAAAATGGTAGATATCGAAATAGACGACAGAGGGATAGAGAAACAATTAAAATCGCTCAAAAGAGGAAAGGCCTCTGGACCTGATGGGATACCAGTTCAATTTTACACAGAGTACGCGAAGGAACTTGCCCCCCTTCTTGCAGCGGTGTACCGTAGGTCTCTAGAAGAGCGTAGCGTTCCAAAGGATTGTAAAAGGGCACAGGTCATCCCCGTTTTTCAAGAAGGGACGTCGAGCAGATGTGCAGAACTATAGACCTATATCTCTAATGTCGATCAGTTGTAGAATTTTGGAACACGTATTGTGTTAGAGTATAATGACTTTTCTGGAGACAAGAAATCTACTCTGTAGGAATCAGCATGGGTTTCGAAAAAGACGGTCATGTGAAACCCAGCTCGCGCTATTCGTCCACGAGACTCAGAGGGCCATAGACACGGGTTCACAGGTAGATGCCGTGTTTCTTGACTTCCGCAAGGCGTTCGATACAGTTCCCCACAGTCGTTTAATGAACAAAGTAAGAGCATATGGACTATCAGACCAATTGTGTGATTGGATTGAGGAGTTCCTAGATAACAGGACGCAGCATGTCATTCTCAATGGAGAGAAGTCTTCCAAAGTAAGAGTGATTTCAGGTGTGCCGCAGGGGAGTGTCATAGGACCGTTGCTATTCACAATATACATAAATGACCTTGTGGATGACATCGGAAGTTCACTGAGGCTTTTTGCGGATGATGCTGTGGTGTATCGAGAGGTTGTAACAATGGAAAATTGTACTGAAATGCAGGAGGATCTGCAGCGAATTGCTGCATGGTGCAGGGAATGGCAATTGAATCTCAATGTAGACAAGTGTAATGTGCTGCGAATACACAGAAAGATAGATCCTTTATCATTTAGCTACAAAATAGCAGGTCAGCAACTGGAAGCAGTTAATACCATAAATTATCTGGGAGTACGCATTAGGAGTGATTTAAAATGGAATGATCATATAATGTTGATCGTCGGTAAAGCAGATGCCAGACTGAGATTCATTGGAAGAATCCTAAGGAAATGCAATCCGAAAACAAAGTAAGTAGGTTACAGTACGCTTGTTCGCCCACTGCTTGAATACTGCTCAGCAGTGTGGGATCCGTACCAGATAGGGTTGATAGAAGATATAGAGAAGTTCCAACGGAGAGTAGTGCGCTTCGTTACAGGATCATTTAGTAATCGCGAAAGCGTTACGGAGATGATAGATAAACTCCAGTGGAAGACTCTGCAGGAGAGACGCTCAGTAGCTCGGTACGGGCTTTTGTCAAAGTTTCGAGAACATACCTTCACCGAAGAGTCAAGCAGTATATTGCTCCCTCCTACGTATATCTCGCGAAGAGACCATGAGGATAAAATCAGAGAGATTAGAGCCCACACAGAGGCATACCGACAATCCTTCTTTCCACGAAGAATACGAGACTGGAATAGAAGGGAGAACCGATAGAGGTACTCAAGGTACCCTCCGCCACACACCGTCAGGTGGCTTGCGGAGTATGGATGTAGATGTAGATGTAAACTTTGCTTTATTGTGACAGTTTTTGGAAACTAGCTTATCTACAAAGGAGACCGTGTATAGAACACTCGTGCAACCCATTGTTGAGCATTGCTAGAGCATCTGGGATTCCCACCAGGTCGGATTAAAGGTTGGCATCGGAGTGGTTCAGAAGGGTGCTGCCAGATTTGTCAGCGAAATGTGCTAAATACAGATACTTCGTGAACTCGAAGGGGATTCGCTGGGGGAAAGACAACGTTCTTTTCACTGTTGACAAAGCTTAGAGAACAGGCATTTACAGCTGGCTGCAGAATGATTCTACTGCCACAAGTATACAATTTGTGTAAGGACTGGAAAGGCAAGGTGAGTGAAAGTAGGGCTCATTTCGAGGCGTATAGACATGTTTTCCCAGACTTCATTTGCGTATGGAATGGAAATGAAACAATTAGTAGTAGTACATGGTAGCCTCAACAACATACAATATGGTGGCTTGCAGAGTATGTTTGTACAAAGGGGAACCCACTCCCCACCTGCCAAAAAAAGGAATTGTTTTTTAAAGGCTATATATTTTCAAGAACTATCTTATACCATTCAAAATGCTCGCCATTACATGTAATACAGGGTGATTCAAAAAGAATACCACAACTTTAGGAATTTAAAACTCTGCAACGACAAAAGGCAGAGCTAAGCACTATCTGTCGGCGAATTAAGGGAGCTATAAAGTTTCATTTAGTTGTACATTTGTTCGCTTGAGGCGCTGTTGACTAGGCGTCAGCGTCAGTTGATGCTAAGATGGCAACCGCTCAACAGAAAGCTTTTTGTGTTATTAAGTGCGGCAGAAGTGAATCGACGACAGTTGTTCAGCGTGCATTTCGAACGAAGTATGGTGTTAAACCTCCTGATAGGTGGTGTATTAAATGTTGGTATAAACAGTTTACAGAGAATGGGTGTTTGTGCAAAGGGAAAAGTTCTGGACGGCCGAGAACGAGTGATGAAAATGTAGCACGCATCCAGCAAGCATTTGTTCGCAGCCCAGGAAAATCGACTCGCAGAGCTAGCAGAGAGCTGCAAATTCCACAATCAACTGTATGGAGATTCCATTTCAGCAGGATGGAGCGCCACCACATTGGCACTTATCTGTCCGTAACTACCTGAACGTCAACTACCCGAGGCGATGGATCGGCCGCCAGGCAGCCCATGACAGAGCACTCCATCACTGACCTCCAAGAAGCCCTGATCTTACCCTCTGCGATTTTCACTTATGGGGGTATGTTAAGGATATGGTGTTTCGGCCACCTCTCCCAGCCATCATTGATGATTTGAAACGAGAAATAACAGCAGCTATCCAAACTGTTACGCCTGATATGCTACAGAGTGTGTGGAACGAGTTGGAGTATCGGGTTGATATTGCTCGAGTGTCTGGAGGGGGCCATATTGAACATCTCTGAACTTGTTTTTGAGTGAAAAAAAACTTTTTAAATACTCTTTGTAATGATGTATAACAGAAGGTTATATTATGTTTCTTTCATTAAATACACATTTTTAAAGATGTGGTATTCTTTTTGAATCACCCTGTACATTTGTCCCACTGGTGCTTTCACTGTTCGAAACATTTTTTGCAGTCATCTTAACATTTTGCCGTCTGCAGGTCTTGTACAAATTTATTCGCTTGGCGTTGGCAGTGCCAATTCGGATTACTTGGCTTGTTGCTGGCATTCTTGACATTATCAGGAAATTATAAATTGTTAAGTTTTACTAATCTCATCGTTACTTCTCATAAGTTCACAACCCTGTTCCCGTACATTCATGAAATTTCAAAGATATACATACGTAAATAAATATAATTTTTTTTTGTTTCATATATTTGTTTATTTGCATTGTCTTTGGTATTTAGTATTTCTCTTTTATCTGATATGCAGCAAAACAGTCTCCAAGTTGTAACGCAACTCTACAAGACTTGCACATTAAGTTCATTGTTCTCCCGTTTTTGATTTGGAACATACATGGCAGTTTCTTCATTTTCATTTATTTGTTTCAGAAATAAGTATTAGTTGGTGTTATTGGTGACCAGAAAGTCTGTCATCTGGATTGTGATGAGATGTATGTGATGTAGTGGCAACCTGCAAGTTTTGCTCAGAAGCAGGTACATGGTTGTTCATCCATGAACCACACACGTTCAGTAAAAAATCGTGAAACCGGAGACTCTTGTGTTATATATTGAAATATTGACATGTACGGAATGCATTAAATAATGCACAGTTACAGAGGTACATGCAAACCTTTTTTGACCATTTATAGTTTTTCTGTATATAGGGTAATAAATCAAATATTGGTCTGCCCGATCCATTCCTTTCGTGTATTTGTTGTAGTCTAATACACTTTCAGGTTTTTTTAAATTGTGTATTTGGTTTTTCTACATTTTCTTTGAGTGTCAGTCAAAGTGGCATTGTGTATTGTACAGATCATTTGTATCATTTTAGTTTTCAAAGCTCTCCGTACCTGTCAGAGTACTTCACCTTTCCATTGATGACAAGCTTCAAACAAACTGACTTTTGTGCACTTTACTTATTCCGGAAATTCTCTATTTTGCCGTATTGTTCCACAAACTTGAATTTTCTTATCAAGTAACTTCTCTGCAAGTTCTGCACTGTTACAATAATTATTCATTTAGAGGTGATGCCACTTTGCATAAGATGATGTCAATAGTTTCATCACTGTTTTTACTAAAGGCAGAATGAGGAAATGCATCTGAATGAGTATGCCATATTTCGTAATTTTCGACAGATTGTAAACTTAAAATTTAACCATCCATGCCACCGTATCATTCCTTCATCAGTTGAGATGTTTCGACTTGATTAAAAGTTTCTTTACACTTTTTGGAAAAATAATCAATCCAAATTGCAGTTTGAAAAGCCGGTCGGCATTATCCAGTTTATTGTTGTTATCCAAAAAATGCAAAAATGATCATATTTGTCTGAATGGGTTGCAGGACATCGTTTTGCGAAATATCGATGTGTCTATCAATGGATTCATTGACCAACAATCATTGGGTTTTGCTTTTTTTACAACTCCCATAAGAATAGCAAGCCCAAACCGTTTTCTAAGTTCGTGTCCCATAACGTCGACAAATTTGGCATTTTTTTTACCCAGTTTCCTCCTGTTGCAATTTTTAAT
This sequence comes from Schistocerca serialis cubense, assembly GCF_023864345.2. Classification (NCBI taxonomy): domain Eukaryota; kingdom Metazoa; phylum Arthropoda; class Insecta; order Orthoptera; family Acrididae; genus Schistocerca; species Schistocerca serialis. Next base: position 568,294,598 of record NC_064638.1, read on the forward strand.
GTAGTATTTGTTGGTTTCATTGCCAATATATTCAAATATATTGTTCCCAATATATAATTCTACAATATTCTCGATGATTTGTGTATCTTTGGGAAATATGTTTGGACACATGAGATCCTTCAGATTTATTATTGGTCCTTGGTAAATCAAAGTCTGATCACTGTGCACTGTCTTCTTTGTCTGATTCATCGGAATCAGTTCGCAACTGTAACGTTTGCCGAATTCTTCTTGGATGTATTTCACTATTTTCCGAAGATTCTGCTTTATTTATTTATTTATTTATTTTTTTTTTTTTTTTTTTTTTTATATGTAATGTCCAGTGTATTCTTCCCAATTGGCCAAGTCATCTGGAACGTCAGACAAGACATCTACGTATTCATTGTAAATAATTGTATCGTCTCTTTCGTCTGTCATGATGAAAGGGCACAAGTACTTTTAAAAACAAAAAACTTGTTCAGGTGTGTAACTTACGGTTACCTAAACAAAACAGCAACAGAATGCAAAAGATACTAAAATGCTGTCACCGGCCACTGCGCGATACTACGCACATGACACCACTGTGTCTCTGGCCGTTGGCACACTATTTTGTGCACAACACCACTGTGGTGTCGCCGGACGACATAGTGTTAACAAAGGGCCGACAGCTCCTCCCTAATGTTTTTCTTGACTTAGTCGGTGTCCTTTCATGCCCCTTTTCATGTCTGAAAATAAGAAAAGTTTCACAGAGCCATGTCAGGTGAGTAAAGTGCATGGGGCAACGGAACTATGCCATTTTTAGTAAAAAACTATCTAACAGAGATTGCGGTATATGCAGGTGTGTTGTTGTTGTGGAAGAACCAGTCTCCTGTCTGACACAAATCGGATCTTTTTTCATGAACACTGTTGCACAGTCTTCCTAAAACTTCTAAATAAAAGGTTTAAGCACAAGCTCTCAAAGTTTTTTCAGTATTTTCGTTGATACAGGTAGGTAATGGATGTCCGAAACTAGGTTTGTTATCAATCGACGTGTCACCATTTTTAAATCGAGCAAATCACTTGTGTACTTGAGTTTTTCCCATAGTATCATTTTGGTATGGTGTTTTCAGAATTAAGTTTCAGCAGCATTTTTACTGAGTAGAAACAAAATTTCACAGCTGCACATTGTTCACTTAAACTTGCCATCATAAAAAATGAAATAAGAACAAAACAGTTCTAGCAAAAACGATCTCTGCAGATGAGCAGAACAGGCCAGGTCGACACCACTTGCGGCACTGAACTGGCAATGAGTTGTGCTATATGTGCCTAGCAGCAGAAATGCGTACAACACAAGCACAGCCCGTGGCATTGTTGTTCTGCTTTTTAAAATTCTTTTAATATCTTCTTATAAGTGTAGAAGTAATAAACTCTAGTAGTTATGTTTTCCTCCTGTTTAAATGTTTCCCATGTTTTGCCGTCTCTACACTTCATTTTTTTTTTCTTATCTGTGTCATCGTCATCATCACATCATCATGTTTCCAGTCCCAGGCTGGATATGTTTGGAACATAATCCTTGCCAGTCCTCCCCTCTTTCTCTCTTTCTTTTTTTCCCCATGCAACATACTCTTCCACACCTTTTAGCCATATACCCTTTGGTCTTCTTCTTGGTAGTTTCCTTCGCATCTCTGTTTCATGTATCTTCTTGAAAATTCCTTGTTTTCCATTCCCTTTAAGTGCCCATAGCATGTTACTATCCTGTTCTGCAAGGGTTTCTCATTCACTATTTTCCTTATTGTCTCATTCCTCATCCTCTCTTTCTTCATTACTCCTATCTTGCTTTCGAGGAACTTCATTTCACATGCCAGAAACCTGCTTACTTCTATTTTTCTCATTACCTGTGTTTCAGAGGCATCTCTGTTTTCCCAGATCATCTCGTCGTCCACGAACACCATTGCTTTCATCTTGTCTTCTCCAGTTTTTCTGCCAACTTTGCCGTTATTTCATACAAGACCACAGTGAAGAGGAAATGTGACAATGCACTGCCGTGTTTCACTTCAGTTGTTTGCTGGAACCAATCTATCTTTTCATATCCCACTTAGACACAACTCAGATTTCCACAGTACCCTGCTTGTTATCTCTCTTTTCCACTTTTCTCTTTCCTAGTGCTTCTCAGACCTTTCTTCTACAGACTATCAGATGCCTTTCCTACATTGTAAAGGCCATTTCAAGGTCCCCAAATTCATAGCGATACTCCACGAGCTGCCTGCTCCACGAGCTGCCTCACTGCAAATGTGAAGTCGATAGTTGACGTCCCATGACTGCAGCCATACTGCTCTTATCTGAATTTGTTCTCTACACTTTTTCAACTTCTGTCCTCGAGGTTCTTTTTGTATACTTTTGCACAGTGTGGTAGCAGTGTGACTTCCTTGTAGGTTCTACAATCCTTCCATTCTTGAATACAGGGATGATTAGTGCCCTCTTCCAGTCCTAACAACACCTATCCCATCAAACGCAGGGCTACCTGTGAAACCAGTCATGTGATCTACAAGCTAAGCTGCAACTACTGTGCTGCCTTTTATGTAGGCATGACAACCAACAAGCTGTCTGTCTGTATGAACGGCCACCGACAAACTGGCCAAAAAACCAGTGGACCACCCTGTAGCTGAACATGCTGCCAAACATGATACCCCTCATCTCAATGAATGCTTCACAGCCTGTGCCATATGAATCCTTCCCACCAACACCAGCTTTTCTGAATTGCGCAAGTGGGAACTTTCCCTGCAGTACATCCTACGTTCCCATAACCCTCCTGGCCTCAACCTTCGTTAGTCACTGTCCTCACCCATCCAGCCCTCTCCCTGTTCCCATTCCAGCACTACACAGCAGTCACTTCCCTCCCTGTTGCTCCTGCACCACCTACTTCAGGAACAACATCCCCCTCCCCAACCTCCGGGGATGTCCGACCCCACTTCAAAGCCGGAGAAGCGTTCAAATTCTTTTGCTGCTCTTACTAGGAAGGAGTCCCTTGGGTCACTCCCTTCCCAGGTTTCTGCTAGTGGGAAAGAGCTCTGTGACTGCGGGTCAGGTGAAGATTCTGGCATCCGCTGAGGATCTAGATCTTGTCGGACCCTCAGACAAAATGGATATGGACTGCTCAGGCAAAAAGTCGGTGGCAGCAGGTGACCCTGAGACGTAAACTGCCTCATGTCGTGTTTCATACCTTCCCAGTCTCACGATGATGTCATCCTCAAGTGGAATTGTGGCAGTTTTTTCCACTATATGGCTGAGCTACGGCATCTGTTAACACTTTCGCTGTGGCATCGGTGCAGGCGCGCAACTCCCCAGTGCGGCTGGGCAACGTGAGAGTGTGGGCCGGTAACGTTATGAAACGGCAGGTACCGCTCGGAGCCGACGCTCCAAAGCACACCTGAGCTACAGTCTGACGTCAAGACCTTGTAAGATCTGTAAAATCATGTTCTATACTGACTTAATGATGACACCTTAGATGCATTACTTGAAATAAGCTTAGACTGTATTGTGGTCATGTTTTAAAGTCTGTTTGCTGTTTGACACCAATAGGGGTCACAGGTGTCATTCAAATGTTCGTGATTTGTTGATAATGTAACAAAAAATACAATTCAAACAAGCAACAAATCCACTGCATTCAGGAAAAATTTGGATTCCAAAATGCAAATTCTTGAGAGGGAAAAAAAGGAAATGGAAACTGGATTCATTTTAAATTATATTTACTTCAAATCCGCGTTTCTAAGATTGACTCTGATAGAGGTCGTCAATTTAGTAGCATGTTTGCTCCTGGTATGAGAGAATTAGCAATCTACATTTATCATAGATGCCCAGGGGAGGCCCGGACATGTAGAAATTAGTAAGTGAAACACACCCTACGTTGAGCATGTACATCTTAATGCCATATTTACTATGTTTGCTTTTTATGTATTGTGTAAATGACAATCTTCCCCTCCAAAAACTCATTGACTCATCTATTGATAAATCTCGTGTTAAAATAATCCAATATAGGTCGTATCTTATACAAACGATCGTCTGGTTTCGGGTTTCCTGGAAATGGATTTTTTGCAAAATGCAGAGAGCGTAATATGATCAATTACCGGTCTCTGCTTATACTCATTGGTACTCCTCTATTCTCAAACAGCGGTTCTTTCTTCTAGTAGTTTTGTAATCGCGGGTATTTAACGTTACCCATATGTAACGAAACACCCAGAAAAGTTAGTAATTCGCCTATACTTAGAGGGTTCCATTTACAGATCGTAGATACCTCTTTTGTATTTTCGCTCAGCAATATGTTAAGTGCGTTATCGTTCGTTTTGTCAACTACAAGTTGCAGCAATTCATCTGTTACCAATAATCTCAAGAAATCCGTAGGAGAATTGCTAGCAGGATGAGTCTGCAAACCTTCTTCCTTCGTAAATGGATGATACTGCGTATTATGTGGCTCTTTATGCCAGGACTCACCTGGATTATCTCCGTGTGACAGGTCGGGCTCTTTTTCGTCGTAGATTTCCACACAATCGCCGTGATCCGTATATCATCAGATTTGAAACTGTCATGAAACAGATTCGAAAGCTGTGCTTCCACGCTATCATCACTCTGCAATTTCTTTTGCTGCCCTGAAATGACAAACTCCGTGGTATGCCTCGTCCTCACTACACAGAAAATCACTGTCGTCTAGTACACTAAGTAACTGTTCCTCTGTCAATTTAACACTTTTTATGCTCCTTTTCACATTGGAAGGTCCAGGTATCGGTTCATTAGCCGCCATCATGAACAATATACATTCGATAACTGACCACAAAAAACAAAAGTTTACACGCTTGGGTGCTAGCTTAGACACTGCAACTAGACTGAGTAATCCGACAGTAAGCGCGGACGCCGCACTGGCTCTTGGCTTGTTGTGACGCTAATAAGCGTCAGCCGCAGCGAAAGTGTTAAGCTTTACACCTGCTTTCTGCATTGCCCTGCAGGAAACTTGGTTCCCGGCAATGCAGACCCCTGCCCTCTGTGGCTATAAGGGATACTACAGGAACCATAGCGACTGTAATAGAGTGTCAGGTGGAGTTTGTGTTTATGTCCTAAACTCAGTCTGTAGTGAACCTGTGCCCCTTCCAACCCCTCTTGAAGCTGTGGCTGTCAGAATAAGAACAACGCAGGAAATAACTGTCTGCAATGTATATCTGGGCAGGTGTCTGTGGGCTTGACACCAGGGCAGTGACAGGAAGATGGGGAAGTGTACCATACCCCAACAGATGTTCCCGGTGTTGATGTAAATGGCGTATTATCTACCGATGGTATCGTATCCCTGAATGTATTAACTGCACTGATGGATCAACTCCCTAAACCTTTGCTACTTTTGGGAGATTTTCATGCCCATCTATCCACAGGAGAGTACATGACGACCTGTGTGGTAGTGACCACTTCCCCACCTTCTTGTCACTGCCCTGGTGTCAAGCCCACAGACACCTGTCCAGATGGGCCTTAAACAGAGCAGACTGGGAACCTGTCACCTCTGCTGTCACCATTGAATCTCCCCCACATGGGAACATCGATGTGATACTTGAGCAGGTGACTACAACAATTGTTTCTGTGGCAGAAAACACGATCCCTCACTCTTTAGGGTGCCCCCGGCGAAAGACAGTCCCTTGGTGGTCGCCAGAAGTCGCTGAAGCTATTAAGGAGCATCAGTAAGCTCTACCGCGGCATAAGCGGCACCCTTCCCTGGAGCACTTTATAGCTTTTAAACGGCTCCGTGCTCACGTTCGCCAACTTATCAAACGACGGAAGCAGGAGTGTTGGGTGAGATATGTCCCAAGCATTGGGTGCCATACATCACCTTCCCAAGTCTGGCCAAAGATCAAACGTGTTTTCATGTACCAGACCCCAACAGATGTTCCCGGTGTTGATGTAAATGGCGTATTATCTACCGACACAAACGCGATTGCCGGGCACTTTGCCGGGCGCTTTGCTGGAGCCTCTGCATCGGAGAATTACCCCCCAGCCATTTTCACTCTCAAACGGTGGCTAGAAGGGAAAGTCCTCTCGTTCACTATGCGCCACCGTGAATCCTGTAACGCCCCATTTGCAGAGTGGGTGCTCCTCAGTGACCTTGCACATTGCCCTGACATGGCTCCTGGACCAGTTTGGATCCACAGTCATAAGATTAAACCTCTCTCATCTGACTACAAGCGACATCTCCTCACCATCTTCAACCAGATCTGGTGTGGTGGTATCTCTCCATCGCAATGGCAGGAGAGCACCATTATTCCGGTGCTCAAACTCGTTAAAAACCTGCTTGATGTGGGTCGCTGTTGGCCCGTCAGCCTCACCAACGTTCTTTGTAAGGTGCTGGAACATATGGTGTGTCGGTGGTTGGGTTGGGTCCTGGAGTAAAGTGGCCTACTGGCTCCATGTCAGTGCGGCTTCCACCAGGGTTGCTCTACCACTGATAATCTTGTGTCCCTAGAGTCTGCCATCTGAACAGCCTTTTCCAGACACCAACACCTAATTGCCGCCTTTTTTTATTTACGAAAAGCATACGACATGACCTGGCGACATCATATCCTTGCCACATAATACGAGTGGGGTCTTGAGGCCCACACCCGATTTTTATCCAGAATTTCCTATTGCTTCATACTTTCTATGTCCAAGTTGGTGCCTCCCATAGTTTCCCCCCATATCCAGGAGAATGGGGTCCCACAGGGCTCTGTATTGAGTGTATCTCTGTTTTTAGTGGCCATTAATGGTCTAGCAACAGCTGTAGGGCTGTTTGTCTCACCTTCTCTGTATGCAGATGACTTCTGCATTTTGTATTGCTCCACCAGTACCGGTGTTGCTGAGCAGCACCTACAGGGACCGATCCACAAGGCGCAATAATGGGCTCTAGCCCACAGTTTCCAGTTTTCGGCCACAAAGTCATGTGTTATGTACTTCTGTTGGTGCCATACCATTCATCTGGAACCAGAACTTTACCTTAATGATAATCCAATCACTGTAGTGGAGACATATCAATTCTTAGGACTGGTTTTTGATGCTCGGTTGACTTGGCTTCCTCGCCTTTGTCAGCTTAAGCGGAAGTGCTGGCAGCACCTCAATACCCTCTGCTGCCTGAGTAACACAAAGAGCAACACCAGCTGGGATGCAGATCGCTCTACACTGCTGCAGCTCTACAGAGCCCTTGTTCAATCCCGCCTTGACTATGGGAGTCTGGTTTATGGTTCAGTGGTGCCATCAGCGTTGCATTAACTCGACCCAGTGTACCAATGTGGCGTTCGCCTAGCGACAGTAGCTTTTAGGAAGAGTCCGGTGACCAGCGCCCTTCTGGAAGCTGGAGTGCCTCCATTGATGGTTAGGCATGCACAACTACTGTTGGCCAGTTACGTAGCACACGTTCATAGTCCTCCTGCACATCCGAATCACCGTCTCCTTTTCCCTCCCACAGCAGTTCGTCTCCCGTATCGGCGGCCCAGATCAGGTTTTCCAATTGCAGTTCATGTCCGATCCCTTCTTTCTGAACTGGAGTCCTTGCCTTTATCACCTATACTTGAGGTCCATTCACGTACACCTCTACGGTGTACACCTAGGGTGCAGCTTCGCCTGGACCTTCCACATGGCCCTAAGAACTCAGTTAACCCCGTGGCTCTCCTCTTCTACTTCGTCTCAATTCTTGACAAGTACTGAGGCCGCAAAGTGGTTTACACCAATGGCTCGATGGCTGATGGTCACGTCGGCTTTGCGTATGTCCATTGAGGACATATTGAGCAGCTTTCGTTGCCCAATGGCTGCAGTGTTTTCACTGCCGAGCCAGTGGCTATATCTCGTGCTCTTGCGCACATCCGTTCATGCCCTGGGGAGGTGTTCCTTCTGTGTACAGACTCCTTGAGCAGCCTACAAGCTATCGACAAGCACTACCCTCGTCATCCTTTGGTAGCGACCATACAGGAGTCCATCCATGTCCTGGAAGGATCCAGTCATTTAGTGGTGTTTGTCTGGACCCCAGGTCACGTCGGAATCCCAGGCAATGGACTTGCCGACAGGCTGGCGATACGGGCTATGTGGAAACCGGTTATGGAGATCAGCTTCTCTGCAACTGTACTTGATTTCAGTACTACGCTGCAAGGTTTTGTGGCTTTGGGAGACGAAATGGCATAACCTCAGCATGCACAACTAACTGCGTGCCATTAAGGAGACTACGAATGTGTGGTTGTCCTCCATGCGGGCCTCTGGCAGGGTCTCTGTGGTTCTCTGCCGACCCTCTGCACTGTGACGACCCACCTTTCAACCAACCAACCAATCAATGCAAGCCAAACGTGGGGCTAATCCTTAGAGTACTATTTGTAAAACTGAATTGGGATTCCATTGGACCTGGTGGCTTATTGGTTTTCAACTCTTTCAGTTGTTTTGCTACTTCAGGGATGCTTATTACTATGTCATCCATACGGAAGCCTGTTCAGTAGTCAAACACTGGTATGTCTGTGTGATTCTCCTGTATGAATGATTTCTTAAATGGGAAATTTGAAACTTCATCTTAACTTTGCTATTTTTTATTGACACAGCAGACTGGTCAACAAGCGACTGAACTTGGGTACCAATTTTATGTAGGACCAGAATTTTCTCCGAATCTTGGGCAGATCTTTTGTTAAGGTATAACAGTGGTGGTCGTTTGTGTACAGATCTTCTCAGAGGCGCACAAATCTCTACTAACCTTTTTCTTTAATCATTTGTTTATTTTCTTTGGAGCGGAGAGTAAAACAGCCTTTGCTTCCTTAGCATTTTTCTTACTTCTGTTATACCATGGTGGGTCTTTTACATCCTTAATCCACTAACTAGACACACTGTTGTTCCAGCCACAATTTACAAACTGTTTAAACTTTGCCCATAATTCCTCTATGTCCGTGTTACTGCAACTAAGTGATGCCGGTTCGTTATCTAAGTGAGATCCTACCTACTGCTATCTGCTCTTTCTAGCAGAAACACTCTCCTTTCATTCTTGAGTGATTTATTAGCTTTGGTCACTATAGTCCCTATGACGACATCATGATCACTCTCTAGACCAACACTGTCAGTAAAGTCTTACCTGTTTGTAACTACCAGGCCTAAGATATTTCCATTGCATCTGGGGTGCCAAACTAGCTGCCAAAGACATGCTTTCGGAAAATATGATCAAAAGTACTTCTCAAAACTGTCTGTACTCGCCACCTCTCCCCCCCCCCCCCCCCCCCCCCCCTCGCTTTTTACTGTAGTGAATCCGTAGACATCCCATTCTATACTTTGTAAGTTAAAGTTGCCTCCAACTAATACTGCGTACCTGGGTGTTTCCTCTCTATTAACCATAGATTGACTTTGTTTGAATGATCCTAGAACTGTCACAGCCCAGTAAAAACATTCAGTAATTAAGTTGATTTCAAATAGACCTGTTATGCATGTCCAGGTAACTTCTAAGTCAAGCTCACAATTGACGTTGGAGGCAATTGTTTTGCCAGCTGCAATGAACACCCCTGTCATATGATGTCTAATCTCTTCCCGATATATGTTCCATGACTTACTATCTATCTGAGAGCTTTCTACCTCAGGTTCCAGGCAGCTCTCAGTCCCAATATTAATTTGAGCATGAGAACTTTCCTGGAGTGCAGTAAATTAAGGAACTTTGTTGGGCTAAAAAAGCCCCATGTGCACTTCCCAAGTATTCTGCCAACCAAGGAGCTGCTTCTTTTGTGTAGTGTACCTGTAACGAATCATGAAGAGTTCAAAAAGTCTCCATATGATAACACAGGTCCTGAGATCTACAATCAGTGCTGCTTCAGATTCGACAAAGCCTTTGGTTGAGACCCTCCATATTGCAAGCTGTGCTCACACCCCACGTGTGAAGCCAGTAGGTATCACCACTTCCTCCAGCTGCCTGTGTGAACTGAGGATGGCCTCAGAACCCATGAGACAGGTGTCGTTGGTGCCGACGTAAGCCACAGCTTACAGATGACTACACCCTGCATGCTAGATAGCATCAGGCAAGGCCCACTTTCACATCTCAGATGAAGCACCGTGGCAGACATATCAAGTGCAGTCTGACTTTCTTTTCAGCCCTGAAAGCTGTCTTCCCAAGGGGCTCCACAATGTGCCTAATGTTGGAGCTTCCAAAAACTAACATACCATAGTCCTTTCTTCAAACCACAGTCTGAAGGCCTTGTTCTTCCTTCTCATTACCTCCTTGACACTTTCATTGCAGCATGATATCTCCTTCCACCATTTTCTGCTACCCATTCATCTTCTCCTGTTTTTGGTTCCCCATTTGGTAATCTTTCCTTTATAATCTTCCCAAACATTTCTGCTCCGATTCCTGCTTTACTACGTTACCTAGTAGATAGTGTCGGAAGTTCCATGCGGCTTTTCGCGGATGATGCTGTAGTATACAGAGAAGTTGCAGCATTAGAAAATTGTAGCGAAATGCAGGAAGATCTGCAGCGGATAGGCACTTGATGCAGGGAGTGGCAACTGACCCTTAACATAGACAAATGTAATGTATTGCGAATACATAGAAAGGAGGATCCTTTATTGTATGATTATATGATAGCGGAACAAACACTGGTAGCAGTTACTTCTGTAAAATATCTGGGAGTATGCGTGCGGAACGATTTGAAGTGGAATGATCATATAAAATTAATTGTTGGTAAGGCGGGTACCAGGTTGAGATTCATTGGGATAGTGCTTAGAAAATGTAGTCCATCAACAAAGGAGGTGGCTTACAAAACACTCGTTCGACCTATACTTGAGTATTGCTCATCAGTGTGGGATCCGTACCAGATCGGTCTGACGGAGGAGATAGAGAAGATCCAAAGAAGAGTGGCGCGTTTCGTCACAGGGTTATTTGGTAACCGTGATAGCGTTACGGAGATGTTTAATAAACTCAAGTGGCAGACTCTGCAAGAGAGGCGCTCTGCATCGTGGTGTAGCTTGCTCGCCAGGTTTCGAGAGGGTGCATTTCTGGATGAGGTATCGAATATATTGCTTCCCCCTACTTATACCTCCCGAGGAGATCACGATTGTAAAATTAGAGAGATTCGAGCGCGCATGGAGGCTTTCAGACAGTCGTTCTTTCCGCGAACCATACGCGACTGGAACAGGAAAGGGAGGTAATGACAGTGGCACGTAAAGTGCCCTCCGCCACACGCCGTTGGGTGGCTTGCGGAGTATCGATGTAGATGTAGATGTAGATGTAGATGTACTTTGTTTTTCTCTTTCTTTTGAAACCAGGAATTACCTATCACTAAACCATTTCTCTTGCAGAATTTGGGCAATCTTTCTTTCTTCTTTCCCAGTTACTCATCCTTCTGTTCCCAGTACATTTTCATACCCTTGTTTTTCTTTCCCTATGTGTGCTTTTAAGTGGGCTGTGCATCTCAAGGGGAGGACGACTTTGAGGATGAACTAAAAAAGCAATTGAATGGCTGTAGGACTATTATCCTTTGACCATTCCATTGTTAATGCAGTTCTTCTTCAGTCTTCTTCCTATGAGATATCTCACTTAAGGGGCATACACTTAAACCACCTTCATACTTCTTCCCTTTGCCATTATTCTGATCTTTATTATCCTGTTGCTTAATCTCTACACCTCTTCTTTTGGTGCATCCCCCACAACTGCTCCCACTCCCTTTTGTCTTTCTTCTTCATTTCCATTTCAGTACAATCTGTAAACTGTCCTCGTTCCCTGCTGCCTTCTTCTTTTCATCTTATCTCCCATGTCTAACATATCCAGCTTCTTCTTCACATCATATCCACTACCTCCTCTTCCTTTCCTGTCAGCACTGCAATGTTCAGTGTTCCAATTTGTAGTCCATTTGTATTGCTGGATAGTTGTCTTTTATAACCATCCTTTCTGAAGCTAAGTCACTTGTTGAAGGCTGCTTGTTGATATACTGTTGGCTATCTAGCACTATCACAGCTTCACGAGAGCCTTGTTAGTTGCTAATTTTTGGAGTGTCTGCAGGGCCTTCACAGCTACTGTATTGGCTCCAGTGCACTTGAAGCCCTCACTGTATACTTCACCCTTGTAGGCCTTCACATATTTTGCAGCATTGTCTTCCTCTCGTAACTTGGATGGGGGGTTGGTCTTCTGAGAGGCTTGTTACTTGGAGAAATGATTTTCTGACTTAGCTAGAAAATGCCATGCAGCCATTCTGGTTGAGATTACACAAGTGCCTAATTTTTACTGACTGAGATCATTGATGCTTCTTGCAAAGTTTCCTACAGTTCATCTCTTTGTTAATTAATTTTATTGTCTGTTCGGAGACGAATGCAGTATTCCCTGTTGAAATGCTTAGTGTTCCCTGGCCACTTTCTGTGCCACTTTGAGACATTGAGATACTGTTTGTCTGAATTCCCTGTATAATTTAGACAGGAATTACTGAAGCTTTGTGGCTCATAGTCACATCAGAAGTATTCAGTATATATAACACTTGTCTCAGAATTGTAATTGTGCCTTCTTGCATTCCTATTCACCCTTATATTTAATTTTTTCAGATTATGATGTCAAATGTCGAGTCATATGTCAGCTACATCTGTAAGTAATTATCACCCCTAACCCACTGGATGCTGCAGACCTGTGTGTAAGCTACATGTGGTGTTCAACAATAGAATGTTATTACTTTATCGGTTACCTGCTATGAAAACACCCGAGTGACCCCTCTCATCCTTTACTGAGTAGTCCTGCAGGGCCATTGGTAGTGACTCCTGTTACTTGAATTTTGTTGTTTGCAAGATAAAATACAGAATCTATAGAAATTATTTATTTTTAGTGACTATGTTGGAAAGTGCACAGAAATGTAGCAGCTGTTCTCCTGACTCAGAATTATACCTTGATCAGGAGCTTTGATGTGATAGGGCTACAAACCAGAGAGGAGTGTCAAAAGTTACTACTCTGGGAAAGTTTATGAAGTCACTTGGTTTAGGTGTCCAGTATGTAATGGTGTTTTTGGGCACTATTAGTCACAATGTGCTGTACGGTGAATTAGATATACTGGCAATCTGTGATATCACTAGTATACACCAGCATTCATTGTGAATCACATAACAACATTTTCACTCCATTAATGCTGAACCTGCTGCAGGAGACATCTATAACATCATTTAAGATTTTTTCCTTAGACTGCAGTAAAATGAGTACTTGCTCCATGAGGACACATTAAGTATTCTACATATTACAGTTAATGAATGAGGTAATGATACAGCATTTCAGTTGTTACTGAATGAGGCTGCTTCAGCCTTCTTTGAATCTTTGTGGAACACTATGTGATGGTCCCACTGGTTATCATAATATAGAGTGGTACTGTAAAGTGTGCTTTACAGCTAAGATTTCTTACTATCATTTGCTCACCTTGTTATTTCTTCACACTCACTGATATCTGTCAGACTTCATTTCTTAGTTAAGAGTACAGTCCAGTATAGAGATTCTCAAAATAAATAAGATGCTTCTCAGAAACAATGTGTTGTACATCGTTCTCTGATTTACAATGACCATGCATAACAAAGTTTGCTCATTAATCAGAACATCACACAAATACATTAATATGGACTGTGTCCAAAATTTCCTGTCCAAGCTGACAGATTCCAATTGAATAGCAACAGATAACAGCTTCTCTTGTGTTCCCATGATGATGTCGTGGCAGGACTGGATACAGGGAATAAGCTGCCCAACAAGCAGGTATTGTGAATGTAGTAAGATTGCTATTGTCATCCTGACTTGCAGATATGCTGCGTCCATCCATTCCAGGATAAGTGTACGTAAAGAAAACAAGCTTCTGAACAGCAGGCTATACCAATTCATTAGCTAAATAAACTTTTTATGGCAGTGAACATTGTTAGTCGGTTTGGTAGATACTTGTACATCTCATCAATTCACCAAGGTGATTATTTACACTACATGTGATAATGATGCTTCATTCTGTTACAATGCGGAATTTGAAGTGCCCTATTTTTCTATTCATCTTCCAGCATAACTTTTCTGTAGATATTCTTAAAGACCAGGGTGTCTTTGTGTGTGAACAATTCTTGGAATTGCACCAGTATGTTTTGTGTGCGTAAGTGCATTTAATTGTCCCTGGGTGACCTGCAGAGTCTAAAAATTGTGTCCAAAAACTTTCTTATACCTAAGTCATTACATATCTGCAATAGAGTTACAATATTTTAAATTTTTGTTTAATTTACCACCTTTCTTTATTTTATGTCACTGGTTAATCAACCTCGCTCAGGTGGTGTGGTTCACATGCTGGTAAGATACGGATAACCGAACTATGAGTGACAATATATTTGATTGGCACCATCAACTGGGGTTACTTTACACACTTCACACAAAGTCGTCAGGCGCCACACATGGTCAGTTTTGGAAGTTCTGAGTAAAATGGCTGCTCAGTAAGACATAGTGAACTTTATTGGCGATTGCGTTGTTCGTACATCGTCCTGCTTGATGATAAATGCATTTAACTGGATGTGAGTATCTTTGTGTTCTATATTCCCTAAAAGCTTTCATTGCTATGTCATAGCTATGTTCTAATTGTTATTCTTGTTTGTATGAAATGTGCTTCAATAAGGCCTGAAGAGTTGGGAACTGTAGACAAAAGTTGTTTCTTGTTGAGGCATGTTACTAGTGAGCTGAAAACAACCGAAGATGTATGACTCGGGGCTTCATGAGGTAGCTTTACACAGGTCATTAGATACCAAAAAGCAAAAAAGAAGAAAACAAAGAACTTTATAGGACAAGTAGACAGTGATGTCTTGTGATGAGACTAGTTCCTGAAGATGATGCAGGACTCAACATACACATTTGTGTGGCCTGATGTTGAAGATGTCTCTGAAACCAATTAACAGGGCACTGTGATCCTATGTAAAGCACGTATAGTATTATGAAGAGGTTTTCTGTAGTTCAAAGAACACCTGTGATCATTTATGTAAATATTGAGTCTTTATTAATGTGAAATTAGGTTTATGGTGTCCCACACTGCTATAGAAGTGCTGAAAAAGTGAAGAGCGAGAGAGCTATTCTCCATACACGACATAAACATTGTTTCCAGTTTACTTCCTAAAAACTTGAAATTTGTTCTTATACTGTTTTCAGACAAGCCAATACAGCTATGAAAAGTGTCATGCCACTTCAGAGTTCTATTTCCTTTCCATTTAAAGTTTATAGATTAAAGGCGTGATATAAACATGATTTTCATTCATTTTGAGGTTAGAATTGTCCTTAAGAACCCTGATGGAATACAAACCTGTTTCTATTATTTATATAACTAATCACACTTGATTAAATCAAGAAAAACACAGTGTGTGTAAAGTAAGTCCAGTGGCTGTGTATCATTGACAAGTCCAGTGGCTGTGTATCATTGACAAGTCCAGTGGCTGTGTATCATTGACAAGTCCAGTGGCTGTGTATCATTGACAAGTCCAGTGGCTGTGTATCATTGACAAGTCCAGTGGCTGTGTATCATTGACAAGTCCAGTGGCTGTGTATCATTGACAAGTCCAGTGGCTGTGTATCATTGACAAGTCCAGTGGCTGTGTATCATTGACAAGTCCAGTGGCTGTGTATCATTGAAGAGGCCACACAAACGTAGTGGTTGTGGAAAAGGGACAGTAGTGTTTTCAGTAGTTGCAGTGTGGATTGTAACATAAGCCAACATAGTCATACATGTTGGTACTGTGAATGACTGAAAGCAAAGAGAAACTACAACCGTCACATTTACCAAGGGTATGCAGCTATAGTGCATGGCTTAATGATGATGCCATCCTCCTCTGAAAATATTCTGGAGTTACAGTAGTCTGCATGGTTCTACTTGGGATGTTATTGGGAGAAACAAAATTTACTTTCTGTGGGTTAATGCATGGAGACTTAATTCCTTAAATGGTTAGATAGGCTAGATGATTTAGAGAGGTGGATAGGTTGAAGTTATGTGCACTGGAATTAATTGAAGTCTAGTGGCAGGAAGAACAGTACTACCAGTGGGCTGAAAAGTGTGTTATCAACACATGTCATTGGGGTAATGTTGTAGATCTAACCATTAATAAAGAAATAGGAATGATAGTATGAATAGCATAATAAATGTCTAATCATAACAAAGATGCATGAAGTCAACACTGACCACAGTAGTACAAGATTAAATGCTGTCTAGCTCCACAAATAATGAAGAGATGGAAAGACTGTTTGATGAGGTAAAAGAAACTAATCAGTTAAGTGAGATGAAAATGTAATTGCAATGAGGGACTGAAATTCGTTAGTAGGCAGCAGATGAGAAGAAAAAGAACAACATGGACTGGGAGAGGGGAGTGAATGGGGAAGCCATCTGGTAGAATTTAGCACAGAACACAACTTAATTAGTGCTAATACATGAAATAAGGGTCATGCAAGAAGGTTGTGTACGTTAACACACTTAAGGACACTGGAAGGTTTCAGATAGATTATACGCTGAAGAGCCAAAGAAACTGGTACACCTGCCTAATATCGTGTAGGGCCTCTGCAAGAATGCAGAAGTGCCACAACACGACGTGGCATGAACTTGGACTAATGTCTGAAGTAGTGCTGGAGGAATTGACACCAAGAATTATGCAGGGCTGTTCATAATCCCGTAAGCATATGAGGGGATGAAGGTCTCTTCTGAGCAGCATGTTGCAAGGCATCCCAGATATGCTCAGTAATGTTAATGTCTGGGGAGTTTGGTGGGCAGGGGAAGTGTTTAAAATAAGAAGTGTGTTCCTAGAACCACTCTGTAGCAGTTCTGGATGTTTGGGGTGTTGCTTTGTCCTGCTGGAATTGCCTCAGTCTATCAGAATGCACAATGGACATGAATGGATGCAGGTCACCAGACAAGATGTTTGTGCACGTCACCTGTCAGTCGTATCTAGACGTATTGGGGGTCCCATATCACTCAACTGCCCCCCCCCCCCCCCACCCCACCCCCACCATTACAGAGCCTCCACCAGCTTGAACAGTCCCCTGCTGACATGCAGGGTCCATGGCTTCATGAGGTTGTGTACATACCAGTACATGTCCATCCGCTCAATTCAATTTGAAATGAGACTCATCCGACGAGTAACACATTTTCAGTCAACAACAGTCCAGTGCTGACAGACCTAGGCGAGGCATAAAGCTTTGTGTGGTACAGTCATCAAGGATATACGAGTGGGTCTTCGGCTGCGAAAGCCCATATTGATATGTTCAGTTGAATGGTTCACACACTGACTTCTGTTGCATTCAACAATTCTTTTCAGTCGTCATTGGTCCCGTTCTTGCAGGATCTTTTTCTGGCTGCAACAATGTTGGGGGTTTGATGTTTTCTGAGTTCCAGATGTTCACAGTACACTTGTGAAATGAACACTTGTTGTCTTATATAGGCATTGCCGACAACAGTGCCGTATTCTGCCTGTTTATATATCTCTGTATTTGAATTTGCATACCTATACCAGTTTCTTTGGCACTTCAGTGTATCATGGTAAGAATGCGATTTTGAAACCAGATTTTAAAATTGAAAAAATATCCAGGGGCAGACGTGGATTCCATCCATATTTTATGGTTATGAACTGCAGTTTAAAATTGAAGAATTTCCAAAAAGGTAGGATATTAAGATGATGTGATCTTGATAAATTAAGAGAAGTGAATGTTGAGAGTTCCAATGGTAGTGCTAGGCAACAATTGACCGAAACGGGGAAAGGAATACAGTGGAATATGAGTGGATAGCATTTAAAGAGTGGCAGGAAAGAGTCACAAATGCAAAAAGAGAAGACTATTAAAAATCAATGGGAACACACATTGAACTTATTTGACAAAAGGAGAAAATATAAAAATGTAGCAAATGAAATGAGTGAGAGAGAATAGTCGAAAAAAGATTGACAAAGTGCAAAATGTCAGAATAGAAGTGCGACCCTGTAAATGCATGCACGATTACTGAAAAGATAAATACTGCCTGTAGGAAAATTAGAGATTTATGTAGAAAAGAGAATATGAATACGGAGAGTTCAGATTTCTGGAATGCGTGAATATTACAGAACAAAGAGTGTAATATGCTCGGACAAAAACTAAGGAGGAATTGTCCGAATAGAATGGAAAAATTGCAGATGTGAAGTACACATACAGCAAAACAAGAGATTAAGTTTTAGAAAAATTGGATGATGTATTTAAGAGGAATACCTTCACAAATTGAGCAAGTCAACAACGCATTCATCCCCCTGTGGCTCTTACACAAGAAGCTATCTAGCCTGGCATTGATTGATAGAGCTGTTGGATGTCCTCCTGAGGGATCTCTACTTCTACATCTACATACTTTGCAGTCCACCATATTGCATGTGGTGGAGGGTATTCCATACCACTTCTAATCATTTCCTTTTCTGTTACGCTTGCAAAAAGAGCAAAGGAAAAACAGTATACAACTCTGTATGAGCCTTAATTTCTCGTATCTTATCTTGGTGGCCGTTACATGTAGTGTATGTTGGAGGCAGTAGAATCATTATGTAGCCAGCTTCAAATGCTGTTTCTCTCAATTTTCTCTGTGCTTTCGAAAAGAATGTCACCTTTCCTCCAGGGTTTCCAATCTGAGTTCCTGAAGCACGTCTGTAACGCTTGGGTATTGTTTTACTGTACTAGTAACAAATCTAACAGTCCAGCTCTGAATTGCTTTGATGTCCTCCTTTAATCAGAGCTGGTATAGACCCAAAATACTCGAGCAGTTCTTAAGAGTTGGTTACACTAGTGTCCTAAATGTGGTGCCCATTACGGGTGAACCACACTTTCCTAAAGTTCTTCCAATAAACTGAAGTCAACCTTTCACCCTTCCCTACCACAATCCTTAAATACTCGTTCTTTTTCATAATTCTTTGCAACATGCCCAATATTTAAACAATGTGATTGTGTCAAGCAGGACATGACTAATGCCGTATCCGAACATAATGAGTTTGTTTTTCCTACTCATCCACTGTAAATTACATTGTCCTACATTTAGAGATAGCTGCCATTCGTCACACCAACTAGAAATTTTGTCCAAGTCATCTTGTATCCACCTACAGTCGCTCAATGCTGATACCTTACTGTTTACAACAGCATAATCGGCAAACAACCACAGATTGCTGCGCACCCTGCCCTGCAAATTGTTTATGTATATAGTGAATAATAGTGGTCCTATCATACTTCCCTCGGGCACTCCTGGCTATACCCTTCTCTCTGATGAACACCTGCTATTGAGGACAACACACTGGGTTCTATAACATAAGAAGTCTTTGTGCATTCACATATTTGTAAACATCTCCCATATGCTCGTACCTACTTTAACAATCTGCAATGGGTCAATGTCAGACACCTTCCATAAATCTAGATCTGTGAGTACATCACATGAGAAAATGGCAAGCTGAGTTTTGCATGAGCAATGCTTTCTAAAACCATGCTGATAGGTGGACAAAAGATTCTTGGTCTCAAGAAAAATGAGAATGCTTTCAATGATTATGTACCAAACGTATGTTAGCGATATTGGTCTGTAATTTTGTGGGTCCATTTATTTGCCTTTCTTGTATACAGGAGTCACCTGTGCTTTTTTTTTCAGTAGCTTGGGACTTTTGTGCTGGTTGAGATATTCATGATAAATGCAAGCTAGGTAAGGGACCAGTGCTGTAGAGCACTCTTCGTAAAGCGGAATTGGAATTCTGTCAGGA
This sequence comes from Schistocerca serialis cubense, assembly GCF_023864345.2. Taxonomy (NCBI): domain Eukaryota; kingdom Metazoa; phylum Arthropoda; class Insecta; order Orthoptera; family Acrididae; genus Schistocerca; species Schistocerca serialis. The sequence continues at coordinate 568,314,257 of NC_064638.1, forward strand.
CCTGGCGACTTAGACTTATTTGTTTTCAACTCCTTTTGCCATTTCTCTGTGCCAGAGATATTCTTACTATGTCGTCCATGTGGAAGTTTGTTCGATGGTCAAACAACGGCACATTTGTACGATTCTCTTGCGTGCAAAGTTTCTTAAACGTGAAATTTGAAACTTGCACTTTTGTTTTGCTATCTTCGACTGCCTCACCAGACTGCTCAACCAGTGAATGGATGGAAACATTAGACCCCAGTAATCAATTTTACATAAGACCAGAATTTTCTTGAGTTCTCCACCAGACCTTTTGCTGGTGTATGATGGTGGTGGTAGTTCAGTGCTTCATGTGTGAATCTCTACTAACCTTTGCTTGTCATCATTTGCACATTCTCTTTTGAACCAAGAGTGCAACAGCCTCTGCCTCCTCAGCCTTTTCCAAATCATGTTATTAGACCATGGTGGGTCTTCTCTGTCCTTAATCTGCTTACTAGGTGCATAGTTCTCCAGACCATGGTTTACAATCTGTTTAAACTTTGCACATAATTCCTCTATGTCCATCATAATTTAACTAAGTTATGTCTGTTCACTGTTTGCCAGTTGGTGCCCCTTTTTGCAGAAACACTCTTCTAGCCTTCTTAACTGATTTATTAAGTTCATTATAAAGACATCATCATTGCTTATCACCATTTCTGTACTGACCTTGTTGACAAGGTTCGGCCTATGTATAGCTACAAGGTCTAAGATATTTCCATTGTGTGTGAGCTGACAAACCAGCTGCTCAAGACTGTTTACTGAAAATGTGTTCAAAAGTACTTCACACAATTGTCTGCCTGTTCCCTGCAATGAATCCACAGATATGCCACTCTATAAAGATTAAAGTCACCTCCAACTAGTATTGCATAATCTGGATATTTATGCACTGCTGACTGTAGACTCTTTGAATAACAGTAGAACTTTCACAGTAGTATCAGCTGGCTGGTAAAACATCTCATCTAGACCTGTTATACGTGACCAGATAAGTTCATTGTCACCCTCAACTTTGACCTCAATAGAGAATATTTTTGTCAACTGAAATGAATACTTCCCTCCTATGGCCTCTAATCTGTCTTTTTGATGTATGTTCCATGACTCGAACTTTCCTGGAGGGCAGTAAGTGCAGGAACTTTGTTACGAATACTTAGACAATTTACATAGGAAATTTTGACAGTTGAAGTGTCATTACTTTAAATGCCATCTGTCTTCCCTCAGACTACCGCCTAGCATAAAAATTCCTCATGTGCAATCCATGAGTACTCTTTTACCCGAGAAGCTGCTTCCTTGATGTATTGCATCCCTGACCTATCCAGGGGAATTCCACAAAACCAATATCACAGGTCTAGAAATCTGTAGCCAGTCCTTTGGTTGAGACCCCTCACTTGCCTCCAAACCAAAGGAGTCTGATAACTCTGGGAACGATGCTGCAAATTGCAAGCTCTGCTAGCACCCCATGCATGAGGCCAGCAGATGTCACTTCTGCCAGCTATCTGTTTGAACAAAGGATGGCCTCAGAACCCCTGCAACAGGTGTCTGTGCTACTGATGTGAACTGCAGCTTGCAGACATCTGCACATTGCACACACTGTAGTCACAGGTAAGGCTGCCTCCACATCTCAGATGAGAGTCGCTGGCAGATATACTGAACTTACATTGACTTAACTTTCCAGACCTGAATGACAAATGCCTAAGGGTCTTCATAATGTGCCTAATGTTGGAGCTCCCGACAACTAGTAAACCTCTTCCTGCTCAGACTGTTGTTTGTTAATATAACATCCTTCTGATTCAGTTGAAACAGGATTATATGTAGTATTCATTAGTTGTCTTACTTAGTGTAAAGATAAATCTGCAGGAAAATAATGTTATCATAACGTGAAGTAAATTAGGTATGTGTGAAAAAGTTTTTCACCTAAGTGCACAAATGAAAATGCGTTGCCATTGTTCTTGTTTTGTTTTTTAGGTTGCTAAGCAGTCCAATAGAATTGGGCTAATCTCTGATTGGGCCAGGTTGGAAAGCAGCACCAATCCACATTGGCATGACAAATTTTTAGAAGCTTTATGTATTATTCAGAATTATAAATTGATTCGGAAGTTGGGATTTTCTCGATCAGATGTTGATCTGAGGTGAGAAATAAAATGGTTTCAGTGCTTTGCTACTAGTTTTTAAGTTCTTTTATTTACAGAGGAAAAAAAGAAGTATATTGGAGAATATTTGAGGATACCGGTTTGATCTTTCATCAAGAGATTGAGAAAGTAGAAAATAAAAAAGGTTTAATGGTGAGAGCAATATCACACACAATTTACAGAAAAGGATGTTTTGCGAGAAATTTGAATGGACATTCCATTCTTTTGGAGTGTAAATTTGGTTGATTATTTATAACAAAATGTAATTGTGTGCTGACTTGTACCTTGAACTGTGAAAGGGTTGCAGAATGTGAAATTTTGTAGGAAGTTCTTAACAATATTTGATGTTTAATATTTTTGTTTTAAATAATTTTAAATTTTAATTTTATATGATGATAATTACACAACCATAAAAATTATTTTATTTTAAATGGGTAGCACCTTCTAACTTTCTGATGGTTAATACTTACCTTCACTAAACTACACACAGATGATTGTATTAGGTTCCCTGTGCTAATGTGCTTTATAATAATAAAAGTAATTACTCAGTTCGAGGCACTGAATGGTTGACAGACAACATAAAGCAGATGAAAAATGTTGCTGATCTTTAGGATGAAGTGGTCCTACATACTCTGCACACTTATGCCCCCCCCCCCTCCCCGACCCCCCCCCCCCCCCCGGCCCCCCCCCCCCCCCCCTGCCACTACCGTGTCCCACTTCCCCCAATGAGACACATTGTTCTGGAACTGCAGCCTCTATTAGACTATTGACTACTCAACACTGCCACTATAGAGCGAGTGGTTATACTAGTCCTTCCATTGTGTGTTCCACCTTGGGACTTTCTGGTATCGTAATAATGTCATGTTTGTTTCGAGGGTCAGTGTATTGTGATGCTGTGAGGAAGATGATATAGTATAAATGCCAATCTTGTTTTCAGGAGTCATCCTGATTTACATGTTCAATGCTTTTGCTAGAGTACTTCAGGCAAATGATAGATAGTTTCTTCAATAAGAGAGAACCAGATTGTTACCTATTTATTGCTTTCCTAGTTGGTGCTCTATATCTCTTACCCTCATTGTCAGTCAAACATTAAACCATCTTTTCTGCTCAGTTTACAGCTTCCTTCTTTCTGTATCATCAGTAAACAGGCCCCTCTTCAGTTTCAACTCTTAGGGGAATATTATGTTAAACTAATGCTTTTAGAGTTAATTTATGAATGAATTGTCACAGTAAAAAAAATCTCTTCTGGTAGTACAGATGAAATGGAATTAAAGTTTTATGTGTATACCTTAACTGAAGTTCTTAAATCAGTCTTTCCCAGACTTTGGAGTCATGAAGGCTGTAGGGAATTCCTAATACTTTGAGGAAAAGTAACTATAGTTTGCATATTTAATGCTAGACATGCCAAATGCATTAAATATACCGCTATAAAAAATTCGTGGACAACTACTCCCAAGTCCTATACAAGTTCATAAAATTTGTGGTGGAAACAGGAATTCTAAGATGCAGAAAAAAATGAAAGCTTCAGACTTCTGTTTTTAAGGTGAGCTTGTCAGCCAAGTGTTGTTCATCTACAGGTGAGAGGCAGCATTTACATATTTTAATTTATTTTTTTAATGGAGATGATATAAGCTAACACTTAATTAAATTTCAGCTTTTGTAGAATGTAGCCTAAGCATTCTACTAAATTATAGCAGGCAGATGCCAAGTTGATTTCTATGTTAATGCAATAAATAATTTTCTTGTACCTGTAGAGAGCTTCAGCTATTATTCCATTTTTAGCGAGTTTGATGTATCATAGTGTATGAATTTTAATTAAAAATTTTACTTCTGTGTATCCAGATTTTCCAATTTCATTTTCATTACTTAACCCCTGTTTCAGCCACACTACTTGCAAATTACTACAGTTAAATTTTAATTGCACATTTCACAGAGACTACATGCTGTAAATGTATAGAAGTTTAAAATGTTGCACCAGTCCCTTTCTAACACAATTTGTGTGATGAAATGAGCCATCTTTTTTCTGTGCTGGAATATTGGATTCTATACTTTCTTTCAAATTCAAACATTCAATCAATTTTTCATAGGTCTCATCAGCAGAGATAATACATATGCGGGAAGCTCAGTTTTTGTTGTGTGTTCAAACATTAGTTCATACACATGAAATACTGCTTTTTGATGAAGTGGATTCCTGTGGTAAGTCACATTTTCCTTTCTTACAGAAATGGGAAATGTAGTGTTTTGCTTTGGTTCTAATGCCCTGACACATCAATCATTGTAATTATCAGCTCTCTTTGTACCTTCTTTGTAGTGCACAATTTGTGTAGATTGAGATGGTTTTGGCTGGGTAGTCTCTTAGTTTTATGTTCCTTTTTCACTTTATTATAATTGGTACTCCCTTCAAGTAAAATATTTTTTTGCTATCACACACACACACACACACACACACACACACACACACACACAGTACAGTACAGGGTGTTTATAATTACATTTCTGCTATTTATGAGGCCTCCCATGAAAAAAAGAGTGATTGAAGGACAGTTTTACTTTCTGGAAACGTTCGAAGGACATGCAGAAGAGAAACAACGAACAAAGCATTGAAAGAAACTTGTTTGTACATGAGGGTAATATTTGTTAATTGCATACAATGTGTACACATCAGATTACAAACATTGCTCACTGTGATAACCTTCTGTGTCCACAACAGCCTGGAATCACACTAGGGATACCATTTCACAATTGTTCGCAGCACTTTTCCAATGGTGGACCCTGAAATGTTCAGCTGTTGGGACACAGCTCATGTATTGCTTGAAGATTGCACATTGTATCAAGCATTCTCAGCAATGCCAACAGTAACTTCAGCAGTTCGTGGTGCAATTGGCTATTTACCTCTCCCAGGAGCAAGTCTCAAATCTCCAGTTAATTTGAACTTCGGAACCATGTTCTTAAGCTTGGGTGTGGAAAGAGGACCTCTCCATATTCCTTTAACCCATCGATACTTCTGAAGAGCAACAGCACTACTGCTATTGTTTTGATAAAAAAGCATGATGAGTAAATTGCTGTTCACGTTGCCCAGACCCATGTTTACTGTCTGCACCTGTAATATGTTCTGACACATTTTAACCAGTGTCTCCATACAAATACCGTGTCATGACATTTTACTACACAAGCAAATCCTGCAGTACACAATATGAACATCATGTCTATGAAGTGTGGTACTCATATGGCAAATAGTTTTCTATTTACACTGGCTCAAGTAGAAAAACAGTAATTATAACCACCTTGTATCTCGAGGTAACAGTTAGGTGATTAATACTCAGTTTAGTTTTTAGCATATTGATGACCTAAAGATAGTATATTGTGGAACCATCATTAGCTGTAGTAATTACTTGTGTGTGTCAGGGTAAAAAATCAGTTATGGAAAATGAAAAATAGATATGCTGTACCAACTGTTCCATGCAAAGGACATTTTATACAGGCTGTAAATGGTGCAGAATGTTTAAAAATAGTGTCCTCTTTTTTTGCAAGAGATAGTCTTTGATCAAAACTAAATGTTTTCAGAAAGAAATACTTCTTGACTAATGGGTAGTTCTACTCTGATAGCCATCTGCCTTAAAATGACCCCATAACAAAAAATTTAAGGGATTAATATCAGGTGAATGAGGGAAACTATTCTCTTCGGTCTCCTCAACCAATCCACCTCCCGGGGGCTCACCACTCATTGGCGGGTTCGTGCTTGGCTACCACAGGGCCCCAGCCCTTGCAGCATCTTTTCCCTTCCGTGCTGCATGTCCATCCTCTTGCTATTTTTTCCCCTCCCTTGGGGAACATGTCTGGGGTGTTATTGGGAATGTTCCACATTGTCTGTCGCTGACATAAGAACAGTCTCACCACTATTTTTTGTTCCCATTCCCTTTTCCTTTCTTTGTTCACCTTCTCCTACCCTTCCTCCGCATTGGCGTTTGAGGTTCCTCTTTTTCTTCTTCCTCCCTCTGTGCTCCTGAAGGCCGGCCCAAGTGTCTTGACATGTTACAGGTGACTGGGTAATGCATAATTCCCAGTCCCGGGTTGTCAGGTAGGGTTCGCACATACTCCTAGTATAGGCCAGGCCTAGGGAAGCGTGACTGCCTGAGCTGCTACCTTCCTAAATGGCCGAATGGTCCTTCCATCAGTTGTTCGGGAGTTGTGACCTGAGGTGTGAACGGTCACCTAAGGCGGGTGCCCCCTCTTGTGAAGGGGGCTCCCAGTTGGAAGGCGCGCACCATTGGAGACACTGGCAATCATGGAGGATTTTCTCACAATGAGCTAATCATCTTCATAATTAATGTCTATGAAACATAATGAATGAGGCTAATGATTCAAATATCCTTTCAGCTACACCATGGTTCCTCATGGTTTCACATACTGAAGACAGTCAGTCCTTCGCAATGGTAAATCCATTCATTATTCAGAAAGGAGTTGAAGAAATTGCTGGTCTTGTGAAATCCTGCTCTTGTTCACAGAATGGCACTGTGCTTTTTGAGACTACTTCTGGTTCTCAAGCACAACAACTACATGCCACTTTGCTTTTCCATGGCTATCCTGTTCATGTCAAGGCCCATAGAACTCTGAATTCTTCCTGTGGTGTTATTTACACTAGGCTGCTTGATGGTCTGCCAGCGGCAGAAATCCAATCATACCTCTCTGATCAGAGTGTCATTGCCGTCCATTATGAAAGATCGAAGCAGATCAAGAAATTATCACAGTCCAACCATACATTCCGACTCTGATTCACTGGTATCAGTGTCGTCATTTCAACCTCACTTGAATGTCTTGTGGACACCCAGCCAAATGTGTATCATGTGGTAGGGATGCGCACGAGGATAGTTGTCCGCCTCCTCTTCCCCACTGTATCAACTGCAGTGCTGACCATACTGCCTGCTCCGGAGATTTTTCCCTGTGTCTCGAAGAGTGGGCTGTCCAGGAGATGCAAGTAAAAGAAAAAGTTACTTACCCGGTTGCTCGCAAGTTACTGGCTATTCCCAAACCCTGTGTTCTACCATGTGGGACTTGTAATAATGTGCTTGCTACATCTCGCTCCATGAAGGACATGACCACACAGACATGCGACCTGAATTTCAGCTCCGAGGTTGTGAAATCGCCCAGTGTCAAGGTAGCATCACCATCCCCTCGTCCAGCTGTGCAACAAGCCATCAAACTCTCACCTCGAGGGGCAAAGTCAGCTGCTTCACAACCAGTAGGCCGGAAAGAACAGTAGTAGTACTCTCGTGAAGACTTCCTACGTCCCTCCAGCCAACCAAAACCTGAATACTCCTCTGCTAACTGGAAAAGTTCAAAGCTGTCCAACAAAGGCAAATGGTCCTCTACTTCCCTGACTCGAAGATCCTCTTTAACAGTGTGTCACCACATAACACCTTCACCCAGCCGGCCTCATTGCCGCTGGTGTGCACCACCAATCGTTTTTCTGTGTTGGACAGACAAACAGCACAAGAAAGCTGCTGCTTCAGTGAGCCTCATGGAGCAGGATTCTCCTGCCTCTGTGCCCTATAGCAGTGAGTCTTTGCAGTCTGGCACTCGACAGCTGCCGAATTTAAACCTCTTCATTTTTTCCTCATCATGACTTTCCTCTGATGCAAAGTTCACAGCCTTTGATCAAACAAAGAGGATTTATTACTGCTTTTACAATTGCAGTGTTCCCTTGTGTTCTGCTTTCAGGAAACAAAATTGTGTCCTCACGTTGGCTTTGAGTTTTTGCATTTCTTCCTGGTCCGTTTAGATCTTCCCCCTAAGGTCGGCATTCCATTTCATGCGGAAGGTCGGCATTCCATTACATGCGGGAGTAATGCTGCTCATACAGGATGACATTCAGTCAGCCTATCTCCCTGCCTACCCATTTTCAAACTACTGCAGTTCGCCTTTTCCTTCCTTATGTGACGTTTTCCCTTTGTACCATTTATATCCCTCCATCATTCGTTGTCACCAGGGCAGACTTCCTCCAGCTTATTGGGTAGCTACCTCATCCATTTCAGCTGCTCGGTGACCTTAATGTGCACCATCCCCTTTGGGGTTTTCCCAGGACCTGTCAGAGGTGCCCTCTTGGCTGACCTCCTTAATAAACTTAAATAACCTCTTCTACCTTAACACAGGAGCACCCACATTCCTTACCGACTCCTGACACACCTATTCCCATTTGGACCTGCTTTTCCACACTGCCCAACTTGCCCATCATCTCGAGTGACCCGTTCTTTCTGACATCTACTCAAGCGACCATTTCTCATGTGCTATCCATTTGCTGACTCCTACCCCACCTGCGTGCACACCCAAATGGTAGCTTTCTAGTCTGACTGGCGGCTTTACTCCTCCATGTCAACCTTCGAAGAACAAGATTTCCCCAGTTGTGATGACTCGGTGGAATACCTTACAAATGTTATCCTTTGTTTGTTGTTGTGGTCTTCAGTCCTGAGACTGGTTTGATGCAGCTCTCCATGCTACTCTATCCTGTGCAAGCTTCTTCATCTCCCAGTACCTACTGCAACCTACATCCTTCTGAATCTGCTTAGTGTATTCATCTCTTGGTCTCCCCCTATGATTTTTACCCTCCACGCTGCCCTCCAATACTAAATTGGTGATCCCTTGATGCCTCAGAACATGTCCTACCAACCGATCCCTTCTTCTGGTCAAGTTGTGCCACAAACTTCTCTTCTCCCCAATCCTATTCGATACTTCATCATTAGTTATGTGATCTACCCATCTAATGTTATCCTTACTGCTTTAGAATGTTCCATTCCTCACACTCCCTCTTTACCACATGTCCCAAGTCCCAATCTCTTGGTGGACTGAGGCATGCCGTGACATGATTTGTGCGCCTTCAATGGCAAAATGCATTCATTATAAAACAGAATTTGTGTACAGTGTCATTTTGTTCTTTGGGGTAGCAACAAAGCTAGCTGGATTTCATTCACTAGTTCTTTTAACATTTCCACTCCCTCCCAACCCCCCCCCCCCCCCCCCCCCGCCCCCCTTCGGCCCCCATTTGTCGTGTGGGCCAACCTCCAACGGCTCTCTGGGACCAAGATCCATTCCCCAATTTCCGACCTGACAGTAGCAGACAATCTCATTGTGGACCCTGTTGCTATCTCAAACACCTTGGGCTGCCATTTTGCGGAAATTTTGAGCTCTTCACACTATCACCCTCCCTTCCTCCAATGGAAGGAGGCGGCCCAGGCGACACCATTCTCTTCTCAGACTTGAGTGCTACAATGCTGCCTTCACTATGAGGGAGCTAGATCATGCTTTCACTTCATCCCGATCCTCTGCCCCAGGGCCAGACGCTGTTCACATTCAGATGTTGCAGTACCTTTCTTTTACAGGCAAGCACTTTCTGCTTAATACATACAACCACGTCTGGGCAGAGGGTACATTTCCCAGACACTGGCATGAAGCCCCTGTCATACCAATACCTAAGTCCGGTAAGGACAAACACCTTCCTTCCAGTTAAGGCCCCATTTCTCTCACCGGTTGTGTTTGCGTGGTGATGGAATGTATGATTCATGCCTGGATTGCAATTTACTAACCACTGCACAGTGTGTATTTTGAGCGTGCCGTTCTGCAGTTGACCATCTCGTCACTTTGTCCACCATTGTCACAAATGGTTTTCTGTGGAAACCCTAGACTGTGGCTGTGCTTTCTGATTTGAAGAAGGCCTACGACACCTTATGGAGAATTGGTATCCTCTGTACTCTCTACATGTGGGGCTTTCATGGCAGCCTGCCCTTCTCCTTGAGGAATTTTTAAAAGACTGAGTATTCAAGGTGTGTGTGGGTTCTGCCTTGTTGGACACCTTTAGACAGGAAAATGATGTGCCTAAGGGTTTTGTCCCGAGCGTCATCCTCTTTGGTGTCACCATTAACCCTGTAATGGTCTGTCTCCTGCCAGGCAACTCTGACTCCCTTTTTGTTGACGATTTTGCCATCCATTGCAGTTCTCTGCAGAGCTGTCTCATTGAGTGACGTCTTTAACGATGTCTAGATTGTCTGTACTCATGGAGCATCGATAATGGCGTTTGTTTTTTCACTATCAAAATTGTTTGTCTGAATTTCTGGCGGTGCAGTTGGTTTTTCCCACCATCTTCACATTTTGGGCCTATTGCTCTTTAGTTCATTGAAACTAAAAAATTCCTGGGACTCATGCTCAATAGGAAACACTCTTGATCCTCCCATGTGTCTTACCTGGCTGCCTGCTGTACGAGGTCCCTTAATGTCCTACGTGCCCTCAATGGTACTTCCTGGGGAGCATATCGAACCACCCTCCTCTGTTTTTACTGGTTCCTTGTCCATTCGAAACTAGGCTACAGGTGCTTTGTTTATGCGTCTGCACGTCCAACCCTCTTATACAGTCTCAACACTATCCACCATTGTGGCATCTGTCTGGCCACTGGCACCTTTTACACTAGCCCGGTTGAGAGTCTGTAAGTCGAAGCTGCTGAACTACCATTGTCCTACTGCCATGACTATCTCCTCAGCACGTGTGCATGCCGTTTGTCTGCCGTGCATGGCCACACACCCTGTGCCGCCTCCTTTGATGACTCCTTTGATCACCAGTATGGGGTGCATCGCTCTTCTCTGTTACTTCCTAGAGTCCACTTTCGGCTCTTGCTCTGAGGGCTTAACGTACACTACCTAAAACTTTTCTGGTGGGTGTGAACCCTTCACCACCTTGGCTTCGTGCAGTGGCTCATGTTTACCTTGGCCTTCATTCAATTCCTAAGGACACTACTCCAGCCTCACTCTATATTCTTCAATTACATGGCCTTTGCATGGAACTTCGCAATAGTACCGTTGTGTATGCTGATGGCTCTCGGACTGGCTGTGGTATCAGGTGTGCTTTCATCATTGGTGCCACCATTTTTCAGTATCTGCTTCCCGCACACTGCTCAGTGTTTACAGCAGAGCTCTTCGACTTGCATCAGGCCACAGAGTACATCTGGCGACACAAGCTTTAAATTGTGGTGTCCTCTGCTCAGACTAGTCTCTCAGCGCTATTCAAAGTCTCTGTGCGGTGTACAACCCCATTCCTTAGTGCAACAAGTCCAATAAAACTGTGACTTGCTCACTGTTGATGGAGGCACTGTGATGTTTATGTGAGTTCCTGGTGATGTCGATCTGCCAGGAAATGAGGCTGCTGCCAAGGCTGCAGTCCTCATACCTCTGCCCACTAGTTCCTGTATTCCCTCTGGTGATATCTGCATTGCCATCTGTCAGGAGGTGGTGTCACTTTGGCGTTGGCATTTGTCCTCCCTTCATGGGAAGAAGCTCCAGATTATTAAGACTCTTGGAGTGGCTTGGATGACCAACTCTTGGCCCTCCCGCTGGGAGAGGTCATTTTAACTAGATTGCATGTTAGCCATCACCATTTAAGCGGTGCTCCCCCACCACTTCATGCACATTGTGCCCAAGTTTTACCTGTCCTCCATTTCCTGATGGAATGCCCACGTTTTAACCATTTATGTTCCCACTTGGGTTTGCCATCAAACATCAAAGTTATCCGCCATTTTAGCAAATGATGCATGGGTTGTTGACCGCATTTTATTTTTTATTCTTTGCAGCAATGTGGTGAAAGCCTTTTCTTTCCCTTTGTTTCTCTGTGGTGTATTTTATATACCTTTCACCACGTCTCTGTTTTTAGCTGTCTTCTCTTACGCTGATTGGGATTGATGTGTAGTAGTTTTTTAACTCCTCTCTGTCTTCGTGTTCTATACTTTGAGTTGGCTGAATATGACCCCAGTTGTTTTTGCATCCTAAAACCAAACAGTCCAACATCAACCAATCCATATCTCATGAAATATTTGCATTTGGTACTATTCTATGAGGCATAGAAAATAAATGTGGAGCTCCATTGTGCATAAAACTATCCACTATCTTTTGCTAGAATAAAATTTTGTAATAATGCGTGAGATTGTTGCGCAGGAGTTGTCGATAAATAGTGCCTATTAATTTTTCTAAGATTCTGCAGGAACAGTTCCTGCCACCACGTTGGTACTAAAGTGAATCTGATGACCTTGCTGCCATGATTCTCAAGGATTTGAATTTGTCAGTCTGTGATTACTGTGGTACTTTATTATCCCATTTTTTGTGAATCTAGTGCTCCATCTTAGAATCCATTGGCAAAACTGTAATATGGCATGGTAGTCTTGTGGCCCGAGAACTAGCACACGCTGTATGTGATTTGAATAAATAACAAATGAACGTCGATAGGAATACAGCCTTCATCACTGAGTACTGGCTGTTCTCAGCACAATCAATTTGGTCTGATAATCTCCTGTAAAAATACTTGACACTTTTCAAACACCCAGTATATGATCATAATCACCACATCATACACCTATTCTGCTGTGATCTTCAGTAACAATTTGAGGATGTGGAACAACTACCTTTGCCTATAGTACAGGCCTGCTATTTTTAATAAGAGGTAATGATAGACATTTTAGATTAGTCTTCTGGGATTTCTGTGCTACATAAATCTGTTAAAATTTGTCAGGTGCTTTGGCTGACATTTCCATGTGATGAGTGGATCTTCTTCAGGACAATCCAACCCCCTGCAAGTCCACCTTGCTTGATGTTGAATTTCTTGAACTGTATGTGTTGACACTGTCCTAGCTTTTATACAATGTTTACAATTACAGCAGGATTATTGAAAAACAGACCATTCTTACAACATGACAAATACTGTTGTGGACTTGATGTTTTTGTGCTTAGTAAGTTGTGCATACTCCAGCTGTACGTACTCGAACCGCACTATGAGAATTTGACTCAATATACTTCCTGGCTTCTGGCATTGTTCTGTGCAGATATGGTACTGATGCAGCAGATGTTCAGTTTTTGTATTAGTATTTCTTGGCTTTTGTGTTATTGAGTTACTGGCTGCAATTACCTACTGTTGGGAATACTGATCGGTAATTTTCATTGGCATGCTTAGTAGCCTTAGTCCTGAATAGGGAAGTCAGATGAGAATTAATATTTGTTGCAGTTTGAAAAAAACAACTGATAATGCATTAATTGCTTAATGGCGGTGGTTCTGGTTGCTAAAGAATAAAAGTACATTCCATGGGTACCTGCCTTAAGATGCAGTGTCATTAAGAGTGTCTCTCTCTTCCTTTGTCACCATCTTGGCTATTGATTCTAGTGAGACAGTGTTTGAAAAAAACTTTATCAAAGCTCTCATCAAACACTGTACATTCTCTAACTTCTTTCTCTTATGGTATGTCACTGATTCATGATAGAAGATGGTCCTTCATAGGCAGGTCTTCCAATTTATTTAAAATGTCACTACCATTCAACTGTGGAGTTGGATTAAGAGTGTCTTGTGAAACATTAAAAATTTTAATAATGTACTTGTAAATTACTGAAGCTTATCTACAGAATAGTTCATATTGCTCTTGGTATGGTATTTTTTTTTTTTTTTTTCATACTACTCCATTGAATTATATGTAATCACTTTTATCTTCATTTCATAAGAATATGCGTTTTTGACAATATCTTTGTGATTAAACTTCTCAGAGTAGTTATTCATGCCTTGCATGTTTTCGGGCCTTCATTGTTGAGAACTTTTTCATTCATAATTGTAATCTGCAACTACTTTTCAGTTGTAATACAAAACAGTTTAAAGTAGTTTTTGTGAGTTTGTGGTTCTGACTTTCTACAGGGCATTTGGGTGATAAAATTACTTATATTGAATTAGAGAAGTTGTGTTATTTTGTCAGTTACCATTAAGTTAAAGACATGTTATTATCTAGATTTTTCTAGTATGTAATGTGCATGAAGATTGAAATATCCTCGAATACAAAGCATTAATTTTGTTAAACATTAATTTATTGGAAATGGACAAACTTTGGCTGTTCCTACAGAACAAAGAAAATAATGGTAATCAGTGGTTAGGGGACCATCATATAAAAAACAGTAACATATACTACTAAGACTACAGGGCAGGTTTTTGTGGGAAAAAAATGCACCTACTTATGATTCTGTATGGAAGAAAGAAACGTGAGTGAATTTCCTTCACTGAAATAGAAACAGGTAAATCAAATAGATAAAGATAGTATTAACTAAGGGCAGAACAACAAAACACAGTGGGTACAGGAACTAGAGCAAATACTAGTAAACAGTCTAAAAGATATTTCATTCAAATTTATAATCTTATACCAAATGAATTAACAAATGGCGGAGCTGATCCCCCATGGTACACAAAACAGGTCAGAACACTGTCGCAGAAACAATGAAAAAAGCATGCCAAATTTAAACGAATGCTCGATTCCCAAGATTGGTGATCTACAGAAGTTCAGAATTTAGCAAGGACTTAAGTGCAAGATGTTTATAATAGTTTCCATGACGAAACTTTATCTCGAAACCTGACACACAGTTCACAGAGATTCTGTTTGTATGTAAAGTAGTGACAAGACACAATCAGTGCCTTGTCTGCATGATAACAATGGAAATACTATCAATGACAGTGATGCTAAAGCAAAATTACTGAACACAGCCTTCTGAAATTAGATCACCAAAGAAGACAAAGTAAATATTATAGAATTTGAATCGAGAATAGCTGCCAACATCAGTAACTTAGAAGTAGATATATTGAGAGTAATGCTCCCGATTGTATACCAATTATGTTCCATTCAGAGTATGCTGATGCAATATATTCATACTTAACGATCATATACAACTGCTCGTTCGACAAAAGATCTGTATTCAAAGATTGGAAAGTTGAGATGGGAAAGTTGCACAGATCACACACATGTTCAAGAAAGGCAGTAGGAATAATCCATTTAATTACAGGTCCACATCATTAATGCCGATATGCAGCAGCCCTCTGAAACACACATTGTGTTTGAACATTATGAATTACCTCGAAGGGAATGGTCTCTTGACATACACTCAACAAAGGATTTCAAACTCAGTCTGTATTTCTAGAGTTCCTGTTGGAGATCACAGTTCATAGTAATTGACAGAAAGTCACTGAGTAAAATGGAATTGATTTCTGGCATTACTGAAGGTAGAGTTATAGGCCCTATGCTGTTCCTTATCTATATAAAAGATTTAGGAGACAGTCTGAGCAATAATCTTAGGTTGTTTGGAGATGATGCTGCTATTTATTGTCCAGTCAAGCCATTAGAAGATCAAAACTAAATGCAAAATGATTTAGATAAAATATCTGTATGGTGCGAAAATTGACAGTTGACCATAAATAATGAGCAGTGTGAGTGCTAAAAGAAATCTATTAAACTTCAGTTACAGGGTTAATCAGTGAAATCTAAAGGTTGTAATTGCAACTGAATATCTAGGAATTACAATTATGAAAAACTTAAATCAAAAAGAATACCCAGAAAATGTTGTGTGGAAGGCAAACCAAAGACTGTATTTTATTGGCAGAAAACTTAGAAGATTCAACAGACCTACTAAAGAATCTGTCTACACTATGCTTACGTCTTATTTTGGAGTACTGTTGCATCGCATGGGGCCCTTGCCAGATATAGGTTTATCAGAGTACATTGAGAAAGTTCAAAGAAGGGCAGCATGCTTTGTATTATTGAGAAATAGGGCAGAGAGTGTAACAGATATGATACAGAATATGGAGTGGACATAACAAAGATGTTTATTGTTGCAGCAGGATCTCGTAATGAAATTTCTCCTCAGATTGCGAAAATATTTTGTTGATGCTGACCTGCAGAGGGAGAAATGATTATCATAATAAAATAAGGGAAATCAGAGTTTTCACAGAAAGAGATAAGTGTCTGCTTTGTCCAAGTTCTGTTTATGTTGTCCTTGTGCTGTTCAAGAATGGAAAAATAGAGAATTAGTGCGAAGGTGTTTAAGTGAATCCTCTGCCAGGCACTTAAGTGCGATTTGCAGAGTAACCATGTAGACATAGGGGAAGACACAGTCTTCTTCTTGTGTGGTGTGGCCTACGTTTCATTGTAGTAGTATATTTATCATTTATTTACTGAATTTTTGTGTTTTACAGTAGTTCTCTCTCTCTCTCTCTCTCTCTCTCTCTCTCTCTCTCTCTCTCTCTCACACACACACACACACACACACACACACACACACACACAGCATGACAGTGCAAGATGGGTAAGGTTTGTTTTATTATTTAGATTTATTGTTATCAGATCATGAGTGTCTTAACACTTGAGCCTCTCAAATTTCAAAGATTGCAGAAGCATTAGAGTTTCGTGTACTGCTGTGTTGTGGATGTAGATGAGTACTTCGCTTAGAGGAAAGCAGTTGCAGCCTGTCACTTGCTGTTGACAACTGTTAATTGTTTTCAAGCAGATAAATATTCCTTAGTGTAGCAAACCAGTTGTTAATTTATTGAAGAACAGCAGTAGCTAGTGAGGACCATACCATATAGAACTACCATCTTGTTACAGAATACTGTAGCCAGTTCATTCTTGCACTAGTGCCCACTATATGTTAACGGGAGCCAACATAAACATTATTTCAGGAATGCTACTGCTGAGCATGGAAAGCTCGTCAAAAGTTTGCCTGGATGATTGGTCATTTTACATGTTGGTGCTTACTAATAACTGGGTCTGAGTACATTGAATTCCCTTTGAAGCAATGCGATGTGCCCTGCTTGATATAATATTCTATTAGGGTGTATGACAAAATATTTCCGTGTATTGGATGTTAATATGTGATGAAGTAGACAGCATGTATCTTTGTCTTTAGCTAGCAAACTGTGTGGAAACCTAGTATGCAATTGTGAATAATTTGTTTGGCTACAACCACCAGTAGAAGACCTGGACTTGCAGTAGTTTAGTGAATTACCCCATTGCTCCCAGGTTGTTTCAGAATAGTGTGAGCAGAACTCTACAGACAAGAGAACATTTGTGTGGGCAACCATGTCACCTGCTCTACGTGGGGCATTCGATAAGTAATGCAACACATTTTTCTTTTCTTTTCCTTGGTTGACAAAATGCAGAATTTGTTGTGGAACATCATGGAACATTCCTGCTTCAGCCACTATTGTTTCAGGTAGTTCAGATAGGTGGTGGTGGTGGAGTACATAGCCTACAAAATGGCATCTGTTACAGAGGTGTGTTAAAAAAGTTTCTTTTGGCAGAAAAACAGAGAATCATAGATATTCTTTGTGCTTGTACAAGGTGGAGCACTGTAATTTGCTGATTTGGGAGTGAAATGAAAAAATAATTAACGCTTAGAAACTTACAGGTTTATTTTTATCATATTGGCCAATAATGGAAGTTTCTAATTACATAGTTCGACCAGTATATCTCCACAGTTCACACACTGCTGTAGTCATTTTCTGAAATTCTCATGCACTCTTTCAAGTATGTCGTCTGGTATTCTTGCAATGTCAGTCTCAGTATTGTTCTGTAGGTCTTCCAAGGTGTTGGGACAGTTGCAATACACCTTTGACTTCAGGTAGCCCCAAAGGAAAAAATCGCATGGGGCTAAGTCCAGTGATTGTGCAGTTGAGATCCCTCATCTGAGAGATAAGCCTTTCAGGAAATGTTTGCCTCAAAAAATTCATGGTAAGCCTGCTCAGTGTGCAGTGGCAGCATTTTGTTGAAAGCATGTATCCTGTAATTGCATAGCCTTGAAAGCTGGCTGGAAAAACTCTTGCAGCGTATTTAAGTAACAATCCGAATTCACAGTTACAGCGTGACGATTTTCCTGGAAAAAGTAAGGGCCACTGACGCTTACTCATAATATGGCACACTGCACAGTGACATGATCCGATTGCAGGGATCTCTGATGAATTTGCCTGGGGTTTGTGTCATGCCAGTAGTGAATATTCTGTTTACACACCCACTGAGATGAAAATGTGCCTCATCAGAAAAGGACACATTTGCGTCACGGGGTATGGTTGCAAGCATGTTTTCACAAGATGTTCTTTGTGTTACACAATCCTGTACTGACAATTTATAGGCCACACACAATTTATACAGGTGAAAATTCAGTTCTTCTGAAGAAGCTGGTGGAAAGAATGTCGTGAAATGTAAAGAGCAAATGCGTGTTTCTGAGCTGAGCGTTTCGGACATCGCAGTACTGCTGCTCTAACTCGTTCTTCATTTTGTGGTGCTGTAACGTTTCTCTCGGGTCCTCTTCGTACAGATGACACATCTCCTGTTGTCATGAATGTGTTTACCCAATTTAAAATTGATTGCCATCCGTGTGGGGGTACTACAAATCACAAATGAAAAGCACCCTGTACTGCAATGATTGAATGGGAATTTGAGAAATACACATGTCTTAAAATGACAGCGCCTATCGACCACGCCCATTCTCCCCTCTATTCAACCAACAGTGTTGCAACAATGTGAATTCTAGAAAAAGCAATTTACTGTGCTCCATCATCTGCAGAGACCTGGCAGTGAACAATAGCATGATGAGTCATTGGGTGAGGCATCTGTCATCATTGCAATCCAGGTTTGCATAGACATACATGTCTGATCTCCCATGTGCCGGCTGGCCACACACAGCTGTGACCCCTACAATGTTGGAACGTGCAGACAATCTCATTTGAGGTGAAGGATGAATCGCAATGAAACATATCATTGCACAGCTGGACATCTCTGTTGGTAGAGCTAAGAGTCGTCTGCCAGTTGGGTACTCAAAGGTGTGTGCCCGCTGGGTTCCTCGCTGCCTATCAGGAGGTCCTGATGAGTAATGAAGAAACATCTGTGCTTGTGTGTTAAGAGGCTGATAGTGACAATTCTTTGTCGAATATCATCACAGGTGGTGAAACAGGTTTATCACTTCGAACTAGAAACAAAACAACAGTCCATGGAGTGGTGGCACACCACGTCTTCCGTGAAGAAACAGTTCAAACCTACGCCCTCAGCCAGTGACATGATGACAATGGTCTTCTTGGACTCGGAGATTATTCTGTTTGTTGTCCTCCTCCATGGTGCAACAATCGACTTGGACATGTATTGTGCTACCCTCAGGAAATTGGAGAAACGACTTCAGTGTATTCATTACCACAAAACTGCAAACTTAACTTTTCCTTCTCCAAAACTACACAAGGCCTCACAAAAGTCTACGCACCTGAGACGAGTTCATAAAACTTTATTGGTCTGTTGCTCCTCATCAACCTTACAGCCTGGCTCTCACACATCCAGACTTCAAACTGTTTGCCCAATGAATGATGCACTCTGTGACAAGCAGTACTTGATGATACAGAAAACGTTGACTCCAGCATTGACTGGTAGGTTGGTACCATGCAGGCATAAAAGCCATCCCAGTAAGGTGGGTGTAAGGCCATTGCATCGAATGGAGATTAATTTGAAAAACAAGGTTTTGTAGCCAAAAGAGTGCAGAATAATATTAATATTGGAATCCTGAATAAAACCAATCTACCTTCAGAAAAGAATGTGTTGCACTCCTTATTGAATACCCCTCGTACACTGCTTGATGCTGTGGGCATCTGACACTTGGTGAGGGATGGCGAACACTTGGTAAGTGAAAACTGCCAATTGCTGCGGAACAACCGACCACTAGTAGTAAAAGGGAATGTAGAGGGGAAATGTCGTAGCTACAGCGAAGCCTGTGCACAAACTCTCTGTATGAATTTGATAGATACTGCTGTATGGTGTTTGTTGAAGGTTGTCATGGAACTGATTAGTGCAATTGATGACTCTTAGAGTACCCATTGGTTCAGACAGATTCATCACCTTCGTCTCTGCATATGCTCCTACTTTAGACAGTGATGAAGACACAAAGAATCAGTTCTACCACCAACTGAACAGTACTCTCTCTAAAATACCCATTCAAGATAAATTAATTTTACTTGGTGATTTCAATGCCAGAGTGGGAAGGGACAACCGTTTTTGGAGAGATGTCATGGGTAAACAAGGGGTGGGAAACTGCAATGCAAATGGGTTGCTACTTCTTGGTCTATGTGCTGAGCACGAGCTTTTCATCTCCAATACCCAATTCCGTTTGCGTAACCGCTATAAGACTACATGGATGCACCCACGCTCCAAACATTGGCATCTTATAGACTACGTTATTACGCGACAGCGTGACAAGAAAGACATTCTCATCACAAAAGCAGCACTAAACATCGATGAGTGCTGGACGGACCATAGACTTTTAGTCAGCCGTTTGAGAGTAACAAAGTATCGCAAGCCACGATCCCACTTTTCAAACCCACCACGCAGAAAATTCAACATAAGCAACCTGAACAACAAAAACATTCTCTCACACTTCCAAGACATACTTT
The DNA here is from genome assembly GCF_023864345.2 of Schistocerca serialis cubense. Classification (NCBI taxonomy): domain Eukaryota; kingdom Metazoa; phylum Arthropoda; class Insecta; order Orthoptera; family Acrididae; genus Schistocerca; species Schistocerca serialis. Next base: position 568,334,647 of record NC_064638.1, read on the forward strand.
CTGAACAACTTAACAAAGCTCCAGCAACCACAGATGACGTCAAACAAGAATGGACCACATTAAAGAATATCATCAAAGAAACTGCTGAGAATGTTGTTGGTTGTAGTGCACGGAAAAGAAGTGACTGGTTTGATGACAACCACGGAGAAATCCAAGCCATCATCAATGCAAAGCGGGATGCTTACCTATCCCTTGCTCAAGATCCATCCTGCGCAGAAAAGAAAGCACACTTTCAAGAACTCAAGCAGAAATGTCAAAGTGAAATACGAGTAATCAAGAACAAATGGTGGCAACAGAAAGCCACAGAACTCCAAAATCTTTCTGATGCAAGGAACCTGCGTGGCTTTTACGCTGGTATTAAAGAGCTGTATGGACCTATCCGCTCCTCATCAGGAGCACTGAAAGCTGCTGACAACTCCACCATTCTTACTGAAAGTCAGGACATCTTAAATCGTTGGAAAGAGCACTTCAGCTCACTGTTAAACAGCCCTTCTACTGCCACTGGAGATTTTCTCAAAAATGTCCCACAGCACCCTCCAAAACCCTGGCTGGCTGATCCTCCAACTTTTCAAGAATTTTGCAAGGCACTCAAGAGTGTGAAACCTGGGAAGGCTCCTGGACCTGACAGCATCCCGATGGAGCTTATTGAGGGTGGCAGCTTGCCTCTAAAAACTAGACTCTTCTCACTTATTATATTATTGTGGGAAACCCGCAAGGTACCAGCTGACTTGAAGAACTCCACAATTGTCACCATCTTCAAAAAGGCCGACAGAAGCGTCTGTGGTAACTACCGGGGAATATCTCTACTCTCTGTCACTGGAAAATTTTTTGCAAGAATCCTTTTAAATCGCCTCCAGACACTTTCAGAGACTATACTACCTGAGTCTCAATACGGGTTTCGACCTTCAAGAGGGACAATTGATATGATCTTCTGTGCACGACAACTACAGGAGAAGTGCAGAGAACAGCAAAAGCCTTTACTACTTGTTTTCTACGATCTAGAAAAGCCCTTTAATACAGTTCCCAGAGAAGCCATGTGGATGGTCTTAAAACGCTTCGGCTGCCCTGAACATTTTGTTGACCTGATTGAAGCTCTCCACGTTGATATGACTGGACAGGTCCTCTGCCAGAATGAAATGACTGGTGAATTCCCAATAACAAGTGGGCTTAAACAAGGATGCGTTCTTGCACCAACATTATTTGCATTGTATCTGGCAGCTATGCTTTACGAGACAACCGTAAACAATGCAGGAATAGAACTAAAGTACAGGTTTGATGGAGGATTATTCAACCAGTCCAGACTCCATTCAAAAAGGTTCACCAGTACCACTCGTGTGACAGAGCTGCAGTATGCTGATGACAATGCCTCTCCAGCTCATTCACCTGCAGAGTTGCAGCTGTCAGTTGATTCCTTCAGCAGGGCGTACGAACGATTTGGTCTCTCCATCAATATTCCAAAGACAAAGGTGATGGCGCAGCCAACTCCTGGCTCCTTCGTTCCTGACTTCAGCATATCCATCTATGATACACCCTTGGAACAAGTGGACCATTTCCTCTACCTGGGAAGCATACTGTCATCCAACTGCTCATCTGGAAAAGATGTGGAGAATAGATTACGTGCTGCACATGTAGCATTTGGTCGTCTTACAAACCATGTCTTCCTGAATAAAGACCTAACACTGTACACCAAACTGATGGTGTACAAAGCTGTAGTCATTTCCACCCTGCTATATGGTTGCGAAACCTGGACGTTATATCGCTGCGATCTGAAGAAACTAGAATGCTTCAACCAACAGAAGCTAAGATATATCATGAACCTGAAATGGGATGACTTCATATCCAACACGGCTGTTCTAGAGAAAGCAAAAATGCATAGCATGGAAGCTCTTATCATTGGGCATTAACTCAGATGGGTCGGACATGTCCAGCGGATGAAAAATGACAGACTTCCACGCCAAATGCTGTACAGCGAAGTGAGCACAGGTAAAAGGCCACGAGGTGCCCCTCTCAAACGTTATAAGGATCAGTACAAGAAAGATCTGAAAAACTTGAACATCGATCCGAGTAACTGGTCCACAATAGCAGAAGACGGAAGTCGCTGGCGCTCAGTTACCTCAAATGCTCTTCAAAACTTTGAGCTGGAACGTCGAAGAATGGAGAATAACAAACGCCAGAGACGTAAATTCCTCCAGGCTCAGCCACGTCCTCAACCTTCCATCAGCTGTAATGTCTGTGGCCGCCTGTTCCATGCTAGGATTGGATTGCTAAGCCATCAACGACACTTCCATGCCTGAACCGTGACAAAGGAAATCTCAGGAGAGAAATGAAAACTCGGATACGAGTATCAGCCGACGACGACGATTAGTGCAATCCTAATTTTCATGGATTAAATTTTAGGGCAGGCATGTGCAAGTATAAGGGACTAAAAATGTTTTATATGTATACGGTGGTGTCTGTTCATGTGGAAAGAGGTGTAAAAATGTTGGTAATATTGATAAGCAGGAATCTGCTATATATTCTGAGAGATTGAAAGGGGAAAGGGACTCTTAAAAAAAATTAGATTCTGTTCTCTGATAGAATTAACATTTAATGGTGTGTCAGAACACTTTAATAATTACAGAATTATTTAAAATAACTTTTTTCACCCTTATCAAGGCTATTTAATTGCTGCGTGACATATTAGTACCAGTAATTGATTACTTTTGTTTTTTTCCAAATTTATTTAAAAGATATTTTATGTTGTCATAACCATTATTCCAGGGTTTATTTAAAAATGTGTATTATACTTTTTTTTACAGATTTCTTCCGGACAACAATGAAACTTCAGTATATGTGCATATTGTTCGCAAGGCTCTGTACATTTTGTGTGAGTCACTTGATGGAAGTCAATCAGTCCAACTCTTAAATCACTTGAAAAGGAAGTTAGTGGAATCTGGACATGCGCCAGAAGATTTGTGGGCCTTCGATCCAGATTTATTGGAGATAGCGCTATTGCAGATGATGTCACTGCGGTAAGCAAACTTAATTATTCGAACTAGGACCCTAGTGCCTAATAAAAATTATAATTTGGTTTGATAATGTGCCTGCTGCAATGTAGTTAAAATGCACAGTGCGGGTTGCAGGGTGTGGAATCCATTGTGCTTGCAAGAAATAGGGCTAAAACAATGAAGGTACACAACTGCGATAGTAAGCCTGTTCACTGCCTTCATACTATGGTAATATGTGATAATATTCATAAGTCAGCTCTTTGGTCCAATATATTTACAACTTTAATTTTATCTTGGTTATGCTACCTTCTCCCAAGCTGCTTCTACATCTTCATTTACGTCTAAACCCTGCATACCACAGTGAGGTGCATATCGGAGGGTACATCCCATTGTACCAGTTATTAGGGTTTCTTCCTGGTCCATTCACATATGAAGAATGGGTAGAATGATTGTTTCAATGCTTCTGTGTGCAGTAATTACTCTAATCTTATCCTCATGATCCCTGTTGGAGCGATATTTAGGGGATTGTAACATATCCCTAGAATAATGATTTAAAGCTGGTTTTTGAAACTCGAGTCTGCCATTTCAGTTCCTTCAGTATCTCTGTGACACACTTCCATGGATTAAACAAACCTTTGACCATTTGAGCTGCCCTTCTCTGTATACATTCAATATCCCCTGTTAGACCTATCCAGTACGGGTCCCACACAATTGAGCATTATTCTAGGGTGGCTCGCACGAGTGATTTGTGAGAAATCTCTTTTATAGACTGATTGCACTTTCCTAGTATTCTACCAATAAACCAAAATCTACCACCCACTTTACCCACAACTGCTCCTATGTGATATTTCCATTTCATATCTGTACAAAGTGTAACGTCTAGGTATTTGTATTAGACAGAAGATTCCAACAGTAACTCATTTATATTATAGTTGTAGGGTACTAAGTTTTTTTTAGATTTGTGAAGTGCAAAGTTTTACAGTTATGAACATTTTAGACATGTTGCCAATTTCTGAACCATGTTAAAATCTCGTCAAGATCTGACTGAATATTTATGCAGCTTCTCTCAGAGAGTACTTCATTATCGATAACTTCAACATATGCGAAAAGCATATTGACATTGTCTACAAGGTCATTAATATACATCATCAACAGCAAGGGTCCCAGCACATTTCCTGGAACACAGCCCAAGGTACTTCTATATCTGATGAATGACTCTCCATCCCAACCTCCCTACCAAAAAGTCCTTGATCCAGTCAAAAATTTCAGTTGATACCCCCTTATGATCATACTTTTGACAATAAGTGTGGATGCAGTACAAAGTCATTTGCTTTTTGGAAATCAAGAAACACTGCGTCTACTTGATTGCCTTTATCCAAGGCTTTCAGTATGTCATGTGAAAAAAGTGCAGGTTGGGTTTCACCCTCTTTTCAAAAACCATGCTGGTTGGCATTGAGGAGGTCATTCTGTTCAAGATACCTCATTATATTTGAGCTCAGAACATGTTCTACAAGTCTACAACAAATCAATGTCAAGAATACTGGACAGTAGTTTTGTGGATCACTTCTACTACGTTTCTTGTAGACGGGTGTGACCTATGCCTTTTTCCAAGAACTGGGCATGGTATTACTACAATAGATTAAAGTGAGAAGAGGGGCTAACTCCGCCGCAAATTCTGTGTTGAATCTGACAGGGATTCCATTGGGACCTGGAACTTTATTCAATTTTAACAAATCGGCTATTTCTCAACACCACTGACACTAATACTTGTTTCATTCATCTTTTCAGTTTTATGAGGATTAGATTGGAGTGATTCTCCTGGGTTTCCTTTGTTAAGGAACATTTGAAAATGTAGTTAAGCATTTCAGCTTTTGCTTTACTATCTTCAGTTTCATCCCTGACTCGTCCACGAGCTGATGTGACACTACTGATTTTTTATCTGCTTAATGAACACACGTATCTTTCTGCTTGTTTTAGTTGTTCTTTGTACTTTGGCAGTCATTGTTGCCATGCCCGTGTCAGGGTCACTATACCAGTTTCAATGTGGACATTCTCAGAGACCTGAAGCTGATGTCTATTTGTTGCCATTAAATCCAATATATTTCCGTTATGGGTGGGGTCCGTAACTTTCTATTCGAGATAGTTTTCGGACAAGATGTTTTGTGACGTTTTACAGGGTGGCTTTCATGCCCACCACTAACAAAACTGTAATTTTCCCAGTTAATTGATTCATGATGAAAGTCTCCGCTGATGATTGGGGAAATTATGTACAAGTGAACTGAGGTTTTCTTTAAAGTGTTTCATCACATCAGGAGATGAGTCTTGTGGGCAATAGAAGGATCCGATTATAATGTTATCCCACCCCAGGTAGAGGCTTGCCCAAATTGTCTTGCATGCAGCTTAAATTTCTATTTTGATGCTTTTTTTCTGCTGTGACAAATACACCATTTCCCATTTGCCTATCCTTTCAATATACACTTAAATTTTCCCGAAAAATCTCACTGCTTGATAGCAGGTCTCAACCAGCTTTCTGTACCTAGTATTATGTGAACTTCACTGCTTTTCATGAGTACTTCAAACTCTGACACTTTGTTGAGAGTGCTTGAGCAGTTTACCATTAGGATTTTAATACTGTGATTTGCGGGAGGCATTTCTTTCAACCTTACCCTGGTAATTCAGGGTTCCCAACAGCTTCTTTTGGTGAAGGTGATTGCCTTTCACTTGAATAGTGATGTATTTTATTAGTGTTCCTGACTGTATTTTATTAATGTTAATGTTCATGTTATTGCATTTGAGTGTAGCATCAGCATCTTAATAATAAATAAAAGGATTGGATGTGCCAACTGAGGGGAAAGTAAATAGATTGCATTGAATCATTTCTTACCATAAAATGCTCTTTGTACTATTGCTGTTCACCCCATGAACCATGGACCTTGCTGTTGGTGGGGAGGCTTGCGTGCCTCAGCGATACAGATAGCCGTACCGTAGGTACAACCACAACGGAGGGGTATCTGTTGAGAGGCCAGACAAAGGTGTGGTTCCTGAAGAGGGACAGCAGCCTTTTCAGTAGTTGCAAGGGCAACAGTCTGGATGATTGACTGATCTGGCCTTGTAACAATAACCAAAACGGCCTTGCTGTGCTGGTACTGCGAACGGCTGAAAGCAAGGGGAAACTATGGCCGTAATTTTTCCCGAGGGCATGCAGCTTTACTGAATGATTAAATGATGATGGCGTCCTCTTGGGTAAAATATTCCGGAGGTAAAATAGTCCCCCATTCGGATCTCTGGGCGGGGACTACTCAAGAGGATGTCGTTATCAGGAGAAAGAAAACTGGCGTTCTACGGATCGGAGCGTGGAATGTCAGATCCCTTAATCGGGCAGGTAGGTTAGAAAATTAAAAAAGGGAAATGGATAGGTTAAAGTTAGATATAGTGGGAATTAGTGAAGTTCAGTGGCAGGAGGAACAAGACTTCTGGTCAGGTGACTACAGGGTTATAAACACAAAATCAAATAGGGGTAATGCAGGATTAGGTTTAATAATGAATAGGAGAATAGGAATGCGGGTAAGCTACTACAAACAGCATAGTGAACGCATTATTGTGGCCAAGATAGATACGAAGCCCACACCTACTACAGTAGTACAAGTTTATATGCCAACTATCTCTGCAGATGACGAAGAAATTGAAGAAATGTATGATGAAATAAAAGAAATTATTCAGATAGTGAAGGGAGATGAAAATTTAATAGTCATGGGTGACTGGAATTTGAGTGTAGGAAAAGGGAGAGAAGGAAACGTAGTAGGTGGATATGGATTGGGGCTAAGAAATGAAAGAGGAAGCCGCCTGGTAGAACTTTGCACAGAGCACAACTTAATCATAGCTAACACTTGGTTTAAGAATCATGAAAGAAGGTTGTATACATGGAAGAATCCTGGAGATACTAAAAGGTATCAGATAGATTGTATAATGGTAAGACAGAGATTTAGGAACCAGGTTTTAAATTGTAAGACATTTCCAGGGGCAGATGTGGTCTCTGACCGCAATCTATTGGTTATGAACTGTAGATTAAAACTGAAGAAACTGCAAAAAGGTGGGAATTTAAGGAGAAGGGACCTGGATAAACTGACTAAACCAGAGGTTGTACAGAGTTTCAGGGAGAGCATAAGGGAACAATTGACAGCAATGGGGGAAAGAAATACAGTAGAAGAAGAATGGGTAGCTTTGAGGGATGAAGTAGCGAAGGCAGCAGAGGATCAAGTAGGTAAAAAGACGAGGGCTTGTAGAAATCCTTGGGTAACACAAGAAATATTGAATTTAATTGATGAAAGGAGAACATATAAAAATGCAATAAATGAAGCATGCAAAAAGGAATACAAACATCTAAAAATGAGATCGACAGGAAGTGCAAAATGGCTAAGCAGGGATGGCTAGAGGACAAATGTAAGGATGTAGAGGCTTATCTCACTAGGGGTAAGATAGATACTGCCTACACAAAAATTAAAGAGACCTTTGGAGACAAGAGAACCACTTGTATGAACATCAAGAGCTCAGATGGAAACCCAGTTCTAAGCAAAGAAGGGAAAGCAGAAAGGTGGAAGGAGTATATAGAGGATCTATACAAGGGCGATGTACTTGAGGACAATATTATGGAAATGGAAAAGGATGTAGATGAAGATGAAATGGGAGAGACGATACTGCGTGAAGAGTTTGAGAGAGCACTGAAGTCGAAACAAGGCCCCCGGAGTAGACAACATTCCATTGGAACTACTGACGGCCTTGGGAGAGCCAGTCCTGACAAAACTCTACCATCTGGTGAGCAAGACTTCAAGGAGAATATAATAATTCCAATCCCAAAAAAAGCGGGTGTTGACAGATGTGAAAATTACCGAACAATCAGTTTAATAAGCCACAGCTGCAAAATACTAACACAAATTCTTTACAGACGAATGGAAGAACTAGTAGAAGCCGACCTCGGGGAAGATCAGTTTGGATTTCGTAGAAATACTGGAACACGTGAGGCAGTGCTGACCTTACGACTTATCTTAGAAGAAAGATTAAGGAAAGGCAAACCTACGTTTCTAGCATTTGTAGACTTAGAGAAAGCTTTTGACAATGTTGACTGGAATACTCTCTTTCAAATTCTAAAGGTGGCAGGGGTAAAATACAGGGAGAGAAAGGCTATTTACAATTCGTACAGAAACCAGATAGCAGTTATAAGAGTCGAGGGGCATGAAAGGGAAGCAGTGGTTGGGAAGGGAGTAAGACAGGGTTGTAGCCTCTCCCCGATGTTATTCAATCTGTATATTGAGCAAGCAGTAAAGGAAACAAAAGAAAAATTCGGAGTAGGTATTAAAATCCATGGAGAAGAAATAAAAACTTTGAGGTTCGCCGATGACGTAATTCTGTCAGAGACAGCAAAGGACTTGGAAGAGCAGTTGAATGGAATGGACAGTGTCTTGAGAGGAGTATATGAGATGAACATCAACAAAAGCAAAACAAGGATAATGGAATGTAGTAGAATTAAGTAGGGTGATGCTGAGGGAATTAGATTAGGAAATGAGACACTTAAAGTAGTAAAGGAGTTTCGCTATTTGGGGAGCAAAATAACTGATGATGGTCGAAGTAGAGAGGATATAAAATGTAGACTGGCAGTGGCAAGGAAAGCGTTTCTGAAGAAGAGAAATTTGTTAACATCGAGTATAGATTTAAGTGTCAGGAAGTCTTTTCTGAAAATATTTGTATGGAGTGTAGCCATGTATGGAAGTGAAACATGGACGATAAATAGTTTGGACAAGAAGAGAATAGAAGCTTTCGAAATGTGGTGCTACAGAAGAATGCTGAAGATTAGATGGGAAATCACATAACTAATGAGGAAGTATTGAATAGGATTGGGGAGAAGAGAAGTTTGTGGCACAACTTGACCAGAAGAAGGGATCGGTTGGTAGGACATGTTCTGAGGCATCAAGGGATCACCAATTTTGTATTGGAGGGCAGCGTGGAGGGTAAAAATTGTGCCAAGGGATGAATACACTAAGCAGATTCAGAAGGATGTAGGTTGCAGTAGGTACTGAGAGATGAAGAACCTTGCACAGGATAGAGTAGCATGGAGAGCTGCATCAAACCAGTCTCAGGACTGAAGACCACAACAACAACAACAACAACAACACTATTGCTGTTATAAGTGAGAAAACAGTAACATGCCAGTTGTATTGATGAGTGCCTCAGGTTCATTACCATGGTTTTTATTAATTGTTGTTCAGAGATAAAGGGAATTGTCGTATGGGTTGTGACAATGCCTAAATGCATGCTGTTACTAGGCAGTGATGGTGTTAAAGTTTTGTGGGACAACCCAAGCAGTGCACGAGAGTTTGCAGATAGCATTCCCAATTGCTGGCTCTTATTGTATCAGGAGCCACAGCAGTGCCCATGTTGACCTGGTCACTGTCTGGCCACATGGTAGAGCAATTACTGCTGGGAAGGAGAAGGGGGAGAGGGTGTGGTGTCACGTGTTTCATGGCCTCTGGTTCCACGATTCAGGCAGGCCCTTGTGGCCAGGTGCCAAGTAGCAATGGCACTGGCTCTTCCTTGTTGGGGTGGTGGCAAGTGTCCTGTATGTCTCATGCATCATCCAGCATTGGTTGAGTGTCCGGTCTGACCAGTATATTAAAAATTGTTTATCTGATGCTGTTTCCAAAGGATCTTATAGTCTGTTTGCTACATATCCCAAAATGTTTTCTCCCACTGCCTAATGCTTTGCGGCCTCCCTGCTTTGCGGCCTCCCTGCTTTGCGGCCTCCCTGCTTTGCGGCCTCCCTGCTTTGCGGCCTCCCTGCTTTGCGGCCTCCCTGCTTTGCGGCCTCCCTGCTTTGCGGCCTCCCTGCTTTGCGGCCTCCCTGCTTTGCGGCCTCCCTGCTTTGCGGCCTCCCTGCTTTGCGGTCTCCCTGCTTTGCAGTCTCCCTGCTTTGCAGTCTCCCTGCTTAGTTATATAACAAGCACTGATTTTCTGTTATAGACCATTCAGATTCAGCTTGTACAGCTTTTTGTTTACACCATTGCATCAGCTTCTTTCTGTTTTGGATTCTAGCAGACAAGGATGTCCCAAGTTGTCGCAGGGACAGCACCTACACCCCACCAGTCACTCCCACCCTCACCCCTCTAGGAAAAAAAAAAAATCATTGAGAGTCAAACTTGCTGGTCAGCCCCATCAAATAGACGAATGAAGGGATGCAGGTGGTCTATAATAATGTTCGCATAGTCGGCAGCAGCAGTTGTTGTCTTCGGTTACTATCTCCAATCATATGGAAACCCAGATAAATATTCCCTATAGCATAATACTGCACCCACCAGCCTGTGCTAAGTTGAATGTTTCCAGCAACTGTTCGCTCCAAAGAAAGTGTACCCAAAACCCGGTGGGTCAAATGGAGCACACAGGGGTTATTTGCTGCTGAACTCCAAGTTCAGCTGTGTCCCTTGAGCAGTGGACACTGCCATGTTTTACCAGCATTGTACTGTCATCATTTCTACTACAGGTTCCCACCTATTCTGCTTTAGAATGGACAAATAACCTCTACAATCTGTGATGAAGTGTGGATGTCCAACTCTTTGTTGCCTGCTTGTGGATTTACTATCCTTCAACCACTTTCCATGGATTTTCATGACAGTAACATGTAATCAGCTGACCAGCTTTGCCATTTTTGGAGATGCTCGTACAGAGGTGTTAAGACGTGACAATCAGTCCTTTCACAAAGTTGCTTATTTCAGTGGACTTTCTCATTTGCGGCCCTAATCATTGCCAGAATAATTCCAGATTCATCTCTACTCCTCTTACGTACTTCAGTCAGTTTGTCACCCACCAGGCTGCATTCAGTCTCGTGATAGTTGGAGTGCAGTGTTGCGGTGCCTTAATGTATCTTCTACATACTGTATTTATCCAATTATAAGATGAGGTTTTTCCCAAAATTTGTCACTTGAAAAGTTTAGAGTTGTGTTACATTTGCAGACACTTCTATCTAGTATTGCCACGATTTGGAAATATAATTGATCCGGGGCTTATGCACAGAGCAATCTGAGTTGTAGTTGGGAGGTGGATAGTCTCCAAGTGCCCCTTGTGTACATTTAGTGATTTTGCTGTTTCCTCTTTGTTTATTGCTCTCGCGTCAAATGAAAACAAAACTGATTTCTGTGGCCGAGAGCTATCAAGTGAATATACATTCACATAACTACGGAAGGCTAAAGTATGTTATTAGTTTCAGATTTGATTTTATTTCCATCTTTCTGACAGTCAAGCATTAATCGCCTTGCGGAACAATGAAGTTATTTTTGTCAGTTTGCTAAAGACATTTGGCTTTCATTAATCTTTTCTGCTAAGGCAGTCAATTTATTTGAAATGAAGTAATTGATGTGCAGGTTTTCATCTTCTAGCACGTATGGCATTATGCCACAATAAAGAACCAAACATGAGAATACAGTGCTGGTACTCCAAGAAAATTTACATCCGAATCTGGACATACGAATCTGCACTTTAAGCCGAATTACGCATTTTAATAAGGTTCACGAAACTCCGATGCTCTTGGGGTATCCTCTAATGTCTTGCTTCTTTTATGACATAATGTAAGGTCTTTTAATGTTTTACACATACAAACATACGGGCTTTTTTTGTCATCGTAGCTGTGCAAGCCCAGAGACACCTGTTATCTTGTGCTCTCTGGCAACTGCTGAGACGAACCTATTTCTAACAGGTTGCGGGAAAATATTGCGAATGGTTGTTTGAAAAGCGTTACTTTCAAAGTAAATTTCCTTTAATGCAAGCTGAACTATGTGCAAGAATGTACAATGACTTTCTTAAATCACAAAGCATTTGACTCTCATTTAAAAATCAGCTCTTTGAGTTCTAGAGGTCTTGGATAAACCACCAGGCCAAGCGTCGGATCCCTTGCATGCCTATCATTACTTGATGATGTTTTACTGTCAGCTACTGAAGAGTTGGCACCCAGGGTTGTGACCCTACCCTCATTATGGTGAGATTTTATGCTTGTTCTCCACATGGACCAGTGGGGTATTTCTTGTACAAAATTGCTGGCCCGCAGCCACATGTTTTGGCTGGGTATTGACAATGAGATCATGAGTTGGCAGCCTGTCCACAGTGCGCCACCCATCAAGCGACCCACGGGCCTCTCTTTCTCCACGGCCTGTCCCCCACTGTTCTTGGGAGCATATTCTTGCTGATTTTGTGGGTCCATTCTTTAACTCCTTTTGGCTTCTGGAGTTGATGCTTTCTCAGAATTTCCTTATGTGGTTCATTGCTTGTTCACATCCATGGGAGCTACACCTACAGCCCTCTCAAAGATTTTTTGCTTAGTGATGGCCGCATATGCTTGTGATTGTTAATAGGCCACAGTTTATCTCTTAAGATTTTGAATCTTTTTGTACAGAGTCGTATCTGGCATGTTACGGTCGCTCCCTTTCATCCCCAGTTCAACAGTGAGATGGTGCAGTTTGTCTGTACATTCAAAACTTGAATTCACATAGGCGGAGTCCTGTTCGTGACTGTAACCAGTTGGAGCTGATTTGCAGCTGCCAGCCTCGTACATTGCTCGTCTGCTAGGGGAAGAGCTCGGCCACCCACAAATGATCGCCTCGCAGCTATTTTGACTAGGCTCAGTCTGGGATCGAGGGTTTGACTGGTTCCCTAAGTGGATACCAGCAGTCTATCACTGCTGACGTGTGTGCGTGCCTCCTCTGTTGGTCTAAAGAGGTCATTGCACATTGGCATAGAGGGCACAAGAAGTGCTGCGCTGTGTGCTAAACAGCCTTATATAAGCTGTTGTGCCAGGCCCGTGGCCAAACTAGTGTTTAGTTGATGATTGTATACTCAATGCAATACTGCAAGCATAGTGTTTCACAAACTTCCGCAAAGCAAACTTATGTGCTGTGTGGTTATGAATTGTGCTTACTGAAACTGACAAAACAAAATTGCTGTCTACTGCCATCTCAATATGATAGATACAGGGTTAAGAATGAATGAGATAGTGATTGAACTCGCTGCACCATGGAGACCCTTAATGGCAACCAAATCAACTGACAACTTACAACTTGTGCCAGAGTAAATCTTAGTTTTCATGTGTAACTTAATTCTGTCTAAGGTTCTACCTTAATGCATGTAGAAGATATATGAAAGATGTGTGAAATTGGTTAAATTTATTTGAAACGCCAAATATTTCACTAACAGAAAGCATGTCCTGTACAAAACTGAAGCTTGCGTTATTTATCCATGCAATACCTAATTTATTTATAAATTTGAGAGATCTTTCCATGAACTGTAGAGTTCCTGTGTTTTCACTGCATTTTTAACATTGGCATCACTTGAAAAACATTAACTACCACCCAGGAAAGCTTCATAAAAAAAAGAAAATCATTAAGTGATAAGTTCTGGATTGCAAGATGGGTAGTAAAGTTTCCCATCAAAGTTAATCCACCAAACATGTGGTTGAGGCAGCAGTGCAAAAGCATCTTCCCATAGTATGTGAAAGCATTTCTGAATGAGGAGCTAGTAGAGTTTTGTGATGTCACGCTGAGAAATTTCACATTCCACTACATTGCGAATTTAGAATAGTATTATCTGCCAAGTTAGATTTTTGCTTCATGGAGAGAAATGTAGCCAGTGAGGTGCTACATATGTTTTACATCATTAGCAGGACTTGGGAAAAACCATATAGGATTAAGTTATGTGGAAATGAACTTTGTATTTGGTGGTTTTTGTATTTTGACATAGGTATTATGAAAATGAGCTGATTCAATGGACCTGCACAGTGAAAATCTCCCACACACATCATTTATGGTATGGTTTGTTGCAAAAAAAGTGACAGGAAATTAAATTTGTCTATGCTATGACAGTATGCTATTTCAAATGTACAGTGCAGTGATTATTTATCAAAAGTGCATCATTTTTGGTGTGATTTGCTATAATTAAATAGCAGATAATGACAGCTGTGGTTACAGCCCTTAGCCATTTGTAGAAATTGTATGCCACATAAAGTACTGCTGTTGTGCTGGAACTATAGTATAATTGATAGTGTTGTCAGTGCACCTGTGATTAGGACTGTTAGAATTATTAGACGTGCATCTTCCAAGCCAGCTAGTGTGTAAATAATCCACTCTCCAAATTACATAGAATAATAACTTTATTTATCAGAACTCAACTTGCTTATGAACTGTTCGGATACATTTTACTTGAGTGTAAAATTGTCTCTTAAAAGGCTGAAACAGAACAATGAGTCAGTAGTCAAGCTATGTGTAACTATGTACATTCTCCCAAGTATATTTCTCAGTGATCTGTTCCAAATCCCATGCCACTTCCCTTGCTGCTGACCTTGTTCTCACCAAGGGTCAGCTACACACTTCTGTTCACATTAAACCGGACATTGAAATAAGTGTCCAAGGAATAGAAACGCAACTGAAATCACTCAACAGAGGAAAGTCATCTGGACGTGACGGGATACCAGTTCGATTCTACACAGAGTACGCGAAAGAACTTGCCCTTCTAACAGCCCTGTACCGCAAGTCTCTAGAGGAACTGAAGGTTCCAAATGATTGCAAAAGAGCACAGGTAGTCCCAGTCTTCAAGAAGGGTCGCCGAGCAGATGCGCTAAACTATAGGCCTATATCTCAGACATCAATCTGTTGTAGAATTTTAGAACATGTTTTTTGCTCACATATCGTGTCATTTCTGGAAACCCAGAATCTACTTTGTAGGAATCAACATGGATTCTGGAAACAGTAACCGTGTGAGACCCAACTCGCTTTATTTGTTCATGAGACCCAGAAAATATTAGATACAGGCTCCCAGGTAGATGCCATTTTCCTTGGCTTCCGGAAGGCGTTCGATACAGTTCCGCACTGTCGCCTGATAAACAAAGTAAGAGCCTACGGAATATCAGACCAGCTGTGTGGCTGGATTGAAGAGTTTTTAGCAAACAGAACACAGCATGTTGTTCTCAATGGAGAGACGTCTAAAGACGTTAAACTAACCTCTGGTGTGCCACAGGGGAGTGTTATGGGACCATGATTTTTCACAATATATATAAATGACCTAGTAGATAGTGTCGGAAGTTCCATGCAGCTTTTTGCTGATGATGCTGTAGTATACAGAGAAGTTGCAGCATTAGAAAATTGCAGCGAAATGCAGGAAGATCTACAGCGGATAGGCACTTGGTGCAGGGAGTGGCAACTGACCCTTAACATAGACAAATGTAATGTATTGCGAATACATAGAAAGGAAGATCCTTTATTGTATGATTATATGATAGCAGAGCAAACACTGGTAGCAGTTACTTCTATAAAATATCTGGGAGTATGTGTACGGAACGATTTGAACTGGAATGATCATATAAAATTGTTAGTAAGGCAGGTGCCAGGTTGAGATTCATTGGGAGAGTCCTTAGAAAATGTAGTCCCGTCAACAAAGGAGGTGGCTTACAAAACACTCGTTCGACCTATACTTGAGTATTGCTCATCAGTGTGGGATCCGTACTAGGTCGAGTTGACAGAGGAGATAGAGAAGATCCAAAGAAGAGCGGCGCATTTCGTCACAGGGTTATTTGGTAAGCGTGATAGTGTTACAGAGATGTTTAGCAAACTCAAGTGGCAGACTCTGCGAGAGAGGTGCTCTGCATCCCAGTGTAGCTTGCTGTCCAGGTTTCGAGAGGGTGCATTTCTGGATGAGGTATCGAATATATTTCTTCCCCCTACTTCTACCTCCTGAGGAGATCACGAATGTAAAATTAGAGAGATTCGAGCGCGCACGGAGGCTTTTTGGCAGTCGTTCTTCTCGCAAACCATACGCGACTGGAACAGGAAAGGGAGGTAATGACAGTGGCATGTTAAGTACCCTCCGCCACACACCATTGGGTGGCTTGCAGAGTATAAATGTAGAATGTAGATGTAGATGTACCAAACAACAGTACTTACGTTTTGGCAGTTGCCTCCTTTCCATGTTAAAAGTTCCCACCCATACAGCTTTAGCATTTGAGGCAAACATCTTTGTTCAGACTTATCTATGTACCCTCCTACCATCACCTATATCGTCCCTGTAACTGGCAAAACAAGCCACCTGTGAAATGACATGCATGTTGTGTAGCAGCTGTTAAATAAACACTGTTGGGTCTTTCACAGCATGACTGTCCTCAAGTTGTCAGTTACGATGAATGGGCGTAGGCAGGGGGGTTTATACTAACAATACACAGTATCATGTTGCAGAGCATGCTCAACAACTGAACAGTCATGACCTAAATGGAGGTTGCCCAGTGGACTTCGCCATCTGTCTTCTTCTCTCGGACAACGGTTCCTCAGAACTCCGCAGTTGGAACTGGTGTTACAACATGTCCTTGGTTCTTGCCATCCACCTGGCCTTAATTTACGTTAATTTCTTCCATCTCAGCATTCCTTCTCAGTAACTATTCCGTTCTTCACTACCTTTTAGTATTCTGTATCTTTTATTTGCTGACCTGTCTATTTTGTCCTACCTCTAACAAATACAATGCACTTAGCTTTCAGCTCTTATTAACTCGTGCACAATGTTTTGTTAGTAATCACTGTCTTGCATATTACCTAGTCTTCCACCTTTATGCTCTTAGGTTTTCAAATTGCACAGTGCCCAACACTCAGTCTTTCCTTCTCATCCCGTCCAGCAAGTCTCCCCTGACACAGTGGTTCTGAGTGACTTTCCTGAACTCTCCCCATTTCCTAAACCTCACCAGTTTTTTTTTTCCTTCACCTGTCTTCCTTCCCCTTCAATCCTTCTGTCAGGAGGAGGAGCAGCAGCTTGCTCTGAAAGCTTCCAAATTTCAATACCTGTATACAGGGTGTCCCATTTTAATCTATACTGGCCGATATCTCTGGAGCGGCACAATTCTGAAAAAGTGTCTAATAAAAGTTGTAATGTTTAAGGGGATCATGGGATCATGGAGTGGTTACCTCAAAATGACCTTGAACCCTGTTTTCAAGGTCAAGTCCATTTTTACAAATGGTAACCCTATTTTTTATTCCATATTCGTATTCTACATGAAAAAAATGCATTGTTAGTAAGGTACATTTTTTTCGAAAAACTAATTGTTTGTCACCAGGGGTACTTCATTGTAACTTTCCCGGGTTACCAGTGTCTCGAGAATGAAGCAAGAGTGGGAAAAATTTTCAGTGAAAATCTTATCTGATTTCTGAACTCTGTCCACTGTTTTTGTGAACTTGAAATGACCTTGAAATTCTTCAGTAGTGATTAACCGGAAAGCAAATACTGTTGGCATTAGCGGAAACCAATGTGAACCACGTGGAGGTTGCGCAGTGGACTTAAGATCTCATATACAGGATCAACTGCCCATTTTGCTAATGCACATTTGCACACTGTTGGAAACTGGTCTCGTCATCATTCTATGTCTGGTGGGTGATTGCTTGGAAAGCCACTACAGTCCTTTCTCTCATATCCTCTGGCATCGTCAGTAGGAGTTGAGCACACCTTCTGCTTCACAGCTCCCCATTAGTAGTTGTCCAGTGGTGTTAAGTCTGTGATCTTGGCGGGAATTCAGGAATTGCACTACCAACACCAATCCATGGACTTGGGTAAGTTGCATTAAGGTACCTTCTGACAGGTAAGGCCTCATGTGAAGGGGCGCCGTCATGTTGAAACCACATACATGCTCGTATGTCTGGGAGGATATTTTCTAGTAAATGAAGCACCAGATTCTGGAGAATATGAAGATAGCGCAAGCCATTCAACGTTTCACCATAAAAAACAGGACCTATCACGTAATCACAAACTATGCCCACCCAGACATTGATTGACCACCATCTCTGCGTTCGGTGATCTCGTTGCCAGCATTGGGCAGAATTGCTTCATTCTTTGTCTTCTGGTAAAACAGTCGGTTTTTCGAAAGAAATGTTCCCTAAAATTAATGTGGTTTTTTCACATAGAATACGAATATGGAATAAATAATAGGGGTTACCATTTGCAAAAATGAACTTCACCTCGGTTGGCCATTGAATTCTTGCCACATCCATCCCAGCATGGCATCGTCAACTGTGGCAGTCGCTTCCGTGGCCGATCCAACTCGCCACGTTTGCGACTAGCGCTGACTATCGGCAAATTACCAAACTACACTGTGGAATTATACATGAAAAAAACTTTCAGGGTTTCTCTTCAAAATGACATAGGTATGATATCTGTACAATGTTTGGTTCTTGTGCAATAAATAATTGAGAGTGTTCCTGGACTTTACATACACCCTGTGTGTGTGTGTGTGTGTGTGTGTGTGTGTGTGTGTGTGTTTTCTCCTGCTGCCGCTTGATGATTAGATTTTTTATCCAGTTACATTGTATGTATAGTCTCCCTGAGAGTAAGTGGAAAGCAAGGAATGCAGAGCATTGTCACTCAAACATTATCTGTGGTGGTGCATGCAATTCCACTTGTTGGACATGACAACACACAGCAGGTGACGGCAGATGGTGGTGACTTACTGCTACATCAGCCGCCATGGTGGAAGGGGAGCATCATCTTTGAAATGTGCAGGGAAGTGACCATTCCATCCAGAGTGAAAATTTTGCTGGTGATGTGCCTTTAAAGATGTACACCAGTTTGATGCAGTCAGTGGAGACAGTTGTGAACTTGCCGTTGACGGCAGTATCTTAACATCAGTTCACAGCTTTGTAACACATGGTGTGTGCCCATGTACAGCACAGCATAATGTGTGAACAACTGGCCAAGTCGTGATACATGCAAAAGAGTGATGCCAGTCTGGAACATTGATGTGGATGAAAACAAGCAATATGCTTGTGCAAGTGCTGCAGAAAGTCTGTCTGATCGTGCGTGATGTATTGCAGAAATGGACATCGACAAATTCGCCAGGAAGATATTGCTTCGCTGAAAACCAGTTCAACGGATGAAGCGTCTGTGTCTGGTTCATAAGTATTTTGTGGTACAGGTAATACAATCAGTAGAGCAATCGTCCAAGTCAATTCATGGCGTTTGAGAGCAGCTTTGAGTGAACAAATCCTTGCTTGGTTGGTGGTAAGTTATGGTTTTATGATGGAAGTACCTGCAGAAACTTTTACGCTTGGCGAATAGCTCCGATTCGTATTGCCTGTTGTGACCTGGTATGTGCAGTGGGCAACCAAATTTTGATAGACATGTGGACATGGAGGTGGAGGCTGGTGTTTCTGCAAGGGTGTTGTCCAATGTTACTGCCTCTGGCCATAGAGTGAAACGATGTAAGATAGTCAGTAGGTATTGCTGATCATGTGACTGAGGTAGTGGACCCATGACATTCAGATTTACTTGTACAAAATGTAAGGTGATGTTGGGGAATTTTCCCACTGGTCCGTGTACATGGGGAGACACTTTGCTGTGCTGGCATAGCATAAACATGCACATCCACTCGTGGCAGTCCTTCTCAATTTCTGGCAAGAGAGAGTGCTTAAACATCAGACAGCACATTGGACGGGCTCTGGGATGGCACATTATTGAAGGCTTGCATGTGAAATTGAGCCGTCAGGAATGGTTGGTTCTTAGTTGTGAAATGTCACAAATATTTTAACAAATGTGCCAGAGACATTAACAAGTTTTAGCTGTAATGCCAAGTTGGCATCGTTCAGGAAAGTGTGAAGTTCTTGCTTAGTCTGTTGGTTCTTGGTTAGTTGGCATCGTTCAGGAAAGTGTGAAGTTCTTGCTTAGTCTGTTGGTTCTTGGTTAGTCTGTTGCACCTGGGTGAATGTGTTGGTCCATGGGCTTCAACACACTGTTCATTCGCGGAAGCCAGTTGGCTACCATGTTGCCCGTACCAGAGACGGGCCTGATGTTGGTGGTAAACTGTGCGATAAATTCCTGATATAATTGCAGTGAACAGTTGTTGCTGTTCTGCTTGAAAATGTATATGTTAACTGTTTATGGTGTTGCTATAAGTGTGTGATTGCTTCGTACCCAGTGAGCACTTCTGTTGTGACAGTGACAGTTTGAGAATAAAAGGCTAGCAGTAGCAATGAGCCCTCTGTCCATTGTTGTAATACGGCACCTATAGCCGTTAAACTTGCATCAACCACCATTGCCAAGGGTGCATCAAGCTTAGGATGCACCAGAAGTACAGTGCTTGCCATACTTTAGTTAGGAGCATCAAAGGCAGAGCTCATCACCTCAGTCCAACGCACAGAAGAGTTTTTCTTTAATCTTAGGGCAAGAAACTGCTGCAGTTGTTCTTTTAGCTGTACTGCCCACAGTAGTTGCCGACAGTAAAAAAAAAAAAAAAATATTAGCATCCTGAGGAACTGACATAGCTCCTTGACTGTGCTTGTTTTCTGTATTTGCAGAATAGTTTCAATGTTGTTGGTAGGGCAGCCTGCAGAAAAAAATTAAATTCAGGTCACTGTAATATGCATTTGGTTGTGTTCAAATTGACACTGTACTGTTCCAATTGTTTGAATACCTCTCAGAGATGTTGGTATTCTTCTTCACTGTTCGAAAAGTTAGAGATATCAAGGTAAGCAAAGCAGAAGGGCAGGCTCTGTAGTACAGATTCTATAAATCGTTGCAATGTTTGGGCTGCGTTGCATTAACCATAGGTTATAAACATGCACTCGAACAACCTGAATGGTATAATAGTTGCCGGTATCTTCTGGCTCTGGTATTTGAATATAAGCCTTGGAGTAGTCCAGCACATTAAAAATTGTTGCACCGTGTAAAGCATAATTATAATCCTGTAGCAATGGAACTGGGTAATGTCTGGTACAATTCTTGCATTAAGTGCTCTGTAATCATCACATGGACACCATGATCCACTCTTCTTGGGAACCAGGGTCAGTGGAAAGACCATGGACCACTTCATGGTTGGATGATGTCTTCTTTTAACATGGTCGCAGACTTTGCCTGAGCTGCTGCCAAGCAATCCCCTGGGGAATGTCTAGCCCTACATTATATTGGAGATTTTAAGAAAATGCATAATTATCAAAAAAATGCTAGAGTCCTATAAGTATGTTTGTACAAGTCAGTGAGAAATGGCCAAACCAAAACTCCAAACTGACTAAGTCTTAGCTGATCAGATAGATCATATTACCTTTGTTGACCATGCTGCTGCTAGTGGTCGGCCACAGCTCAATTGATGCTCAAATTTATGCTGCTTTTGTCATATGGTATGTGATACATCTGCAAACCTTTATTCTGCCCTCAGTGTCTGGTTGAAGGATGTTGTAGATTTGTTGTAAAATTGTTTCTATGGGAAATATTCTGATGACGTACTCCACACAACTTTTTAACTAACTTAGATTATTACAACATTTATTGCCATTATATCTGGTACAGTGAGCAGTTCCAGTTTCCAAATGAAACAGTTATTTATACAGATACATTCACAATCCCAAGAAACAGTGTGCTTTTGTACTTGAAATCCGCATGGACAGTCCGAAGTTTGTATCAGATCATACTGTTAAATGGATACACTTCCAGAAAAAAAATGCTCAGGAATGTGTTTAGAGTACATAGAAAAATTTTCATCATACTCTGCAGAGATCTTAACCTGGAAGTACTGCAGGATTGAAGTTCAGATGCAAATTAAACTTTACCAACCAACTTAACGAAGATACCACATATGAGATTACATGATGTGTGGTATGGGTGACAGACTTTTTTGGAGATGTTATTCTTGTGATTACCAGCAGCAGACTTCCACTTAGGGGTTGCTTGTGAGCTTATGGGTTACCCTTATAAAGACTGCATATGAGCATATTCCAATTCTGCAAAATATGTTTTGGTTTGAAAAACAGCTAGGTTTGGATGGTCTGTATGTTATGACAGTTATTTTGGTTTATAAAATATGTAGTGGTTTTGGAAAATGCAGGTCATCATGGGACCATTTTGTACAATCGCATTGGGAATAATCCATTTATGAGTACAGGCGCCATCTTTAGATTTATAATCAGTGCAAATTTATGTAATCCCTTAAAGGGTCAATCAGTTAGTGAAAGGAGTCATCTGATTCAGTTAAAATAGGGTAACAAAACTACAGCAGTAAACTCTTGAATCTAATAATTATATTGGCTCAATCAGTGATAGAGAATCTAGATACTTTTGAAATTTAGCATTAATTATCTGGTAAGTTAGTTTCACACAAATTGAGGGATGTTTACTCAAGGGTTGGAATCTTGGGCTTTATAATGAATGGTTTCAGTATTTTCAAAACAGTGTTAGCTCAGCCGAAGTCTACTCTGACATGCTACAATATGAAGTTCAATTATTCGTATCTATTAATTAATAAGGTGTCTGTGAAAAATAAATACTCTACTGGAATTGGCATATAGGAAAGTAAAGTAGTCTGGTCAATAAATTCAAGTGAAGCAAAGTCTGATTTATGTTCTAATAAATTTAGTTATATACTATGACTGCACTTCTTATGTACGTGGATGTAAACTGTAAACTGAAAAATGAATATAAAGAGAAATAAATTGATAGGAGTGCAATCATAGAAGTGGGATAGCTCCAGCTTGCTATGTTAATGCAATGCTCCATTTTTTTTATTCAATAGCAGCAAGTCTGTTCACCAAAATTTTATCATACCTTGGAAGACAAGTGCAGTCTGCAGAAAAATGTATGTATCCATCCTAGACAAGTTTTCTGCTATTTTCTCGGTCTTTCTTAGTGTCTTATTGTGCTTCACAGCATAGTGAGGGGTTGTTGGACAAATATGCTAACCTTTAATTTAGTAAGGATTAATGTGATAACTTTCTCTCATGCGCTGTATACTGGTTACAAGTATTTTTTATGTACCACTAGAAAGTACAGTCTGCTGTGTAAATTGCTTGGTTTCATTTATGTTGCTTTTGGATTTAGCCAAACATATTACACGGAGTTATGAACTTTCAGTATCTTCAAAACAAAATGTTAGCTCAGCCCAAGTCCACTCTGGCATGCCATAATATGAAGTTCAATTATTCATATCTTTTAATTGATAAAGGTTAGCACTTCCTTCTGCTACTGGTTGAAGTTACCATGTCAAAAAAAATTCACTCACTAAAAGTGAATTTTGTGATATGATTATTCATATGAAACACATTTTTTATAGGTTCCTGAATGTTGGCAGCTGCACAGACACAGATGCAGCTGGGCTTGTGTATGGTTTAAAAGCTGTTGGTGCCCCTGAACTGGCTGAAAATTTTCAGTCACTATGTTCAAGGAAAGGTGAAGAGTCATTGTCAACTGCCAGTGAAATGAGTTTTAAGAGTTCGTCTACCAGCCCCAGCAAATTGAAGAATGAAATATCTGCGGTGCCTTCAGTTTGTGATGACGATTTCCGATATTACATTAACCCAAAGCATGTTGGGATGTGTTTAATAATAAACCAGAAAGTGTTTACAAGAGATACGACTCCAGCATCCCAGGTTAGTATATTCCATTCTGAGAGACTCTCTCTCTCTCTCTCTCTCTCTCTCTCTCTCTCTCTCTCTCTCTCTCTCTCTCCCCCCCCCCTCCCCCCCTCCTCCCCCCTCCCCCTGAGCCCTCCCCCTCCCCCTCCCCCCCCCTCTCTCTCTCTCTCTCTCTCTCTCTCTCTCTCTCTTTCTCTTTCTCTCTCCCTCTCCCCCCCCCCCCCCCCCCAAATGACTATTTTACCAGGGCTCTTCTTAATGTTTGATTTCAGTTGTTTGTTTGATAAGTTAATTTTGTTCCTTATTACAAAAATTAATATTGTTATATTCCATCCTGGATTTCCCTTATTGTTTAATTTTTTTCGTTACTCAGTCTCACATTTTATTATTTGCAACCATGCTTTCAGTTGGGAAACGCACATACCTTTGGCAGAATGCCAAGGATTTTGTGCGTGACTGTCTTGCTAGTGAGAGATCTTGCTGTCATGTTAATTTGACAGTTTATCAGTTGTCTTACAGAACAGGATTCCCCAATAATATTCTATGTTAGTGTTAATGAAACAATCTGGTTTGAAGTTCTACTACATATTTTGATTTAAATTCCACTGCTAATGCTCTAACCGCAACAGCTTACAATTTGCAATCCATTTTCAGAAAATGGTGATACGGTGACATTTTAGGACTCATTTTTCCAAGTTCATAAAAAAAGATATTTGCTTTAACCCCTGTAATTAAGTATGGTGGGTATCAAGGAGAAATTATTTGTTCAAATGTGCGGGTGGGGCGGATCGGGGCATTAGCAACTGTGTGGTCCAGCTTTTTTTTGGCCACAGTTTTGCAGTGGCCATTCATGTGAACACACAGCTTGTTTGTTGACTTGCCCACGTAGAAAGCAGCGCAGTGGTTGCAGTTTAGTTTGTAGATCACATAGCTGTTTTCACTTGTAGGCCTGCCTTTGAGGAGTAGGAGATAGCATGGAGAAGGCTGGAATAGGTGTTAGTATGAGGATATATGGGACAGGTTTCGGGTCTAGCTCTATTGCAGGGAATGAGCCATGAGGCAAGGGTTTGGGACAAAGGGTGGGTTAGAGATGGATAGTTATAGTGTGTAGATTCAGTGGGTGGTAGAATACCATGGTGGGAGGAGTGGAGTTGATGGTGGGCAGGAAATTCCTCATTTCAGGACATAGTGAGAGGTAGTCAAATCCCTGGTGGAGAATGAGCTAAGGGATGATTTATCACACATTACTACTATCATTTTCATCTCCATCATGTATTTATGTTGTGTTGTTGCATTCATTTTAGTGGTCAGCAGGTTTGGGTTTGAGTTTGTGTTTGGGAAATTTGTAAGTGGAAAACTGTAACTGCAGTGTGTGCTGTTTGTGACTGAGTCTGTGTTGCTTGAGATGCTGACTTGAGTTCTAACAACATTTGTCATCTCTGTGTTCATGACTGTTATGTTGTTAGCAGAATCTTCAAAGGAATAATTTACTGTCCACTGTTATTTTAAATTATGTGATTTGCTGGGGTGTCATGAACTTGTTGAACTAGGTGAATCTAGCAGTTTTAGATGCAGTTTCTGTAAGTAATGACACAGCCACAATACACCATTCTTGCAACTCAGAAGTTTCCAGTTTTCATCACTGCTTTCAGTCCAGTTCAGTGGACAACTATTTAATCCACCACACTGCAGACTACACTCCTTCATAGCACCAAACACCACATAGTTAAGGTAATGAACTTGTGCTTGGGAGAAACATCACACAGATTTGTGTTTGCTTTATGTCTGCGGTTGCCTTAAATAATTTCATGTAAATGCTTGGATTTTTGCTTAAAGGCCACTGCCAGTTTGCTTCTAAATCCTAGTTTTTCTGAGTTACTGCTCCACTTCTCTTAAAAATCCAGATGTTTGTGATGTTTCACAGTATTAACGTCCTTCCTTCCATCCTTGATTGAAGGGAAGAAATTACTGCCAAAGCTCATAATCATTGTGTTCTCGTATCATAGAGATTCCTTGTTTCAGAACACTGGTGTCTTTGGTGTACTGATCATGACCTAGCTTGCAGTAGAAGCCAAGTACATTAGAATCTGTTGTAATGTTGTAAAAAGTATGACAGGTCATGAAAAAGTACAGTAAAATAAATGAGATGCTGAACTGATAAAGTAAGTCTCCTTTAGCATAGAAAGGCATAAACAAAAGTTATAGGTAGATTTACTTCTTAATGGAAGAAGACCGTTATGGGCAAGTAGATGCAGAACAAATGTGGGAACAAATATCATTGAAGTAAATTACTTATTTTGAAACTTCACCGCTATACATGTTCACATTCACAAAATAACAAAATAAAAAGTCACTTAATGAGCATTTGCAGTATTAGAAGTTAAACTTGGGTTAGTGGATATGAAAGGAATAACAGCAGTTGCCAATGAGGAAGAAACTAACAAGAAGTGATATTTGTTGGCAATAGGCAGTATGTAGTCAGGACCAAGGAAATAACATTTTCTGCCCATTCATGCAGGATATCACCAGAGCTACTCAGAGACATGCACCTCCTTGCCATTGATATTGATTTTTTTTGTATTATTTTTAAAATATGATAGAAAAGCTCGTGAAAGATAGAGGAGTGACTTGGAGAGTAATGAGGTTTCATGGCATGCATGTAGACACTTGGATATCTGTTGGTTGACTTGTACTAAGTTTGTTGCCATGCTTATTTAACTTTCCAATACAGATTGTTAGTGAGCTCAGGACCATAACTTGAATTTTGCAGCGAACAATTGAATCATAAAATGCTCTAGGTTGCTACGAATTTCAGATCTGTAAAAGCATAATGGGAAATAGAAGTATTAATTATGTATTGTTTCACATGCCGTCATCACCATTGTTACTTGTGGTTAAAAGAATTTGAGCTTTACAGCATTGCCAGATGACACTGCAAAGGGTACCATCGTTGATGGTGCAGAAGTCAGCATACTCTCCATATCCCCTATCCTCTTCCCACATTTCAAAAATTGTCATTTGGAATATAATATTTTGTGTTTTGGTTTCATACTTCTGATTCGAACTTATCTTCTGACAGCATCTCTTGCCAGAAGAGCCCCTGGAGACTCGTATGGGTACAGATCTCGACAGGGATCGCCTGATTGAAATATTTACGAAATTAGGATTTCTTGTGCTTGTTCGTGAGAATCTTACAGATGTAACAATGGAGGCAGAGGTGAAGACCATTGCCAATAAAGTCCTGCCATATCATTCGTGTTTTGCTCTCTGCATTCTGAGTCATGGAAAGAAAAGTGAGTATGAGAAGCTAGATAACATCTTGATATTTTGAGTTCACCTTATATTTAGCAATTAATGCAGTGTGAGAGAGACTGTGAAAGGATTTATCAAAGATTTTGTGTTTCATTTAGAACAATGAAAAATAGTGAGTCTAGTTTATGTATTTATAAATGAAAATCAGAAATGTCATTTTTTTTCCATTTCACTAAGAGGTAGTGTAACACGTGTATCACCTGCTCCTTGAACGGCTTATAAATTTAATGACAAGCCACACTGTGACTGCTGACAGATATCTGCAAGCAGCCTGAAGGGTGATTGTTAAGATAGATGTGTACCACACTGTTAACCTCTAACCAAGTTATGGTAATACGTAGTATCTTTGCAGATGTATGATTTAATATTTGGTTTAGAAAACCCAGTACTGTATGGTCTTTGGGATGGGGAATGTTCTACAGAAAAGAAAGTAACATTGGGTGACCTCTGTGATGCTCTCATATTCTTTGGCATATTGCTAAACCATTAAGCACACTGAAATCTCAAACAAATAAGTAAGTAAGTAATTAAAAAGGAAGTAAGTAAGTAAATAAATTTTAAAAAAATACATGGATTATTGTGTAGAATCAGCAGCACCAACAGACTTTTGACAATGCTGTTGTCTACGGCAGAGTATTGTTGGGCTGTCATGAGGAATATCAGAAAGAATCACACAAAGTTCCCACATGGAGCAATGAATGGTAGCTCTCTTTTTAAATGGGAATTAGTACAAGATAATGTCTTTATTAAAGCAAAAGAGCCAGATAATATCTAATGACAAGATAAGTTGTGGACATTTTAAGCATGTCACATTGTAAAAGTATTTATGGGTAATATTGTCACGAAGAAGGAGGTGTAATTAGATGAATGACAAACACTGACTTGACTTAACGAAGGTTTATTTAGCACTTGCACATACAAGAGTGCGGAGCAAACTGCCTCGGGCCAGAACACATACAGTATATTTACACCTACAGAACATTGCAGTACAATGATTCTTAACATTTGGGGCTACTTCTAGAATGTAATCGAACCGAATTTAGAAATTAAAATTGTACAGTCCAGGTGAGTTTTGAACTCACAACCCTCCATGCAACAATTTAGTGTCATAACCACTACACCATGGAGCTAATCAGTTTCTCCTGCGGTAATATTATGAAGTGATGTGAAATGAGACAATCACACAAAATCAGTATTAGGGAAAGGAATGGAATAATCAAGATTTATTGGAAGGGTTTTGGGAAAGTGCAGAGCATCTGTAAAGGAAATAGTGTGTTCGAATGTTAGTGCAACCAGTTTCAGAGTATTGGTCCAGTGTTAGGAGTTCGCACAACAACGGGTTTTGAACGAATTAACAAATAGAGATGTGTCCCTTAGGTGGCAAACAATGTGCATGTGCATGGCAAGCTCAGGACACTTAGCCATTTTGGTGTTTCCTCTTCCTGTGCTCCAATCTAATGAATGTCCTATTCGATACTGACTCGGTCGTATCTCCGGTCTCTGCTTTCTGTTACTCAGTTTTATTTTCTTGTTAAATCTTATACCCCTTTCGATTTATTTACAACAGGCCACCATTAACGGGTGTGATCTCCCTCTTCAAATTTTTTTCATTAGTGCAGTCCATACAGGTGGTCACCAAATACCCTACTCGTTAGCCAGTCCATGTGACAGTCATCGGGTACCTGTATGATGGTAGCCACCAGACCATGCAGGGAATGCACTGTTGGTGCCTATGCTGCTTCCTCCCTGCAAATGCCAAGCAGCTTGTGCCTATCTTACTTGGGACATGCATGAGAGCCATTTGCAATGTTCGGTTGCATACATGGAAAGTGCCCCCTGTTAGAACGAATGGCATAGTGGAGGACCAATCATGGTGAACCATGATTTTCGCCATATAATTCTTGAGTTCTCATCAGAAATGAAATGGAAATGATAGTGTGCCGTTGATGGCCAGAAGCCCCTTCTGGGGGAGTTCGGCCGCTGGGTGTAAGTCCTACTTAAGGTGATGCCACATTGGGCGACTTGCATGATGATGATGATGATGATGATGATGATGACGACGACGACAGCACAACAGCCAGTCCATGTACGGATAAAATCTCTAACCCTGCTGGGGATCAAACCCAGGTCCACTGTCTGGTAGGCAAGCACGTTATGTACCTTAATTCCTGATCTGCATAAGGTCTGACGGTGGGTGCTTCCTAAATACCAAGCTATTATTTTGTGTGGAATAGTGGAGAGGATCACTCCTCTCGATTACCAGTGTGCCTTATCGCAAGAAGGGAACATGAGATCCAATATTGGCTGTTAAATGCACTAGGCATCTAGGGACAAGTGCAATTGCCTTTTCTCTGTCCAGATGACAAACTTCTCCCAAAAGGTATTGCTTCCATCAAATGCTCCCTGAATATCCCCTTTCCTTCCTTGTCATTCTGCCCTAGCGACCACTGTAGTCCCTTCCTTTTTAAGGGAAGGGCTCCTCCCCCTTCCCCTTATCTCTACATCTGCACAGGGGACCTTGGCCCTCTACATGCCTGTAAGAGAGACTACCTGACTGACACACCCTAGTTGAGGGTTGCTCCCTTCCAGCCCCACTACCAAAACCACTTCATCATCATCCCCCAACAGAGAGGTGTGGCCATAGGTCTCAGAGCAGCATGCTACTTGTCTGTACTGCTCTATGTGGATACTACTCATACCGAATTCAAATCCATGAGGAGGAGGACGAGGACGAGGATGAGGACGGGGCGGGGGGTGGGGGGGGGGGGGGGGGGGGGGGTGTTTGAAATCAGATGTGAAGACAGACTTGGCACCCATGACTGCCCTGGGCCCCACCCCTACCACCTCCACCACTATCAAAATCATCCAACACGTGGTGCTAAGCCAAACAGAATTGTGATTGAGAATTTTATCTTTTTCACACTGCCATTGGAAGGGAGTACATGCTCTTGCTCTGTGCACTTTGCCCAAACATCGGTGCCCGACATCCACCCCTGTCTTTTGTCTCCACAAAATGTGAGCAGTGTGTGTCATCCTGTCTTTCAAGGTATGTAGTTGGGAGTGCTGTAAACTTCTTTTTGTAATGGAAACTCCTCAGCACACTTATCAATGTGCCAAAATACAGCTGTGATTGAATACATATCAGTTGTTATGTCATCCATGCATAAAATGCGAGCACCACAATCTAGCTCTTTATAACTGGAGGTGGTTGGAGGAATAGCTTTTGTCTGACTGGGTTTTGGGAGGCCTTGTGCACTAGTGATCACGCGCTCCACCTGGAGTCATATTGGAATGACTTCTTACTTATCAGCATCTTACTGCTGTCTTCTTTGACCTGCATAAAGTCTGTGATGTCACCACACAGTGCCACTGCACCCTCAACACCTTACATGAGTAGGCCTTCAATGGATTTCTTCCAATTTTCACTTTTTTTTTCCTTCTCAGTGATTCTTCAGAGTCCAAGTTGGTAGTTCCTACTGTGCTTCCCACATACAGGAAAACAGAATCCCATAAAGCTCTTCCCTGAGTGTGATCCTCTTCTTAATGATGCTAAATAAACTCTCAGAAAAACAGTGGGATCTTTAGTTTTACCATCCTCACATGTTGATGACTTCTACATCTACGAGAGTTCTTAAAGTGTGAGGGTCACCATACTTACATAGCGCATTTCTGTCAATATTAAACTGTTCATCTGCACCCAGAATCCTATCTACATAATAGGTTGTTTGATGTGATATAGACTTGGCAATTTTTAGGACTTGTATTCCTGACAAGTTAATTTTGTTTTCCCATATGTGACAGCTTAAGTTAAAAATTACTGTCCTACATTGTCTTAGTAACATCACCTGAGATGTGGATCTTTCAACCATTTATCAACTCTACAAAGCTTTCATTTTATCACATTTGTAATACAGAAGCCTGCCCCTATAGACCAGCAGCACCATTGGCAATGATCCACCATTCTGGGATCAGCAATCAGGTATGTGACTGGTGTCTTTCGCATGAGCCTGGAGGGCAAGCTCGTAGTAACAGCAGGCATCCTGTGCCCCCCCCCCCCCTCCCCCTCCCTGTACAGATGAGATGCCAGAAGCTATAGCTCATTTACACCGTGCACATTCATAGCCATTCAGAACATTCAAATCAATGCCTTCTGCTTCCTGATATGGAAGTAAGACTTCCAGAAAAGCAGCCTCAGTTGGTCATTCATGTATTGTCCCAGTTACAACCCGTCAATTCCTACTTCTGCTTACCCTTTGTCCTCTCACTATGTCGCCCTCCCCTATGCCTTATCCACAAATTTGTTCTGATCTTTCTCTCTTGGCCCAGGCAATGTGTTAGACCCATTGGTTTTTCTTTAGTTGCTCACCTTGGTACTTGGTGAGTACCCCAATTTAAATATCATTTATACGAAATGATTAAGAGCTGAATACTGGACACACTATACCTTTACGTGCAAGAGAACAAGAAAGCAGAAAGCAACACTCCTGCGTACACTAAGCAGAAACTTTTTGGTAGAACTGATGGCACTCATGTGTGCCCTTCAGTACACCCACACTCACATGAGGCTTTACTAATTTGCAGGGACTCGGCGAGCAGCCTACAGAAAATTCTCAGCCTCCATTGGTAACACAAATACAAGATATCCTCTTAGGATATCAACAACAATAGGAGGTAGGTTGTGTTCCTTTTGTCCCCTGAGTCACATTGGCATCCCAGGGAATAAACTCGTGGCTCAGCTTGCCGAGGGGGCTGACTGGAAAAGTGCTCTGGAAATACAGATATTGTGATCTGCCATGAGGACAGCATCACCTCATTGACTCTCAGCAGCATGAAACAGCAAATCGTGTCACGACCACAATCAAAAAGTTACTGACTGTGTGGTGATCTGCTACAACCATGTTACTGTGTATCCGCAATCTCGGCTGGCTCCATATCGGTCTCACCAGTCTGACCTATGTGTACAGTCTACAAGAAGCTCTCTCTCACCCTATTGTAGCTGTGATGCTCGTGGAGCAGTTGTCTACATCCATTTGGAGTGCCTCTCCTCCGGTGCTACATAACAGACTTCATGACTGGCTGAGTCACTCCTTTAAATGCTAGCAGATAATCTCAAGATGGAAAAAATAGTTTTAAATTTTATCCGTTTCACTGGATTGCATAGTTGTACTTAAAAGCTTCATTATGATCATACTTGCTGCCACACAGCAGAGGAGTGTTACCTGCTGCTGCATTTCAGCCCTCGGGACTTGTGGCTGCCCCAGATGAGGCTTGATTGATTCCTGACGTCCCAGCTCAGTTCAGCTCAGTTATGCCATTACCTTGACACTTAGTTTGTTCTTAAAAATGTCTTACTGCTTCTCTTATTAGACAGCCTACTTAACTATTGACTGAGTGGGGAAGCCTGCTTGGCTGGGGGTATGTCTTCCACTGCATGATAACCAGCTGTGGAACTTGAATTGTTCCCAGCTGACATCGACCCAGTACTATTACCTTTTACCCTCTCCCCCAGATTTCTTAATAATTTATTCTTAATACCTCACATGGCTGTCCTATGCCAATTATCTTTTACCCTCCTTTGTCATTTAAAAAAAAAAATCCTGTCATGTTTCTGACATATCCAGAGTGGATATGTCAGTCCTCAGTGCTTTGAACCCTGAAATGCCCATAGTCCACTCGCCCATCCATCTGTCCGTCCATCCACCTGCCCACCCATCCGTTGTCTATTGAGAGATACACTGTTAGGACTGTAACAGAATGGTATAGGTCATGTGAAATTGTAGCAGCTCAAGAATTCTCATGGTGCTTAAATGGAAATCTTTAGAAGAAAGATAACATAAGTTTTCCAAAACCCTGTTCAGTACTTTAAGAAAATGGGTGTTCATAGAACACTGTGACATTGCTAGGTGCCTGAAAAATTCCCATTTTATGGTGAATGTGTATACAGATGCAAATTCTGCATCAAAATGCGAAAGCGTGAAATTAGTCAATAGATGTTGTTTCACAGTGAATTGTCTAGATGAATTATTTTATCAGAGATGATTTGAAATAGCTTTATTTTGTGCAGATAGATATTGAAAATGTAACCAATTTTCGGTTGCTGGTGTTGCATATGTGGTGAAGCCAGATTTGGAAAGATAATGTGTGTCATATTGTGTTTGCAAAATAAAAAGTGCACGAATGCAACAACACATCAGTGGACTCGATACTATGTTACCACACTAATTACCGGCTGTTGAATGGTCTGAGTTAAGATACAAGTTGCATTATGCAAATTGCTACCGAGCTGTGAGACCTATTCTCTTAAAATAAACACATATGTATGTCTATTAGCTAGAGTTCAAAAGTTGGTATCATACGAACCCTTGTGAGGTAGCAGATTAAGATTGAAAATGTTCTGAACTGTGTTTGCATCAAATACTAGTAGAGGCTGAGCCTGAACCACCTCGTTTATGACACTGCCGACATCAGTAAGCATTTGTGCTGGTAGCTCTTGCTGAATGATTTGTGTCAGTGTTTTTTCTTGTTTCCTTTCTGTATTTTGAAATGAGTGAAGAGACTCACAGAGTTCGCTTACAGATCTTACAACACTAGAAGGGATCATTGATCCCCATGACCATACGTCCATTCTGCTTGTGCAGAACACAGTGTTGTCCAGCAAGAGGGAGGCGGGGTTTGGTACCCTCTCTCACCTTCCCCGTAGCAATGTTAGTTCTAGTTTGTTCAGACTGCCAGTTTATTGTTTCCGCACTCTGCTCTGTAGTGACCAGAAGCCTTCTACATGTTTTGACTG
The DNA here is from genome assembly GCF_023864345.2 of Schistocerca serialis cubense. Taxonomy (NCBI): domain Eukaryota; kingdom Metazoa; phylum Arthropoda; class Insecta; order Orthoptera; family Acrididae; genus Schistocerca; species Schistocerca serialis. The sequence goes on from NC_064638.1 coordinate 568,368,126, forward strand.
CACTGAGGGGGTGGGTGGGGGAGGTATTCGTCACCGTTTCCATGGCATTGGATAAACCACACGTCATCCATGTTGTGCTAAATAGTGATCACCTCAGAGAGATCAGCATTGGCTTGCTGGGTGTGGGCTTGGCGAACCTTGGTTTTCTGAGCAGGTGACAGATAGGTGGCGCCAGTCCTCTGTAACCATAAGCTCTGGACATGTTTAAACAACCACTGTGCGGCATGTCTGTGGAAGGTTGAGTGTCACAGGGGCCAGGGATCTTGGTTAGCTGCCTGTCGAAAACTCTCTAAAATAAATTCTTGGTTTCAAAGTGTTGTTGTGTGCTGGTGAGATGCATGGCTGTTGAGGTGGAACAGTTGTTAGCAAGCAACCTGTAGGGAACCTGCTGCACCTCAGTAGTATAAGGCCTATCCAGGCTAGTGTAGCTCTTTGTGTGGACCCTCATTCCCCTATCTGCTCGCGGGACTGAGATGGAACCCTCAACCTTAAACTCCAAAACTTTTATTATAATGGATGCATCAACACCTAATCTAACAAGAGGGGTCATGTAAGCAGTCCTCCTGACTTACGAATTTTTCAGAGTTCTTGTATTTGTAGTAACAGAATGTGTGCTGGTAATCAGAAGGTTTTTGATGTTTAAGAGGAAAGAGGGCAGCTTCGAGAAAGTTTCACCTTTTTATATCCAAAAATGAATAAGGAAATTGCTGGCACATCAAAACCTGACAATAGATTTTGTAATGGAACACTGTTGGTTGAAACTTCTAGTTCCCAACAAATGACAAATCTCCAGAAATCTAAATGCCTTGATGAATACAGCACTGAAATGGAGTTATACACCACCTTGAACTACAGCAAAGGCTTTGTGTTGTGAGATCTTGTCAATATTCTGAAAGAAGAATTGAAAGATGATTGGGCTTAAGAAAGTATCCTTGATGTGGAAAATGTCATGAAAAGGATGGATGGAGATCTGGTAAAATCTGGTTCCTTTATCTTTACCTTAAATAGCATGAAACTCCCAGAGCATATCAAGGCGTTTTCCTTTGCTCAAACGTGCGGCCTTCTGTTCCCAACTCAGCGCACTGTTTTAAATTCCAGTGCTTTTGGCATACCACTTTTAAGATGTAAGGTCTAAACCACTTGTGGAAAATAATGGTAAGGCTGCATACAAAGGTGCCGGTTATTTATCTCCTCCGAAGTGTGTAAACTGCTCCGTGGATCACCCTGTCTAGAGTAGGGGCTGTAGTGTCTTCCTCAAAGAAAGGGAGTATAGGATATTGAAGCAACAAAGTGTATCCTGTATGGTGAAGTGAAAAAGATCTGCAAGGCCATGCAGCCTCTCACATTCACTATATCTTTCGCCTCAGCTCTTAAAAAAAGCCTAATCCGACAGCTGATGCCATTGCACAAACAGATGTTGCTAGTGTTGGCACTGCATCCCCCCCCCCCCCCCCAAAAAAAAATAAGTCCTGAAAACATCAGAAAAAGCCACCAGAGGCTGGCAAACAGTCCAGCACTGTCTCTACTATTGCTGCGATAGTTAGTACAAAGTCTTCCCAGCCAAAAAAAGCAAACAGGAAGCTTCCACTGCAGGGGAAAGCAGGCAGTAAATCGTCAGGCCATGTCAGTGTCCTTTGACTTTATGGTTCAACTGCTTCTGCTTTAGAGCCAATGGATTATGAAGTCTGCTGGGGCAGCCTTCTTGCCCCCAAGACTGAACCTCCACCCTTTGACGATTCCCCACCCTTGCAGAGAGACACGGTGAAAATGGCACCTGTGTGGTATATGACTACCATACTACAGAGGAACATTAATGGGTTCAGAACTTGTATGCCAAAACTGAGGCCCCTACCCCAGGCATACCCCCTGTGCATGTGTTTACAAGAAACACATTGTAAATCTATGTTGCCTTGTGCTGTGGGGCTGTACCCTCTACCACTAGGTTATCTGACTAGGGGAGGAGCCAAGGGAAGGTTTGTTGTGTTTGTCAGTTACACATGCACATGCACGTGTGCGCACACACGCCATTCCTTTTCTCTCTCCTTGGTTATTGACCTACAAGTAGCAGCCATTGAAGTGCACTGTATTTACCTACTCAGGATGTGATAAACTCTGAGACTCTCACAGGCCTTATAGAAAAACTTTCCAGACCATTTCTCGTACTTCTGATGTCAGTGTCTATAATGTATTATGGAGCTCGAACTCAACTTACCCTAGGGGTCAAGTTTTGGAGAGCCTTGTGCTGTTTCAGGAGCTGTGCAGCAACATGGACAGTCCTCCTTATTTCTCGAGTGTTACTGGGTCTTCTTAGTCACTGACCTCTTTTAAACCTTCCGGCCCTCACAAACTGCTCATTTGGAAATGGCTGATGACCTACATTCCAGTGACCACTTCCCACTGTGGGTCCACCTACCAGATGGAGCATTACTTGAAAGGAAGTTGCTGAAATAGATGGTCAGCTGAGAGCTAATTATACACTGGTCAGCCAGTTGGCTATGTCTGAGCACTTGGGCAGCATCCGGGAATGAGTGGACCACATCTTTCGAGTGATCCACCATGTCACTGACTTATCCAACCTGGAGTCCTCAGATTATCTAGGATGGTAACCTGGTGGGAAAATGTTACTGATTCTCAACAAAAAACATTTGTTGAAAGCTTAAATATGGTCAGAAGAAGAAAATGAGCAGACCATTTTGGGGGAAAAAAGAAGACGGTTGAAGTTTTAGCAAAAGTAAACATTCCATTCGAAAGTTCCCCAAACACCTTTTTTTTTTTAGCCTGTTTCAGAGCATTAAGACTTAATCTCCAGGCCCAAAGTGTTATTCTTTAAATTTGTATGTCTAATCATTAAAAATAAATAAAGAAAACTTAAGAAATGTTAATTTTACCAAAAAAATTAACGCCATATTTTTATGTCCCTAACCATTGCATGTCTTGTGTAGGGATCATGAGAGTAATATAAGATAAATTAATGCATTTACAGAGGCATATAGTGTCACTTTTCCCTCACTCAATACACAAATGGAATAAGACAACAAATTTGAATAAATGCTTCACGGATTTCTTGCCACATTAAATCTGTATGAAATCTCAAGCATCTGATGATCGTGTGTTGTCATCGTTGTCAGGAGTTAGCTATAGGCCGTGTTGTACTTTTAGTTGACCAGAATTGTCGATAATACTGGTACGAAGCACTGCCCACCATACGTTGGCCAATGCTTGCATAATAAATGAGGAGATGTGGATCTCAGTGCTCTTAATGATGTCAAGCCAAGAAAATAAGATTGGGAAAGGAGTGGTTGTAGGATTAGGAATGGCACTGTTGGCTTTGTTCCCCTAGTCATTGTTGGTTATTTATAGCTGTGAGATATGATAGCCTATATTGCAGAAGGACACACTCAAAGGAAGCATTACGGTATGTTTGTAATCAGGAAAGATGGGCTTGTAAGAGACTTTATGGGAAGTGTGCACCGAAAAAGTTGTAGATTTTGCTCATGTTTCACACGATTGTGATGCATAATTAAATGTAACAAATGCTGCTCTATTAGGATGCATTTCTCAGGGGTTTTCATCTATACATTCAGGTTCAGTTTTACAAGCTTGTCGAATATCAGAGGAAAGTGGCAGTTGGCGAGCAGTAGTGTTAGCGTAACTGTTTGTGGTTGCACACTTGGAACTCTATATGCATTGCTGTAAGGGTCTTGCATTTTTTCCTAATCTTCAACCAAAGACTTGAATCTCTCTAATGGATCAAGTTTCTTTGGAAACCAACACTAATAATGCAATCATAATGATACATTTATGGAGAGCTATAACAAGAAATGATGATGAAGTGAATATTTTGAATTCTTCATTATAGGTAGGTTGACAGCAAGTGAGGTGGTATCCATCATGAAAGTGTGAAAAAATGTGGTACAAACTTCCACCAAGCACACTTGGTGAATGCCACTTTCTCACAAGCATGATTAATTTGTGATAATGATAGTGGAAAATACACCTCACTAACATTTAAAAAGAATGCCCATTCAGGAGCATTTTGGACACAAACCATGAATGTTCCAATTTAGGTATGGATACCTTAGCTGTCATAGATGTGGTACCAGAGACAGCAAAGTAAGTCAATCTTCACAGGATATTATTTCTCTCTGGTTCCTGTAGAGTGTAGAAGCATTCTCTTTTGCTCCAGGAAGTTTGTGACCCATTGAGATTTCTCAAGAACAGTTAAGGAAAGCTCTGAGCACCTCACCATCTTTTCTTCCCCTTTCTTTCTTCATCCATCACACCTGCTTGCAAGCACTGATTTCATACAAAGATTCAAAACTTTTGAAATTATGATTAGGTTCCCGCTCATGACTCACATGCTTTATATTGTCATATGTAGATATAGCACAGGTGTAGAAAACCTTTTCTAGCTACTGCCCACTTTTGTATCTTTGTAAGTAGTAAAATTTTCCAACAGCCCAATGGTTATGCAGTAATGGCGATTTATTAAATAGGGAAGTAAATTAATTTTAAAAATTGGAAAGTAGAGTTACAGCAAGTTGATGATGATGATAATTACTTACCAAATATGTTATGCCAAAATTTTATAAAAAGCAAATGAAAATATATTGAAAAACCCTACCATGAAATGCCCACTAGTGGGCAGTACGGACCAGGTGACTTATCACGTATACTGCATATCAGGTTTTATGCACAGTCCTCTCCCCTCTCCGTTCTCCCTCTTGATGGTTAAATAAGTAGTGCTAGAAACATGCAGTGACATTAGATTGTAGTACTCTGCATTCTTGTGTATTTCATTCCATTGACAACATGAAATTTATTCTCTCTCATTTTTCATTTCAGATGTTGTTTATGGCAGCAATAGCTTACCAGTATATGTTGATAAAATAGAAAGTATGCTGCATGGCTCACAGTGTAAGCCATTGTTTAGAAAACCCAAGATTTTAATCATCCAAGCCTGCCAGGGTACCACTCGCCAACAAGGTGAGTGAGAAATTTTAAGTCAGTCTTGGTATTTTGGAAATTTGTGGTAAGGACTGGGACCAAACTGCTGAGGTCATCAGTCCCTAGGCTTATGCACTACTTAAACTAACTTAACGCTAACAATAACAACAAAACACACACACACACACACACACACACACACACACACACACACACACACACACACACACGCGCGCGCCTCGAGGGGAGCTGCACGAACTGTGACAAGATGCCTTGGACCGCACAGCTACCCCGTGTGGCAATCTTGATATAATAAATATCATGCATGAACAGTGTGTGAATGTGTGTGTGTGTGTGTGTGCGAGACATATATTGCATTCTTTTCTAATTCCTGGTGCATTTTCTTGGCAAGTTAACAAAAATTAGTTACATTAACCTGAGAATGATGTAATTGTTAATTAGAAAGAGTTCATGTTTCAAAGTATGAACGTATTGCAAAAATACATATCCCCACAGTCGTTTAATGAACAAAGTAAGAGCATATGGACTGTGAGACCAATTGTGTGATTGGATTGAAGAGTTCCTAGATAACAGAACGCAGCATGTCATTCTCATTGGAGAGACGTTTTCCAAAGTAAGAGTGATTTCAGGTGTGCTGCAGGGGAGTGTCGTAGGACCATTGCTATTCACAATATATATAAATGACCTTGTGGATAACATTGGAAGTTCACTGAAACTTTTTGCAGACGATGCTGTAGTATATAGAGAAGTTGTAACAATGGAAAATTGTACTGAAATGCAGGAGGATCTGCAACGAATTGATGCATGGTGCAGGGAATGGCAAATGAATCTCAATGTGGACAAGTGTAATGTGCTGCGAATACACAGAGAGAAAGATCCTTTATCATTTAGCTACAATACAGCAGGTCAGCAACTGGAAGCAGTTAATTCCATAAATTATCTGGGAGTAGGCATTAGGAGTGATTTAAAATGGAATGAACATATAAAATTAATCATCAGTAAAGCAGATGCCAGACTGAGATTCATTGGAAGAATCCTAAGGAAATGCAGTCCGAAAACAAAGTAAGTAGGTTACAGCACACTTGTTTGTCCACTGCTCGAATACTGCTCACTGGTGTGGGATCCATACCAGATAGGATTGATAGGAGGGATAGAGAAGATCCAACGGAGAGCATCACGCTTCATTACGGTATCATTTAGTAATCACGAAAGCGTTACGGAGATGGTAGATGAACTCCAGTGGAAGGCTCAGCAAGAGAGATGCTCAGTAACTCGGTATGGGCTTTTGTTGAAGTTTCGCGAACATACCTTCACTGAGGAGTCAAACAGTATTTGCTCCCTCCTACATATATCTCGCGAAGAGACCATGAAGATAAAATGAGAGAGATTAGAGCCCACACATAGGCATACCGACAATCTTTCTTTACAGAACAATACAAGACTGGAATAGAAGGGAGAACCGATAGAGGTACTCAAGGTACCCTCCACCACACACTGTCAGGTGGCTTGCAGAGTATGGATGTAGATGTAGATACATAAATTGCTTGAAGCTATAAATGGTATCAAATGTGCATTAGTTACCACTGAAAAGGGGGATTACTGATGTGTGGTATAGGCTTGACAATATTCTGTGATTACTTTGGTCTGTCTTGTGAATGAATAAATTATAACAGTAGTTCGTAACTATGCACATTCTGTTGGACTTAATGAGAAAACTCAGCATCGGATATTTATTGTGACCTCTTTTTGTTTTCTGTAGCTGTTCCCTATGAAGACATTGTGACGGATGGACCTGCATGTGTAAGGACTGCACCAGAAGTTGGTGATATGGTAACATTTTGGTCAACTGTTCCAGGATACGCTGCTTTCCGGGATAAGGTATCAGAACTGTTTATCACTATTATTATTATTATCATTATCTGAAAAGCAACCTCCATTACTCTATAAATAAAGTACTGGAACAATAGAAGCAAACCTGTTAGAGGAATATTAAAATACTACCTTTGTATTATTTCTCTACATCCTCATTATTCACCTTCAAGCATGTATTGTAACTCTTAACAAGTTGACAAATTCATTTTGCACACAGTTCTGACACCAGAGACTGCAGCCAATTTAAAACAGCATTTTGAAGTTTTTCATCAAACTCAATATTGGAATTCAGACCACTTTTTCATGTGAGTGATGAAATGGAAGTCACTGGGGGCCGAGTCTGGGTTGCAATGTGGATTTCCAAAAATGTTCATTTTAATGGACACAACAAGTTTTGTTTGCCATGCAGTGTGGCTAAGCATTATTGAACAAAAATGTGACCGCAGTAGTGAAGCGTCCATGTCTCACTAATTTTAAATGATGCTTCTGTCACCATAATGTCTTATCTGAATTGATTGTCCTTCAACATTCTGTGAAATCCACAAAAAAGATTCCTCTGGAAAACCTTCAACCAAAGTGAAGACACATAGGGGCACTCGGCGACCATACTCTAATTTAGAGCAGGGAAACTGTGTGAATTATAAAAGACGGTGAACAATCAAAAGGTCCTGATAATGAAAATCGGAGACCTGAATAACAGGTGACAACACTGTAGGCTTCAGTAACTACAGTCTGCTCAAGAACAAAGCGGACAAGAAAACAGGTGAAGGAGCTGCATTCCTGGGAATGGCCTTTTTGATCAACAAGTGGATCTTCTAGTTAGTAATAGAAGTGAAACCAATATACAGACTGATGACAGTGAGGCTTAAATTTGCTAATAAGTCTTAAATGATAACTGATGCACTTGCACCAGGAAACAAAGATAACAAGAGGGACAAAATAGTAATCAGTAAGTGCTGGGACAAACTAGAGAAAACCATGAAAAAAATTTCTAAAGATATTAAAATTCTGTTAGGTTGTAACTGAGACTTGTCAGAAATATGACCGTACTCACCCTGTGGCTATGACATTCTAACTTTTCCTCTGTTACCCCTTCTCCCTCCTCATCCCAGTCTTGCCTCACTCTCCTTTTGCCCTTGGCTTTTCCCCCTCTCCTTCCCCTCTGGTTGCTGCTCCCCCTTCCTGACCAGGGAAGTGTCCCCCTTCTTCAGCAGAGAAGAGATTCAGAGGAACAGTAGGTCAATAACCAGGATACAGATTCAGTAATGAGAATGGTCAGACAGGTTCTGCTATGTTACTTGTACAGTATCAGGATAATGTCAACTCCCTTCAAGAAAGAGATTTAGAAAACAAAGATGTAGAGATCACTGCTGAAATCCTGAGAAGAATCCAAATTTGACCGTGTACTAATTATACACAAGAACCACAGAGAACTCAGGGATGTAGAGGTCAGAAGAGTGGAAGACATAAGCTCAGATCATTATCTCACCAGAATCAATACCAGGACCTCCCCCCTCACGAGACTCTCTAGACCCTCTTATGATTTCATGTGTGGTGCACATGGTCCACCAAGCTATTGCAGCCCTTTCTTCTATCCCAGGCTGCATTCTCTTCCCTGCGGCTGTCTCTCTCTGTCCTCGTCCTCCTCCTCCTCCTCCTCTTTTGGTGTCCTTGCTTACGTCACCCCGGCTATCCTCCTGTATTCTGCTATCCATTAAGAAGATTGTGCAACCCCCCCACCCCCTTCCTAATTTCTTTTTTTCTTACCATTTGGGTTTCAACCTCTTCATCCAAATTTCATCTCCATAGTGTGAGCCAGTTGAGGAAGAACACCTTATTTAGTCTTCTGCATGTGGCCTTACTAACTATTCCATCTTTTCCTAGACATCATTGTCTTTTAACACTATACGGCCAGCACGGTAGCCAGTCTGTGTGAAGGATTGTTATGTAATATTATTGGTTGAGCACCTTTACAGCTCTGACACCTGAGCTGCTTCCTCCCCATGTATGCCTAGGAGTGGTGACCTGTCATTCTGGAGCATTGGAACTCCCAGCAATGGCCTCTGATGCAGGCACGTTCGTTGTCAATCAGAACTCCCTCTGCTGTCCAATCTGTGGATCTGTATGCCTGTGACCATCTTGGTAACATTGTGGTGTATGTTACTCCTCGCCAGTCTTTGAATATGGTTCCGCAAGTCATTTTTAATAGGGAATTAATCCTTCAAACTGACGAGGAACTCCGAACCAGTCTGAAATGGTGGGGCATTCATTTTGTTCATTGTGTTCAGAAAGGCTGTAAGGACAATCATGTAGATACTGGTGCCTTTATTCTCTCATTTGAGGGGGTTGTTCTGGAGTAGGTCAAGATTATCGTTTATTGGTGTGCTGTGAAGCCTTACGTCATGTCACCTAAGAGGTGCTTTTGGTGTTCAAGTTCTGTGCGCGTCTTCCTGCCGTACTGTGGACCATTTGCGTGTTGAATGTGGACACACACTACATGGGGAGAGTTCCTGTGTTTCACTGCTCTTGTGCATTTATTGTTGCAACCATCACTCTCCATGATCGCCAGATTGTCAAGTGAATGAGAAGGAAAAGAAGAGGCAGGAGGATCAGTCCCTTGATTATTTATACTACACTGAGGCTTGTCAGAAATTTGACCATACTCACCCTGTGGCTATGACATCTAACTTTGCCTCTGTTACCCCTCCTCCCTCCTCATCCCAGTCTTGTCCCCCCCCCCCCCCTCTCCTTTTGCACTCGCCTTTTCCCCCCTCTCCTTTTGCACTCGCCTTTTCCCCCCCCTCTCCTTTTGCACTCGCCTTTTTCCCCCCTCTCCTTTTGCACTCGCCTTTTTCCCCCCTCTCCTTTTGCACTCGCCTTTTTCCCCCTCTCCTTTTGCACTCGCCTTTTTCCCCCCTCTCCTTTTGCACTCGCCTTTTTCCCCCCTCTCCTTTTGCACTCGCCTTTTTCCCCCCTCTCCTTTTGCACTCGCCTTTTTCCCCCCCTCTCCTTTTGCACTCGCCTTTTTCCCCCCCCTCTCCTTTTGCACTCGCCTTTTTCCCCCCCTCTCCTTTTGCACTCGCCTTTTTCCCCCCTCTCCTTTTGCACTCGCCTTTTTCCCCCCTCTCCTTTTGCACTCGCCTTTTTCCCCCTCTCCTTTTGCACTCGCCTTTTTCCCCCCTCTCCTTTTGCACTCGCCTTTTTCCCCCCTCTCCTTTTGCACTCGCCTTTTTCCCCCCCTCTCCTTTTGCACTCGCCTTTTTCCCCCCCTCTCCTTTTGCACTCGCCTTTTTCCCCCCCTCTCCTTTTGCACTCGCCTTTTTCCCCCCTCTCCTTTTGCACTCGCCTTTTTCCCCCCTCTCCTTTTGCACTCGCCTTTTTCCCCCCTCTCCTTTTGCACTCGCCTTTTTCCCCCCTCTCCTTTTGCACTCGCCTTTTTCCCCCCTCTCCTTTTGCACTCGCCCTTTCCCCCCCCCCCTCTCCTTTTGCACTCGCCCTTTCCCCCCCCCCCCCTCTCCTTTTGCACTCGCCTTTTCCCCCCCTCTCCTTTTGCACTCGCCTTTTCCCCCCCTCTCCTTTTGCACTCGCCTTTTCCCCCCCTCTCCTTTTGCACTCGCCTTTTCCCCCCTCTCCTTTTGCACTCACCTTTTCCCCCCTCTCCTTTTGCACTCACCTTTTCCCCCCTCTCCTTTTGCACTCACCTTTTCCCCCCTCTCCTTTTGCACTCACCTTTTCCCCCCTCTCCTTTTGCACTCGCCTTTTCCCCCCCTCTCCTTTTGCCCTCTCCTTTTCCCCCCCTCTCCTTTTGCACTCGCCTTTTCCCCCCCTCTCCTTTTGCACTCGCCTTTTCCCCCCCCCTCTCCTTTTGCACTCGCCTTTTCCCCCCCTCTCCTTTTGCACTCGCCTTTTCCCCCCCCTCTCCTTTTGCACTCGCCTTTTCCCCCCCTCTCCTTTTGCCCTCTCCTTTTCCCCCCCTCTCCTTTTGCACTCGCCTTTTTCCCCCCTTTCCTTTTGCACTCGCCTTTTCCCCTCTCCTGTTGTTCCCACTCCCTCCCCTCTGGGGAAGCATCTCCCAATGTTGGGTCCCCCTCTCGGGATGCCTCCTCTCCCCTTGTTGTCCAGACCAGAGGCCTGCTGCACACATTGGCCGTGGGACTCAAAATCTGTGCACACCAAGGTCACCTGATCTCTGTCCGGGCCCTGCACTACTTGACATACAAAAGAAAAGAAGAAGAAATGTAAGTTCTGGGACAAGGCCCCTCCAGTGCCTCCAGAATGTTGCAACCTGAATCTGATCTATTGTTTATGGATGTCACCCCACCCTTGTTGGTGATAGTTGGTGACCCAGCAGAGTGTCTGTCCTCGGACCGTTTGCCTCCCATTTGGATCCCCATGTTATCCTTATTCAGTTGAACTGTAACAGATACTACAGTCACCTTCCAGAGTAGCAATTCTTAGTTTCCTTTTACTCTGCAGCTTGTATCATTCTACATACAGGAATCTCATTGTATTGATGTTTACTCACTGATTCTTTTGGGTTCCATGCTTTCTGTCTGAATTGGGTGTACTGTTTGATGGCTCCCAGTGGTGCTTGCATGTTGGTCCTTCTGGACATTGTTAGCACACGCATCACCCTTTGTCGCAAAGAGGGAACAGTTGCTGACCTCGTCCACTTGGACTCTGTAGTCACTGTTTCGAGTCTCTATCTTCCTCATAACAGGCCACCTACGTCTGCTGCCTTAACTACCCCCCCCCCCCCTCCCTCCCCCTTGGAGATTTTAATGCCCATCACTTCCTTGTGAGGAAATGCTTTTTTGTGTAGTCAGGTTCTCCTTACACACCAGTTTTTTGCGAACCATTATGATAGTTTGCCTGCCCATTTTAGTGCCACTTCCCCATTTCAGAGACCCTTCAGCTGATGGATTTGCAGCTTCTCATCAAATTCCTTGTCGCTCAGATGTGCAGATCCAACCACAAAATCTTGTGATGACGAAAAGAACTGCAGCATACTGGTGCAGTATTTATATGAATTACTGAATTGTTCTCAACCAGCAGATAGATCCCAAGGAGTCGAGAGATAAAGAGAAATAAATCAAAAGCACCAATGAGTTGATAAAGAGACAAATCGTGAAACTGAAAAATGATAGAATGGTAGGAGAAGGTGGCATTGTTGCTGAATGCCTAAAGGGAGCTGGCTCTAATACCATCAGAGGCATAACTAATATCGTAAGACATGGTAATACCTGCAGACAGGATGTACACAGTTATACATCTTCTACATAAGAAAGAGGGTAGGACTGATGTTACCAATTTCAGAGGGCTATCTTTACTGCCTGTCAAATAGGACACATTTCAACTGGAAAACAAGATAGGAGAATACTAAGCACACTTCAGACGAGGAAGATCCTGTTCAAAGTCTAAAGACTAGAGCAGAGAGATCACATGCATACTTTCACATTTCAAGAAGGCACAAGACACTATAGGTACACCATCACTGATCCAAGAACTGCAAGAGAGCTGTATCGATGAGAAGACAGTGAACATTATCAGTCAGTCACTAACAAACACCAAATTCAAAATGGAATTAATGGAATAGTTATCAGAGCCCTTAAAGTTTAGAACAGTGGTGAGACAGGGCAATAGTATTTTACTGCTCTTGTTCAGCTTACTATTATATAAAGTTGTCGGGGAACTGGAAAAAGAATTGAAGACACGGGGTCTTTATTAAGCCAATCAGGCTGAGGTCGAGAACTGAAGGACTAGATATTAATTGCCAGGCTGATGAATTTGCCATACTCGCAGATAATACAGAAACTACAGTAAAGCAAATAGAGGTTCTGAAAGCGATAGTCGCAAAGGTAGGTCTACAAATCTCCATAAAAGAATACATATGAAACCAAAAATACACATGAAAAATGGTTATGAAAAAATGTTGTGAGATCAAGAGTTTTTAAATTCAGTTACTGACCAAATGATATGGACACATGGGATAGAGAAAGTAGTTCATGAACAGAGAAATAGGGAGATTATTAGAGCGTACTAGAAGACTGGAAACGTAACGCCTATCACATGTTGTTAAAGTGAGAAATCACAACAGTGCCATCAGGCCAGAACCAGACACCTTGTATGCGGCAGATATGTTGATTGTCGACTGGACACATGCACTAGAAAATATCGAGAAACCTGAGGTTAGAATCAGAAAAATCCTTCTGGCAACTCGACCCCCCTCCCTGGTGTACAGAGGTTTTTATTAGTTACAGAATTCTCATACATCGTGGATAACAATCAATTAATATAACAAATTTCCAGTGTATTAATTTTTTGTCACCTATAAAAATGTAGTCCATGTGGCATAATAAATCTTGAAACTGACCCAACTCATTTATACAAAACAAAGTGGCAATTTTAGAGACCCCCCTCCCTCTATCTCCCTGTATAAATTTCTACTGATGCCATGGCTTTAGAAATTTCTATTTTAGTTTCTGTAATTAGATTCTTCTCCTAAGGTTAACAAAATTGTGTACTGTGATGCTTGATATTATCTGTGGATTCTGTTTATTATGTGTTAACCAGAACTTGTCATTGGGAATGTCATCATGCATTATTGTTGTTTCATTTTGTTGTTTATCCATATTATCTTTTCAGGTTCACGGTTCATGGTTCGTCAAATCACTCTGGAACGAAATGATGAGTGAAGGAACCCAAAGGGATCTTGCGAAAATATTCACTCGTGTTATTGGTAGAGTGAGTGACCGCCATGCTAATATGGATGGTGAAAGAAAAGCCATGATGCCAACATTCAATTCTACCTTACGTCGCGATTTAATATTTCCTCGTCTACCTAAGTCTTATGCTGAAGCTGCACACAAAGTAGTAGAAAGAATTATGTATTACAAGCTAATTGATGAATTTGCCAACTTTTATTTGGCAAAGAGGCGACGACAAATGTTTCATTGAAAAAGTACTTCTGACATTGTTAGGCCACAATCGTATCTGGCCAAAAACTGCTAAGAGGTGCTGATACGGTCATTGGGAAACAGTTGTTACCTTAATTTTATGGCTGTGAAGAATTACATTTTGAGATGGAAATTATTTTTTTATCTTTGTACACTTTCTCTTCTGTATTTGAAATAATGTTGTGATCATAAACATTCGTTTGTGAAGGTCCTGTAGTTCTTCTATTTTTGTAATGTATGTAGATGCTTGTCGAAAAAGTTACTTGGAAAGTTCTTGATATGTACTACAAACATCAGAAATCAGAAGGAACTGCTGCTGAGCAAATGGAGTCATGATAAAGTACAGTGAATTTAAACTGATTCTTAAAAGGTTTTTATCTCCCTCATCTTAAGCTATTGGTAAAAATTACTATTTTTCCGATTTGTGACAGCTCAATTATGCAGTGATTCATTTTGTTATAAACAAGTAAGTTGCCAGATACCTGTTTTTAGACAAATGTGATTAAAATACAATCCAGCAACGTTGCTGTTACTACATACTAACTGAAATGATTAAGAGTCCAAATATTGTTGTGAAAGCTGTAGTGACAACATTTACTTACATACACACTCACTCACTCACTTTCTGCAGTTATTTCTGGCTTTGATTCTTCAAATCAGTGTGACACATGGTAATTGCAACTTGATCTGATCATCAAACTTGTCTTGTACCTTCATGGTAGGAGGTTTGTTCGTATCCCATTATATAAACAGACTTCTTTTTGATTAGAGTGCTCTGTTGATCACCTTATGGATAAATCAGTTCATTTCCAGATTTCCAACTTACTGTAGTTCTTTGTCAATTCAGTTTTGATTCATGGTGTCAGTGATTAATGATTTTATATTTTTATCTCTATTGGAATATAGTGCTTAAACATTTTTTGTTTTATAGCTATTACAGATTTCTATCCCAAACAGAGATAAGTCTGAATACCAGCTCAATTATGTGGTGATTTCATTTTGTTACAAACAAGTAAGTTGCCAGTGAGCAGCTAAATTTGTAGCTAACCATAATTTTGAAGCTGGTGGTAGAATATGTACAATAACTTCCATACCACATGCTACACTTTTTCTCCTGGCAAAAACCTTGATAGTCACAAATATGACTAAGTGGCTAGTAACAACATACTTAAAAACACTTTTGGATCTGTTGATCACGAATACTAACACTAATTGGTATTTGTGTACACAGGGCCTCTGGGATTCTTTGTGCTCACATGGAAAATGGTATTTTGTTAAAGGTAGGTTGTTGTACCCAGAGTGTTAACCTATAATATTCATTGTTTTCAATGACGAAGCTAAATTTTAGAGGTTTAGCTGATGTATTTTTGAGTGTATCTCCCACTATATATGAAGATAGTGGCCGAAACGTTGGAACATTTTATATCCTGATGTCATTTCTAGGAAACAACATCACATAGAATGCATGCTGTCGCATCCCAGGTACAGGTTTCACGTGAGATTGCGTGACACGGTTTGTAACCACAGAGTAGCTGCTTGGCCTTAGTGAGAGGGAGACTTTGACCTAGCTAAGAAGTTACAATCCTTGGTGTGAAAGTGGAAGAAGGCTGGGAGATAATTGAAGTATTCTCCAGAATTGTTTTACTATCTGAAGTTTATTCAAAATATACAGAATGACTTCCTAACTGCTCTGGGTGAGACGTTTCCAATGAGCAGCCAAGTCTGATGCAGAGACGGTGTAAGACAACTGCCGTTCTGTCTACTCTTAGATTGCAACCCACACGACTAGCTTAAGAGTCTCACAGCTGCTGCCTATCTGATCATCAGCTCCGAGTGCTAACTCCACAGCAAGCCCTGACTCTCCCTGCAACACCTCGTGTCAGACCTCTGTCTCGTCTCCTGATTCCCTTGACCTCTTACTGCCTATTTTCTTCACTCCTAGACTGTCTGCTTTGGAGCGTCTCGCTGCCGAGTTTTGTATCCTTTTCCTCTTCGACCCCACTGTCTATTGCAATGACGTAATGTCGAGGGCTACTTGCCTCCTTATTGGCTGTGATGGTTGCACTATTCTTCTGTGGTTCTTCAGAGGCTGGGTGGAGGGGTAGAGACGCCTCTTAATATGGTCACACACTGCATCCTTAGCCCTGTATTGGCTTCTCGTAACGTAGTGCTGTCCCCACCAGAAGGCCCAGTAGGCCCTCCCTCTTTCTCCCTCTCGTCTCTCTCTCTCTCTCTCACTCTCTCTCTCTCTCTCTCTCACTCTCTCTCTCTATCTCTATCTCTATCTATCTATCTAACCAGCAATACTGTTTATAACTTCAGTTCCCATCCTTATCACGGACCCTATCGTCAAAAGTACAGAGAACCCTCTTCGTTTATTTATGGCTCATAGCTTTGAGCTCATCAAGCACAGCTGCCCATTGGCCTGGCCTGGCGTCGGCAAATAAGGTATATTGTGTGGAAAAATAATTTGCTTGTGTATATGTAATGTTGTTTGTAGATTGTTCCTTTACATATATACCTTTGTGCTTAAACTGTGAAGTTTAGAGTAAGAAATACCTGAGAAACTCATATTCTCAAGTATATTTATATGTTTTTGCATTGCACATGTACTAATGTTGTTCATTGGGCACTAATTGATGTGAAATTTTGGAATATTATACATATCATTTCAAAGTTTTGCATGTTCTGTGTTTACTGATTTTATATTTGTGAACAGTTTTTTCATTATAGCATTTTGAAATATGCACAGGAATGATTTTTAAAATTGTATGCTATACAGTGTAATCAGTAAAACAATTTAATGGCTGTTTATAAAAGCATTTTTACATTTGTTTTTTTAGTTATATTTAAACTTAATAATGATTGTCAGCAGTCAGTTGCTGGTGTATCATAGTATGGAGATTTCTAACATAATTGTGGAATACAGTCACAGTTATTTAAACTATTTAAAATAATACATGAGCACAAAGTATTTTTGCACGACTAGTGTCAAAACAGTTTTTCGAATTCCAGATCTGTCGCATTATTATTTTAATCCTTTTACAGTCAACTTTTACTATTATGCTAGAAAACTGCCATTGAACTGAAAATGTTGCAGAAACTGCCAACACAAAAATGTCTTTAAACAAGATTATTCATGTACTGAAAATGATTTTCTTTATCATTAACTGAAACATTAGACTGTTGCCTGTAATAGTTTATTTATATTTGATTTGTTTTGAGGCAGTAGGTAGGGGAAAGGGGGGGGGGCAGGGAGGGGGGGGGGGGGGGGGGGTGGAGACTACTAGACTACTAGCACAGGTTGCAGAGACAAAAGAGCATTAATGTTGTTGTTGTGGTCTTCAGTCCTGAGACTGGTTTGATGCAGCTCTCCATGCTACTCTATCCTGTGCAAGCTTCTTCATCTCCCAGTACCTATTGCAACCTACATCCTTCTGAATCTGCTTAGTGTATTGATCTCTTGGTCTCCCTCTACGATTTTTACCCTCCACGCTGCCCTCCAATGCTAAATTTGTGACCCCTTGATGCCTCAAAACATGTCCTACCAACCGATCCCTTCTTCTTGTCAAGTTGTGCCACAAACTTCTCTTCTCCCCAATCCTATTCAATACCTCCTCATTAGTTACGTGATCTACCCACCTTATCTTCAGCATTCTTCTGTAGCACCACATTTCAAAAGCTTCTATTCTCTTCTTGTCCAAACTATTTATTGTCCATGTTTCACTTCCATACATGGCTACACTCCATACAAATACTTTCAGAAACGACTTCCTGACACTAAAATCTATACTCAGTGCTAACAAATTTCTTTTCTTCAGAAATGCTTTCCTTGCCACTGCCAGTCTACATTTTATATCCTCTCTACTTCGACCATCATCAGTTATTTTACTCCCCAAATAGCAAAACTCCTTTACTACTTTAAGTGTCTCATTTCCTAATCTAATCCCCTCAGCATCACCCGATTTAATTCTACTACATTCCATTACCCTTGTTTTGCTTTTGTTGATGTTCATCTTATATCCTCCTTTCAAGACACTGTCCATTCCGTTCAACTGCTCTTCCAAGTCCTTTGCTGTCTCTGACAGAATTACAATGTCATCGGCGAACCTCAAAGTTTTTATTTCTTCTCCATGGATTTTAACACCTACTCCGAATTTTTCTTTTGTTTCCTTTACTGCTTGCTCAATATACAGATTGAATAACATCGGGGAGAGGCTACAACCCTGTCTCACTCCTTTCCCAACCACTGCTTCCCTTTCATGCCCCTCGACTCTTATAACTGCCATCTGGTTTCTGTACAAATTGTAAATAGCCTTTCGCTCCCTGTATTTTACCCGTGCCACCTTCAGAATTTGAAAGAGAGTATTCCAGTTAACGTTGTCAAAAGCTTTCTCTAAGTCTACAAATGCTAGAAATGTAGGTTTGCCTTTTCTTAATCTTTCTTCTAAGATAAGTCGTAAGGTTAGTATTGCCTCACGTGTTCCAACATTTCTACGGAATCCAAACTGATCTTCGCCGAGGTCCGCTTCTACCAGTTTTTCCATTCGTCTGTAAAGAATTCGCGTTAGTATTTTGCAGCTGTGACTTATTAAACTGATAGTTCGGTAATTTTCACATCTGTCAACACCCGCTTTCTTTGGGATTGGAATTATATTCTTCTTGAAGTCTGTGGATATTTCGCCTGTCTCATACATCTTGCTCACCAGATGGTAGAGTTTTGTCATGACTGGCACTCCCAAGGCCATCAGTAGTTCTAATGGAATGTTATCTACTCCCGGGGCCTTGTTTTGACTCAGGTCTTTCAGTGCTCTGTCAAACTCTTCACGCAGTATCTTATCTCCCATTTCATCTTCATCTACATCCTCTTCCATTTCCATAATATTGTCCTCAAGTACATCACCCTTGTATAAACCCTCTATATACTCCTTCCACCTTTCTGCCTTCCCTTCTTTGCTTAGAACTGGGTTGCCATCTGAGCTCTTGATATTCATACAAGTGGTTCTCTTCTCTCCAAAGGTCTCTTTAATTTTCCTGTAGGCAGTATCTATCTTACCCCTAGTGAGACAAGCCTCTACATCCTTACATTTGTCCTTAAGCCATCCCTGCTTAGCCATTTTGCACTTCCTGTCGATCTCATTTTTGAGACGTTTGTATTCCTTTTTGCCTGCTTCATTTACTGCATTTTTATATTTTCTCCTTTCATCAATTAAATTCAATATTTCTTCTGTTACCCAAGGATTTCTATTAGCCCTCGTCTTTTTACCTACTTGATCCTCTGCTGCCTTCACTACTTCATCCCTCAGAGCTACCCATTCTTCTTCTACTGTATTTCTTTCCCCCATTGCTGTCAATTGTTCCCTTATGCTCTCCCTGAAACTCTCTACAACCTCTGGTTCTTTCAGTTTATTCATGTCCCATCTCCTTAAATTCCCACCTTTTTGCAGTTTCTTCAGTTTCAATCTGCAGTTCATAACCAATAGATTGTGGTCAGAATCCACATCTGCCCCTGGAAATGTATTACAATTTAAAACCTGGTTCCTAAATCTCTGTCTTACCATTATATAATCAATCTGATACCTTTTAGTATCTCCAGGATTCTTCCAGGTATACAACCTTCTTTTATGATTCTTGAACCAAGTGTTAGCTATGATTAAGTTATGCTCTGTGCAAAATTCTACAAGGCGGCTTCCTCTTTCATTTCTTCCCCCCAATCCATATTCACCTACTATGTTTCCTTCTCTCGCTTTTCCTACTGACGAATCCCAGTCACCCATGACTATTAAATTTTCGTCTCTGTTCACTACCTGAATAATTTCTTTTCTCTCGTCATAAATTTCATGAATTTCTTCAACATCTGCAGAGCTAGTTGGCATATAAACCTGTACTACTGTAGTAGGCATGGGCTTTGTGTCTATCTTGGGCACAATAATGCGTTCACTATGCTGTTTGTAGTAGCTAACCCGCACTCCTATTTTTTTATTCATTATTAAACCTACCCCTGCATTACCCCTATTTGATTTTGTATTTATAACCCTGTAATCACCTGACCAAAAGTCTTGTTCCTCCTGCCACCGAACTTCACTAATTCCCACTATATCTAACTTTAACCTATCCATTTCCCTTTTTAAATTTTCTAACCTACCTGCCCGATTAAGGGATCTGACATTCCACGCTCCGATCTGTAGAATGCCAGTTTTCTTTCTCCTGATAACGACATCCTCTTGAGTAGTCCCCGCCCGGAGATCCGAATGGGGGACTATTTTACCCAAGAGGACGCCATCATCATTTAATCATACAGTAAAGCTGCATGTCAGTAAAGCTGCATGTCCTCGGGAAATTAATGAGCCACTGTTTCTCCTGCAAGGTGAACTAAATATGTAAGAGTGACACACAACACTAAGGCTACCTCCTCACGCCACTAGACACACAAAACTTAGACAAGATAGGCTTCCCAGAGTAGAGGTGTTTTTGTGTTACTAGCACTCACAAAAGGTGACAACTTCATCCAGTGGTTGGTGGGATGCATGAGCCGCAGTAAATGCATCCTATTCTGCCTGGACCACCGCAGACCAACTAAGATGCTATGATTTATCACAATAGTGACACTGCTGGATGACTATGTACGAACACACTACCAACTATACTGTACAACAATCACCAGAATGTTCAACTTACTTGCTGAAGGCCTACTGCACTGAAAGTCGCAACAAATATTACACTTAACACCTGAGGACTGCCATAAAAACTAAAGGAGTCACACACTTAGTGGACATGGAATTCTCAACTTGGTATAAAGGTAATAGTTTCAGTGACATTTTATTTTTTTCATAACATCTATTTGATAAGCTGTTTTGCTTTATTTATACATCATTTTTAAGTAATTGGGGTTGTTTGTTCCATTCAAATTAATAAACTGGGATACTATGCCACCAGAAACTGCTCTATTTTTGACTATTTATCAACACTGGAATTTATCCCAAGTTGGTGAAAGACTATAAGGGATCTGTTCCATTATTCCAGAAATTTGAGAAATCGGTGGCTGAATTCGGACATGGCTGTACTTTCCTTGAACATGGTGCACTTGAAGGATGTACTGAAAATGGTAGCCCTTAGTCATTTGAGATTAGTGAGGCTGCCTATGTAAAAGTTTTATTTAAATTTGTTGTGCAGATTTGATGTATTGAGCTACTATAATGAACAGTGTGGGTTTGATTATTACGCTGAGTAATTCTTCAAATTGGTGAAAATTAAAGTTCTGTGCATATATCATGAGAAAAGAGGAATAATGTGAAATGTGTTCATAGGTAACTGCTCTGTCAAGTTATGCTAGCATGAGTCAAGGAGGAGGAATGTAGGAAAATGGTGGCCTAAGGTTCATTGGTCAGGAAATTTTTTTTGTCAATATTGCCTATCACTAGAGTTGGAGAGTAATGGGAGTTGCAAAATTTCTGCTGTGGTTTCATCAGTTTGTTTACATCCTGCATTCTTACATTTAATGTGTAAGTTAATCCCATGATTTTTCATTTTTTATGGTAAACATATACTGAATGTAACCCGCTCCTACATTTTTCTGAGGTTTTGTCAGATGCTTAGTATGTCACTACCCCATGTCAATGTTGTTCTTTCATTTTATCACCAAAAATGTAGTGATAACAATGACAGAGAGAGAAATTTTAATCAGTGCATGACATAGTGCTCAAAAGTAGTCAGCATTTACTTTTTTTGGAAACTATAATGACTGCTCACAGTTTATTGGAACTGAAGCTACACTTTGATCAAACTTACTGTTTATGAGACATATGTCATGCACTACAGAGTTGCCACTGTGCCGGTCAGCGACTGTGCGAGTACATATGACACTTATTTTTTGGGTCATTTCAAAACTGGTATTACAGGAGTGTCATTCCATGTCAAATCAACACACCTATTTTACCTCACCCTCTTAGATTTTGCTGAAAGTTGGTATACTTAAAGTGGGCACTGAGACTAAGAAAAATATCGAATTTCAATTTTTAATCTCAAACCATTCCTGAAAGATGGCTATGTAAACTTTTCAAAAACCAGCCAAAAATGTGTGAACAGACTTTTCTTAAATTGTCCTAGGAGCTGCCCTAATTGAACTAGAGAACTGGGAAAGGTGTCATTTTGTAGAATTTTGCATGCTCTTTCCAGGGATATACAACAAAACATAGCTTGTAATTAATAACCTTTTTCAAAATACTAATTAATATTTTGATTAAATTTTAATTTTTTTACAAAAAGTACATAATTGAAAATTTTCAAAATATTTCCATAACTACTTCATACTATTGTAAATCACATGGCAAAATATAAATCTGGGATGATGATGGGTCCATTGTTAAAAAAAATTATTCCAGACTCTTGTTTTTCACTAACGGCCCTAGTTTGACTAAATTGACCTTTAACAAACAGGAATTTCTTTAAAATATACTGAAAGGTAAGTAAAAGTATTAGAAATATCAAAACATCACCTTATTAAACCAAAACTAATCAGCATATTTTATAATTAAGTTGATTACTTATTTTAATTTCATACAACTTCACTAACAGTATATTAAGCGATATAGCAAAAACAAGAAATTGAGCATTTAATTACAAACTGAAATAAAGTATGAATAAGTACAAGTATTTACATAATAGTTCTGGTCCATGATGTTTGAAATGGAACTATTGAACAAATTAAATACGTAATGCTTGTTTTTGAGTAACAGGTTTCTGTACATAGCTAAATTTAACACAATAGGTACTAACAATAATTTTGAAACAACTTTCTATAAAATATACATTAACACTAACCTGAGACAATAATTAAGTTTTGAGTTGAAAGCAGTTTCCCAATAAACTGTCTTGGAACTTCACATATTACGTTTTAATAAAGCTGACTGGGTTTGTTTTACATCACTTTCATTAAGAATGTATGGTCTCCCTGTCGGAGTAAATGGATTCACTTTTGTGAGAACATCCACAACTGACATCCACAGGACATCAGCATGTGCAGGATAAGAGAATGACTTAGCTGGTCCACATGGACACGTTTACCAGAGCAATGTTGGCAGTACCTTCTGTGAGGTGCAATACAAACATGTTCACAGCTGGTTTTAAACAGCCAATGAGAGAACAGCACACAGAAATTAATTCAAGCTAAACTTGTGTCTTAACCTTTTGTAACATTCTGATCAGCATTTGACCATTGATCCAAACTATGTCAACAAAATTTATGTTCCAGTCTCTGTCTTTTATTTTGTAATTCAAGAAACTTGACCATACTCACCATCAGTCACTGAGCAAATGCATTTTGTGTACTGCACTACTAAAAACTGACTGTAATCTGGTCCTCCGTTGTGGTGCAATGGGAATGGCGGACTGGTGACGTGGGATGTTGAGAGCTCTGATCTGAAAAAATAGATTCTAAAGGGTGAAGTGTCAAATAATGTGTACTTTTAATCAGACAATAGTAACTATGTTCAGTGGTGTAGCAGTATACCGTAATCAATGAATCACAGCAGTATTGATTATTGATGAGCAAAATTTTAAAAGTAGTTACTTATGTAGTTATGCAGCAACATCAATTAAATTCAAAAATGTTATTAGGTGTGACAGCAACCAAGTATGGAAATTCACATATTACCATTACTTAATAACATTTGCAAGCTCCAACTTCGTTTTCTGTTAATAGTATTTTCTCTGTCAAATATGTGGGTGTGGTCTCCACTAGTACTACAAAGCAGTGTTGTAGAGCTAACTACTTGAGGACATAGGTTACAGTGAGACTCCTGTTTATTTCTTTTGTGAAGTGACTGTTGGTGTAAATGGTTTAAATTCTCTGTACTAAATGCATTAGCTGTTGAGAAGGAAGAGTGCACTGCTGGTAAAATTGTTTTATCAGAACAGTGGCAATATCAACACCGCATTGTAGGAATATTGCCAACAAAAACAGCCATGAAGAGCCCCCATGTCAATAAATTGGCTGTTCGATGAAACAGGTGAATTATGTGGTGCAGCAGAGAGGAGGAGACAGCCCATTCCCATGGCAGTTGTTGATGAAGTTGCTGTAGTTATAGCTGACTGTGCAGCACATAGCTCAAATTCTGTCCCCAGTGCACAAACTGTGTCATGGGTATAATTCGCTCTATAACACAATAAAAAATATATAAATAATAATAATAATAATAGTAATAATAATAAATCTAAAAACAAAGATGATGTAACTTACCAAACGAAAGTGCTGGCAGGTCGAAAGGCACACAAACACACACACAGAAATTTCTAGCTTTCCCAACCAACGGTTGCTTCATCATGAAAGAGGGAAGGAGAGGGAAAGACGAAAGGATGTGGGTTTTAAGGGACAGGGTAAGGAGTCATTCCAATCCCGGGAGCGGAAAGACTTACCTTAAGCGGAAAAAAGGACAGGTATACACTCGCGCGCACACACACATATCCATCCGCACATACACAGACACAAGCAGACATTTGTAAAGGCAAAGAGTTTGGGCAGAGATGTCAGTCGAGGCGGAAGTACAGAGGCAAAGATGTTGTTGAAAGACAGGTGAGGTATGAGCAGCGGCAAATTGAAATTAGCGGAGATTGGGGCCTGGCGGATAACGAGAAGAGAGGATATACTGAAGGGCAAGTTCCCATCTCCGGAGTGCTGGCAGGTTGGTGTTAGTGGGAAGTATCCAGATAACCCGGACGGTGTAACACTGTACCGAGATGTGCTGGCCGTGCACCAAGGCATGTTTAGCCACAGGGTGATCCTCATTACCAACAAACACTGTCTACCTGTGTCCATTCATGCGAATGGACAGTTTGTTGCTGGTCATTCCCACATAGAAAGCGTCACAGTGTAGGCAGGTCAGTTGGTAAATCACGTGGGTGCTTTCACACGTGGCTCTGCCTTTGATCGTGGACACCTTCCGGGTTACAGGACTGGAGTAGGTGGTGGTGGGAGGGTGCATGGGGCAGGTTTTACACGGGGGCGGTTACAAGGGTAGGAGGCAGAGGGTAGGGAAGGTGGTTTGGTGATTTCATAGGGGTGAACTAAGAGGTTACGAAGGTTAGGTGGACGGCGGAAAGACACTCGTGGTGGAGTGGGGAGGATTTCATGAAGGATGGATCTCATTTCAGGGCAGGATTTGAGGAAGTCATATCCCTGCTGGAGAGCCACATTCAGAGTCTGATCCAGTCCTGGAAAGTATCCTGTCACAAGTGGGGCACTTTTGGGGTTCTTCTGTGGGAGGTTCTGGATTTGAGGAGATGAGGAAGTGGCTCTGGTTATTTGCTTCTGTACCAGGTCGGGAGGGTAGTTGCAGGATGCGAAAGCTGTTTTCAGGTTGTTGGTGTAATGGTTCAGGGATTCCGGACTGGAGCAGATTCGTTTGCCATGAAGACCTAGGCTGTAGGGAAGGGACCGTTTGATGTGGAATGGGTGGCAGCTGTCATAATGGAGGTGCTGTTGCTTGTTGGTGGGTTTGATGTGGACAGACGTGTGGAGCTGGCCATTGGACTGGTGGAGGTCAACGTCAAGGAAAGTGGCATGGGATTTGGAGTAGGACCAGGTGAATCTGATGGAACCAAAGGAGTTGAGGTTGGAGAGGAAATTCTGGAGTTCTTCTTCACTGTGAGTCGAGATCATGAAGATGTCGTCAATAAATCTGTACCAAACTTTGGGTTGGCGGGCCTGGGTAACCAAGAACGCCTCCTCTAAGCGACCCATCACGCCAACCTATTCCCACTAACACCAACCTGTCAGAACTCCGGAGATGGGAACTTGCCCTTCAGTATATCCTCTCTTCTCATTATCCGGCAGGCCTCAATCTCCGCTAATTTCAATTTGCCGCTGCTCATACCTCACCTGTCTTTCAACAACATCTTTGTCTCTGTACTTCCGCCTCGACTGACATCTCTGCCCAAACTCTTTGCCTTTACAAATGTCTGCTTGTGTCTGTGTATGTGCGGATGGATATGTGTGTGTGTGTGTGTGTGTGTGTGTGTGTGTGTGTGTGTGTGTGCGAGTGTATACCTGTCCTTTTTTCCCCTTAAGGTAAGTCTTTCTGCTCCCGGGATTGGAATGACTCCTTACCCTCTCCTTTAAAACCCACATCCTTTCGTCTTTCCCTCTCCTTCCCTCTTTCCTGATGAAGCAACTGTTGGTTGCGAAAGCTAGAATTTTGTGTGTATGTTTGTGTTTGTTTGAGTGTCTATCGACCTGCCAGCACTTTCGTTTGGTAAGTCACATCATCTTTGTTTTTAGATATATTTTTCCCACGTGGAATGTTTCCCTCTATTATATTCATAATAATAATAATAATAATAATAATAGATGCAGAAGTGACATATCAAGCTAAAACTAAACATAGGTCGCTACACTATGCATACATTGATTACTAAAAAGCTTTTGATAGTGTACCCCATTCATGGTTACTACAAATATTGGAAATATACAAAGTAGATACTAAATTGATACAGTTCCTAAACATAGTAATGAAAAATTGGAAAACCACACTTAATATCCAAACAAATACAAATAATATCACATGACCGCCAATACAGATTAAGCGTGGAATATACCAAGGAGACTCATTAAGTCCTTTCTGGTTCTGCCTTCCTCTGAACCCACTATCCAACATGCTAAACAATACAAATTATGGACACAATATTACTGGAACATACCAACACAAAATCACACATTTGCTATACATGGATGATCTAAAACTACTGGCAGCAACAAATCAACAACTCAACCAATTACTAAAGATAACAGAAGTATTCAGCAATGATATAAATATGGCTTTTGGAACAGACAAATGTAAGAAAAATAGCATAGTCAAGGGAAAACACACTAAACAGGAAGATTACATATTGGATAACCACAGCGACTGCATAGAAGCGATGGAAAAAACAGATGCCTATAAATATCTAGGATACAGACAAAAAATAGTAATAGATAATACAAATATTAAAGAAGAACTAAAAGAAAAATATAGACAAAGACTAACAAAAATACTGAAAACAGAATTGACAGCAAGAAACAAGACAAAAGCTATAAATACCTATGCTATACCAATATTAACCTACTCGTTTGGAGTAGTGAAATGGAGTAACACAGACCTAGAAGCACTCAATACACTTACACAATCACAATGCCACAAATATAGAATAAATCACATACATTCAGCAACAGAAAGATTCACATTAAGCAGAAAGGAAGGAGGGAGGGGATTTATCGACATAAAAAACCTACATTATGGACAGGTAGACAATTTAAGGAAATACTTTATAGAACGAGCAGAAACTAGCAAAATACACAAAGCAATCACTCATATAAATACATTGGCTACACCATTGCAATTTCATAACCACTTCTACAACCCTTTAGATCACATAACATCAACGGATACGAAGAAAGTAAATTGTAAAAACAAAACACTACATGGCAAGCACCCTTATCATCTAAAACAGCCACACATTGATCAAGATGCATCCAACACATGGCTAACAAAAGGCAATATATACAGTGAGATGGAAGGATTCATGATTGCAATACAGGATCAAACAATAAACACCAAATATTATAGCAAGCATATTATTAAAGATCCCAATACCACAACAGATAAATGCAGACTTTGCAAACAACAAATAGAAACAGTAGATCACGTAACAAGCGAATGTACAATACTAGCAAATACAGAATACCCCAGAAGACATGACAATGTAGCAAAAATTATACAACAACAACTTGCCATATAACATAAACTAATAAAACAACACGTTCCCACATACAAGTGTGCACCAAAAAATGTACTGGAGAATAATGAATACAAATTATACTGGAACAGAACCATTATAACAGATAAAACACCACCACATAACAAACCTGACATCATACTCACCAATAAAAAGAAGAAATTAACACAACTAATCGAAATATCCATACCCAATACAACAAATATACAGAAGAAAACATGAGAAAAAATTGAAAGATACATCCAACTGGCTGAGGAAGTCAAGGACATGTGGCATCAGGATAAAGTTGACATTATACCGATTATACTATCAACTACAGGAGTCATACCACACAATATCCACCAGTACATCAAAGCAATACAGCTACATCCAAACTACAGAAATCTGTAATTATTGATACTTGTTCAATTACCCGAAAGTTCCTAAATGCAATGTAGCATATACCGTACAGTTAAAAGGAAGTCACGCTTGATCAAGGTCCGCGTCACTTTCCATTTTTAACCAGACATAACGTCTGAGGAAGGAAAGAAATAATAATAATAATAATGCTCGGACTAGCACAATAAGATGGGCTATGCCTGTAAATGGGTTCATATTAGTTCTGCATGGATAAAATAGTCTTATCTCTTGTTGTAAATTATGCTCACCAATTAATAATACTACGTGCAATCACTGTATCCATCTGCAAAATCTTGACTGCGTCCATCATTCCTTTTGTAATCAGATCTTCGTAGTAGCTCCGAAGTACACAGGTGGGCTTCTCGAATTTTTCTATATTACAGTACTACTTGGAATAATAACTCAATTTTTCACAGGTGAAATATGAATGTATTATTTCTTCCACACACATCAAAAATACAGTTTTTTTAATTATTATCTAAAATGAAAATGGCTACTGTTGATTATGCTCTAAATTAATGTGGATGGATCTTCGTTCATTAGCAGAGAGGGAGGCTTTCCTTTTACCGAGGAACAGGAGAAACATCATACATTCTGAAAATCAAACATACATGACAGTAGGTGCAGACTCTACACTGGGCTACCGCTTCACCTTTTCTCTTTGCCTTTAAAGAAAACGAAAACATAAAAGCAAGAAATGCAAAAGGTACATCACAAATGCCCCCTCCTGTATACTGCCGGAAATAAGTCTCTTTATGTAGGGAGATAGTATACAGTAGCCTTATTTACATTGGGGCTCATAGTTTGGTCTCTTGGTACAAGTCAGTGCAGTTTTAATACCCTTATGCTACTACAAGTATATTTACGAAGCTTCATTTCTTTGTCCATTGCAAATTCGTACACATTAATATATTCACTTGTATTTATATTACATAATTGCATGTCCATGTTGTGCTACTGTCACGGTTTGCTATTTATCCTTACATTTGTTAAGCTGTGTGGTGTGAACAGGGGAGAAAAATTAAATTTCTTAAACTGCCCATCATGTTTTAAAAATTGTGTTTCTCATTTGCTTTCGGTTCATTGGCAATTCTGAGAATGTGTCCTTCCAGCACACGCTATCTCATTGTTCGCTGTACTTACCGTTAGCAACAACCATTATTTTCACTATTATTAGGCCTTACTATTTTTGTGTAACTTCACATGTGCAAGTATTTCACTCGTCTGGTGCGTTGCACTTTACATACATACATACATACATACATACATGAATGGTTCTCCTTCAAGAATAAAATTCCACATAAAATTGACACTAATACATACATTTTACATAGTCATGGACATTGGCGATAATAAAGTTGGCAAAGAAATGTACAATTCTCATTCAAATTTCATATGTGGACTCCATGACATGCACCATTTTACACACTAATATGTAAATTGTAATTGCATTTATTCTGAATATGTGCATTTTTTTTTCTTGTCTTGTAGGACTGACCTGTGCATTTTTACCTTCACAACTACACGCCGCACACAGCACTGGAAAAAGAGGATTTGCTAGGGTCTGCTTCAGAGATCAGGCTACTTGTAGGATTGCTACTTGGAGTGAATCGTTAGTGTACTTATTCTATCCTTGGCATTTGATAAATCTTCATACTATGTACAGTATCTATAAGTACTCGTTTGTGGGGGAGTATGAGGAATGTTCTATCCCTTGACAATCCCGACTTAATCACTACTTGTTGATTGTCATAATATTTCACATTCATGTACACGTATTTCAAGCTGTATATCTGCCTTATTGGTGTGACAACGTATACATGTTTACCTTCGTAACGTGTGATGGGTAATTTTACTTTGTTTTTGTCATGTGTAGTTCCACTAATTATTCATTCCCACTAAAGAAAAAGGTGCTTATGCTAAATGTACCATTTTTGCTTCTGCGTGTGTCAAGAACTCAGTGCAGAAAATATTGTTCCACTGCATTTTGTGTTCATCCTTTGTACGAATTGTATATCATATTTTCATTTATATTCAACTTATGGTTGCCCAAGCTGTAACAGTTACCCGCTAAGGAAATAGTTTTCATTCTAAGTTGTTTTTCATTCTGGTGTATGTGTAGCAAATTACTGTGCTGTGGTGTATGTTAAATGTACCATGTACCTTTGTTGCTATTGACTTCACTGTTTCTTCTTTACTCTTCACTGCTTCTTCAAGATGTTCATTTTCACAATTACTTATCATACATATATCGTCATACTTCACTTTCCACGCTCATACAATCATTCATTCTAAGACTTAAAACCATATAATCTATTCTTTCCTACGTCACCTCGCATTCGGGAGGACGACGGTTCAATCCCGCGTCCGGCCATCCTGATTTAGGTTTTCCGTGATTTCCCTAAATCACTCCAGGCAAATGCCGGGATGGTTCCTCTGAAAGGGCACGGCCGACTTCCTTCCCCATCCTTCCCTAATCCGATGAGACCGATGACCACGCTGTCTGGTCTCCTTCCCCAAAGCAACCAACCAACCTACGTCACCTTTGTGACCCTTTCCTAGGTACCCCTGTAATATTCACCTTCAGATTCATCGCCATGTACCCGTACAATTATTCATTAAAAATCTTCCATATAAATCTCCTTTTATATCCATGTATTACCTGTGGGGTTCTCACACTGGCACCATCACCCTATTTATTTCTTCCCACAAATATAAATAATCTCATATTGCTCTAATACACTTTCATTCTCTTCCTAGTTTCACTCCCTGTATGATATGTCACTGCAAACATCAATTAATACCTCCAGTTAAATCTAAAATCTTTCACACTCTCTCTACTTCCAAGTATCATCCAGCAGTGAAATTTCATTTATTTTTCTATATTGCTTTTTAAACATACAGTACTTACTTCAGTTATTTTGCTTAAGTTCGTGTAATTACGTCGTGTGCATATTGGCTTATCTCCCATGTGTTGTACAATTCATGTTCACAGTTTTATTATGCTGCTTCTGCTTTCCCTATAAGGTACTGTGTAATTAATAGCAACTAACAAAAGTGAGTTCTGTAATAGCAAATTTGTGGGTATGTATTCTCCATGTACATTAAGCTCAGTACTTTTAACGCTGTCTGTAGAGAAGTGTAGCTCTGTAAGTGCACAACTGCTCCTGTCGCTAAATCTTGTACTTTGTTGTTTTATAGTTTACATCTTTCACATATTTTTCTGTGTGTATATTTCATTCTACCTTTCTCATTGTCGCTTACCTGCATACTGTATGTAAGTCGCGTAGTTCTTAAGTTCTGTGCCAATTGTTTTCTTTCAAGTGTACCTCTCTTTCAGACTTTTCTTAATCCTGTTGTATATAGTCCGATAGGTCATTTCTTGTGTATATTCTCTTCTGCTTTGAGTCCTTATACCTAACTATCTACATTCAATAGCCTATGTCAAGTTCACAAATTTAGTGTACTCTACGCTCCTTACAATTTACTTGTGTCGATGTGCTCCTTTTTTAAAACTACATGTGCCTAATCTAATGATATACTCTTAAAATCAGTGTTCTTTACAGTATAGTCTCCGGCTTGAGAATAAATGTATCTATTCATTTTGTTTGTGTAACTGATTTATGTTACAGTAATCAGTTGATAGTTACTCCATTTCGTATCATTTCTGGTTTGTCCAGTTGGCTGCGTGCTGTGGATTCCGATTCTCTTAAATTCTAAAATGGTTTCCATCGCAGTGTGTAGTGTGTCTTTGTGCATCTTAAAGGGGACACTGAACTCAAGTTTGCATTTTGCTTACTCTGCCCCTATGATCAGCTGTTAGCCGCTTCACATACAGTTGCTAATGTTTGCTCAGCTTTAAGTGCGGCTGTGCGTCTCAGCACATTTCACCGCTCTTGACTCTTGCTTAAGCCTCGTGCGCTGTGAATTCCTTCCTTTTCCATAACTCCTAGGCAAGTTTTTGTGCCTGATGTAGTATAATAAGTCATCTAATGGTTTTCACTCGTTCAGTATTATGTATAGTTATTTTAGTTCTTGTAGTATATTCTGTGTTTCCTTAAGGAATATCAGAAAGTTTCCTTTGCTTCTATAGATATTTAAGTCTTAATAACGTACAATATCAAAATACAAGGAAAAGAATGAGTAGATAGTAAGAGAAAATGGAACATTCCTTATTGGGCAAACAGGATAGTAGAAGAGGGAGAGGGTACCGGAAATGTAAATATTGTACCCCCAGCTGGAGAGGTACCGAGCGCCAGTTGATTTATTCATCAAAGGGCGACACACCTCCTACATTCTTGTGTTTTATTGATACAACAGATAGGGAAAGAATGAGACTCGAATTTTCATTTAATATATTTCTACAAATCTTTATGTGGATACACGCCTTTCATTTCACCACTTTTTACATTTCCTATTAAGTAGCACCCAGGATGTGGCTTGTGAACAGTGATATATGGGCCATCATATAACAATTGCCATTTTGTTATTCAGTGCTTTTAACTTCAATGTTTTTGGTTTTTTATTCAGTGCTTTTAACTTCGATGTTTTTGGTTTTTTATTCAGTGCTTTTAACTTCGATGTTTTTGGATGAGTTCTTAGTAGTACCCCCTTTCCAATCTGGAATTCTGTTAAGTTTTTCAATTTTCTGTTGTAAATTCCTTTCCTTATTTGAGCTTCCCTTCCAATGTTATTAGCGTTCGCTGTACTTACTCATCT
This sequence comes from Schistocerca serialis cubense, assembly GCF_023864345.2. Taxonomy (NCBI): domain Eukaryota; kingdom Metazoa; phylum Arthropoda; class Insecta; order Orthoptera; family Acrididae; genus Schistocerca; species Schistocerca serialis. The sequence continues at coordinate 568,400,807 of NC_064638.1, forward strand.
AAGACTACATCTTTGTGCCCTAATTTAGGTATCGGTATTGCCCATTCATCTAGTTCTACCTTTTCAAACATAAGTTCGGCTGGTGTGTACCCTGTTGATGAGTGCAGTAGATAATTTATTATGTGCTGAAACTGACCCAGGTATTCTATCCATTTCTTTTGATTCTGTGGTGTATATGTCTGAATAAATCTATTAAATTCACGAAAGCATTGTTCGATGGGACTTGCTTCTGCTTTAAGTGCGGCTGTGCGTCTCAGCACATTTCACTGCTCTTGACTTGCTTGAGCCTCGTGCGCTGTGAATTCCTTCCTTTTCCATAACTCTCAGGCAAGTTTTTGTGCCTGATGTAGTATAATAAGTCATCTAATGGTTTTCACTCATTCACTTCGATACTAAAGTATGACGTATGTTTTGTGATTTCAAAAATGATTTCCTCTGGTTACTTGTAAAATTTGATGCGTTATCAGTTATTACTGTACAGGGTTTCCCAACACGTGATACATAGTCTTCCAGAATCCGCCTTATAATTGGTCCAGACCTAACTGTTTTGACTATGTATAGCTGGAGATACTTACTAAAAACGTCATACAGGTCTGTGATGTATTTGACACCGCCGCGGGCTTGGGAATAAGGTCCTGCAGCGTCAGTAGATACAAGATCCCGTGGTTGCTTTGGTAATATTGGGTTTAGTACGTTAATATGTGTCCTATTCTGATGCTTGACCTCTTGACAAACCACAGAGCGTCTGATAATTTGCTCTGTACGTCGCCTCATATTAGGGAAGTAACACTACGTAGAAATCTTGGCAGCACAATTCAGCACACCATGTGCGGTGTGTGTGTTGAATTAAGTTGTTCACATATTCCTGAGATATGCACACACACTACTTATCCATTTGTTGATCTCTTCTATGAAAAAGTACACCATTATGTATAACATAATGCTGCTCTAAATGTTCATGTGGTGTATTCTAGACTGCAAATTTTTTATTACCTTGCTCCATCTCGGATCTTCTTCCTGCAAGTGTTGCATGTTTTTGCACATTTTGGTATAATCTGGTTTGAAACTTCCACCATCTATTAAAAGTATCCTGAAATCTGATGTTTGTTCTTCCAACTTGTGGAAATCAGTGAGGCCTTGGTGTAACCATGATAGTGCATGTACCAAAACATTTGGTTTGCCTTTTACGTACACTACTTCAAAATCAGACTCTTGAACATACATGCGCCACCTCACTATCCTCTTATGTAACAACTTATACGTGAGAGGAAAGGACAAAGCTTGATGATCACAGTGGTTCTGTTAGTAAAACTGATTGTATTGACTTCTTCTTTATCATCATTTGTTATTTTATGAAACGGACACTCACCGAGCCCGTGATAACAAGCATCTGTACTTAAACAGAAGTCCAACTCCATATCTGGGTGTTTAAGGATAGGTGCATTAATCAGTGCCTGTGTAACCTGCTGAAAATCATTTTTGCATTCTTTAGTCCACAAGCAGCTGTGGTTTTTACACAGTAAGTTTAATGGTGAGCTACTGTTCAACAATTGTTGTGGCAGAAATTTCCTGAGAAATGAGGCCAGTCCCAGAAAACCTTTCAATTGTTTCTTTGTGTGTGGTGTTGGGAAATTGCGTATCACATCTAGTTTACTGGTGAAATGATATGCCCTACGGATTATATTTTGTCTTTCCCAAATTCAAACCTTTTAAAGTAAACTGTGACATCATATGCAGCAAATCTTTGAAAAATCTTCTCCAAAATACTTGCATGTTCATTCCAGGTTTGGGTTGCAATTAATAGGTCATCAACATAGAGTGTAACCTGGTTAAGCAGTTCCATCTAATGCTTAAATTAATACACCAGCACTCACGTTTAATCTGACAGGTAACACCTAAACTGGTAGCTCCTTCTGGCATTTATGAAAGCTGTATACTTCCTACTCTCTTCATGTAATAAAATTTGCCAGTATGAAGGCTTCAACTTGAGGGGTGTTTAACTACTTTTCTAAATTCTCTGGCCTTGTTCTTATAGGAAAGATGATTTTGTTTATTTCTGTCGCGCCTAACACCAACTGCACTGTTCCATCAGTTTTACCAACTGCGAGAATCGGACTGCAGTAAGGTTAGTGCGATGTTTCACTAACCTTTCATCTAATCATATGCTCTATTTGTTGTCTTACTGCCTCTTTCTCGGCCCAAGGAATGCCATATGATGTTCTACAATAGATTTCATGTGGATACACTTCCATTTTATATTCATATCACTTAATGACACTGGTTTGTTTACAAAAAATGCTGTGATACTTAAAGAGTAATTTTGTCAATTCACTTCACTGTTCATTGTTAAGACCAGTGGATTTACTTATTTTGCTGTCTACTGTTTGCTCATCAAGGATCTCCTTGCCAACATCATGATGTTCCATTTCATTTACCCTTAAAATTTGAGGGTAGATAAGTTTGACATTAGTGTCAGGTGTCTGCCTAGTCTGATTTGTCATTGTAGTTCTTATTAAGTCTACTGTCAGTGTGCGCTCTCCTATGTGAAATTGACATTCCCCGCTGCCGATGTCTGTTTTTACCCCATATCTTCTGAATACCTCCATACCAAGTATACAGTTCACTATAAGTTTGTCTCCCAACAAGAAAGTACACTGCAAAATTACACCACATATGCTAATGGGTATGCTAGCCTATAATTTTATAACTTTAGATTTACTTTCCATCACTGTTACAATCTTACAGTTCTCTACGGGTAGCGTAGGTACATTTACTTCCCGCACTCTCCTTTTAAACAAGCTGGTTTACATCAGGCTTGTTGACGCACCAGTATCCAAAACAACTTTTATATTTATGTTTCCCACCTTTACCTTTATTGTTGCTTGAATAATTTCACTTATCTTACGTGTTGTTTCTTTCTTTTCAGTGAACAAATCTTCTTTCATTTATGTTTGCTTATCATACCTTAAAAATAGATTACGTATATGCTGTACGTGTAAGTTTATTTCAGTGTCTACTTCCGCTTTTCTGTTTCTGTTCATGTTAGTGTTTATGTCGCTAATATTAGTACTGTGGCACACTGACAGTACATTACCTTCTTCCTCTAGTCATGCTCAATTATTATTATTTCCTGGGGGTGGTAAAGGTATTGTTTCATTTTGTGCCGTCACTTCTACTATGTTCGCGTGCTCGCCAGTTCATGTCCTGGTTGTTTCGGTTTGACTGTACGGGCTGCCAGTTCTCTCTCAAATCCTTGTTCCACAATCTGATCCTGGTAATTTGCATTTCCTTGTGGCCTAGTATCAAAGTTTTCTCTTGAATTTCTCCTATCTCGGCCACTGTCATACCAATGGGGCTAATATTTATTTTTGTATCTTCAGTCATCCTGTGGCTGATAGATAAACTGACTGTACGGATTTCCATTGCGGTGCGGCAGTGCATAAGGATGCCATTCGTTCATACGCACATGACCATTATAGTTTCCAAAGCCATTGCCGTTACCGTAGTTGTTCTTCCCATTTGGGTTGTGTTCATTGCTGTTGTGATAACTAGGGATGGCTTGCTCATCCCCATGAATTAGATCTATTGAGTCGAGCACTGAGAGAAAATACTCAGTCATATTTGGGAATGGTTACTAATTTTTCCCTAATATTTGCAGGCAACTTGTTCTTTAAGATTTTCAATACATCGACATGAGATGTGATTATTCCAGTAGTGGGTCTTGTTTATATATGTTTCAAAATAGTTTCTTAGCCCCCCGAATTTTGGATGATACGATAATGGATTGAATACCTCTCGCCTTAATCTCTCCTGGATAGCCTTTGACCTGTATTTATCTAAAAATTCATTCTGAAATTGATCATATGTCTCGCAGAGTTCTGACATCTCTATAGCCCACAAAAGGGCATCGCCTTCTATGCGTCTTACCACATATTTGATCTTTTGAGCTTCTGTCCAAGTCCTAGACAATACATTCCGAGAGGCTTGCATAAACACTACTGGCTCTGTTCACTTCATTTCATTTGAAAATACAAGAAACTCTTGTCCATTAACAACACTGTCTAGCAGGACGGAGCAGCATTTACGTGCATATCTGTCTCATAAAAGTTTTGCCTGTTGCTCGCATTGTGCGTCTGCATGCGCTCGCGTGACGTGGGTTGGGCATTGTAGTCCATGTCACTGATTTCTCTCACCGGCAGACGGCTGTTAATAGCTCCCCTTACCACCCCTGGTGATGATATTATCATACTTTGTTTGCTTATTATTTCTTCCATTAATCTTTGTTCTAACTGTTTGATATCATGTTCTATGCGTTTTAGAATTTCTTCTTCCTTGTCCCCCATTACTTCCTTTACTGCTTCCACATAAGTACGCTGTTCGCTTACGCATTTTTCCGCGAACGTTGTTTTCATCTTTTGTATTATCCTTTACTGTTTCGTAAAATTGGACAATAACTGTGTTGATTCTTTTGTGTTCTAACTTAAGTAATCCTATATCCACAGCGATTTTCTCTACGTTTTCTGGTAAGTCGTCACAGAAAGAATGCAGCTTCGCTACTTCTGATTGTACATTATCTATGTTAACCTGTGTACCCTTTTGCATTACCTGTAAATTATCCTGAGTTTCTCTGATTTTGGATAGCTCCTGTCGATACGTACGTGTGATTGTTTCAAAGTTTTCTTCCACTGTGCCTTTTAATTTCTCATTCATATCATGACCTGAAGTTTGTGCTTGTTCGTTAATTTTCCTATCCACCTCCATGGAGATCAGCAAAATCTGCTGAGTGAACTTTGTATCCAGATTATTGAGTTCTGTGCGCAAATTTTTTTACCTCGCCTGAAATGTGTGTCATTTGTATTTACCTTCCCGATATTGGACTTTACTGTGGTCATGTCTGCTTTCATATTATTCATGTCTGTCTGTATTGTCTCAACTTGACATCTTTGAATTGATTGTGTTCATGTCTGCTTGTATTGTTTCTAAATTTGATATTTTTTAATTTACTGTGTTCAGCTTGGTCTCTAAATCCGATAATTTTGAATTTACTGTCATCAAATTAGTCTCTAAACCTGACATTCTTGAATTTGGGTCTGTTTTCATTGCATTCATGTCTGTCTGTATTTCTGTTTAGGCTCAAAATAAGGCTTGCATATCTTCCCTAGTCACTTCTGGCCTATGCCTGTCAGCATCTGTGGCTGTACTACGTGCACTACTTTCATTTAAAATATTCTTTTGCCTTGAGGTGTCATTAATTTCGTCCACTGTAATCAACGTATTACTTGTAATGCAATGTTCTGTATTTACAGGTGTTGAATGCAATAGTGGCATAGCCATCCAAATAATCACTGCTTGACGGTTCCAGACCACTCATTTTTACATTTTGCAAATGCAATTCTACTACATTGGCATTTTGATTTTGTAATGACATTTCCTTATTGTTTTGTCCATCCATTACAGAAATCTTTATGCCTCTGCAGTTATCAAAATTAATATTTTCTCTGTTTGGATTTTCCTTCCGCGCTATTTCACGCGCAACAGAATGCATATACAGCTGTATGTAATATTAACGTCAATTGTTGTTCACTCAATATGCTTTTCATACTGATGAAGAAATCTCATTCTCTCTACTTGATTGCAGTTGTGTTGACCTCTGATGCTTTAGGCTGTGGATTTTAGGAAATAGGTGCTTGGATTTTCTAATATGTCTACTAGGAACGCATTTTCTATGTGCATTGCATGGTCCTACCTTATTGTTGTCTTTTGTAACTGGTACTTCCCTCTATTGTACTTCTAGTTGTCCACTCTTGGTGTTATTGTTTTCTTGCTTCTAATTTATTTAGTATTTATTTCTCTTTGAGTTAGTTTTTTTCCAGCGTTACATCATTGTCTCTCATGTCATCAGAATACATGGAACTTAAAGAAATTATTAACATAAACATATATTCATTGTCTTAACAATACTAGTACTCACTGTTTTGCCCACTGCGTATCATGCCTGTCACTTGTGACCACTTTATAACATAATAAAAAAAATATATATAATAATAAATGTTAAGATATACAGAAATAATGAGATTAATTGTTCAGTGCTCGAACAAGCACAAGAAGCTGGGCTATGCCTGTAAATGGCTTCATATTAGTTCTGCGTGGACGAAATAGTCTTTCTCTTGCTGTAGATTTATGCTTACCAATTAATAACACTACGTCTGATTGCTGCACCTGCACCTGCAAAATCTTGTCCACGTCCATCATTCCTTTTGTAATCGGATCTTCGTAGTAGCTCCAAAGTACACAGGTGAGTTTCCTGAATTTTTCTATATTACAGTGCTACTTGGAATAACAACTCAGTTTTTCACTGGTGAAATACAAATGTATTATTTCTTCTACACACATAAAAAAATACAGATTTTTTTAAAGTTGTTCTCTCAACCCAAAATGGCTACCACTGATTACTCTAAATTAACGAGCATCTGCCTTCGTTCATTAGCAGAGAGCTAGTCCTTCCTCTCATCGAGGAACAGGAAAAACATCTTATGTTTTTTAACACATGAAAATAAAAAAAACACATGATGATAGGTGCAGGCTCTACACTGGGCTACCGCTTCACCTTTCCTGTTTGCCTTTAAAGAAAACGAAAAAATAAAAGCAAGAAATGCGAAAGGTGCATCACGTCCCTCCCCTGGTCAACAGTTCAAAAGACTTTGGCACATTTTACACTGGTATCCCTACAAGATTCATAATGCGTACCAAAAGAAACCTCATGATAGGCCACAGTGCCATGACTTTGCTCTTCATTTTTTGGCACACATGGAAATAGACGATATGTGGCTGGGGAATTTTCTTTTAACAGGTGAAATGCATTTTACTCTGCATGTTGCTGTGAACGCACAGAGTGGTTGCATATGGGGGTTTTACTCCACACACGCTGTGGAGGAAAACCCACTATACTCAGCTTACATGACTGCGTGATGTAGGAGCGGATGACTTGCAGGCCTGTTAGGTGTGCAGACACATCTGCTCGTTAATAAGGACCTTCTTGTGCAACACATGATTTCCAGCTTTGCAAGAATGCATCTGCAGCTCATGGTCTAGTGGCTAGTGTTGCTGCCTTTGGATCACGAGGTACCGGGTTCGATTCCTGGCCGGGTTGGGGATTTCTGTGCCTGGGAACTGGGTGTTAGTGTTGTCATAGTGATCATCATCATCATCATTCATGACATCACTTGCCAAGCAAAAGATTTGCTCCAAGAAACTTTCTGTAATGATGCGTCATCTGTAGGCAATTTAAAGGTGTGTGGCCTTCCAGAACCCCTGACGTAAATTCATGTAACTGTGATTGTGGGATATATGTAGGATCGTGTCTTGTCAGGGGTGTACCTGGACTCTTGATCTGAGGGATAGCATACAATGAGGACACAGCATGTTGCTGTGTCAGGACTAAATATTAAGCAAAATGTAACTTCAGACCATATCCTAACAAACATGCCAGAACCACAGTTATCACGTGTTTGATTGTTGCTCACCCTGTCCTACACACACACACACACACACACACCACAGACTGACTACTTACAGCACCATATTTTCACCAGATGGCAGAAAGTGGAACTAATATTTTTTTCAGCATACTCTGCGAGTGCACAGAGTAGTAATAGATGTTTGCCCATCAGACTGCATGGTCATCAACGGTAACTGTTCTTTCAGGAACAGATACTACTGTCATATATAGTTAAAATATGGCTTCCTGGCCATTGACCTTCTTGTGCGAACACACACGCTATGCCCAAACTTATACGAGGCTTGGTAGATTAATCTGCCACAAGTAATGAGTATGATGGGCAAACATCTATTAGGTGCACTACAAATGTAGTGGTGTGGACATGTTGGGAATGTGGGTCTCACGGGGAGCGTGCAAGGGATAAGTCCCTGCAGGCGCACTATCCTCTGTGCCCTCGGTGGCTCAGATGGATAGAGTGTCTGCCATGTAAGCAGGAGATCCCGGGTTCGAGTCCCGGTCGGGGCACACATTTTCAACATGTCCCCAATGAAGTATATCAATGCCTGTTTGCAGCTAGGGTGTCCATTTAATTGTCATTTCATTTCTAGCAAAGCTGCATGGTCGTCAACAGTAACTGTTCTTTTGGGAACAGATACTACCTTCATATATAACCCATAAGACCCTAGCAACGAATAAGTGTTTAAATCTCCCTGTCAAAAACAGGTATTACTGATGCTACAGTTCCTGCAACACTGGAAGCATCCAACTGTGACAGGTATGTACATAAAACTGCAAATGTGTCTTTGCATGCAAAAGAATGAAACTGAAATTAAATGTTTCTACAGTATGGGTTTACTTTTATTTCCATAAGTATTGGAGACAGTTTGAAGGTCAGTGTTCTTGATTTGAATGAATGCTAGAGGACTGTAATCCTGAAACTTATGAAATTAGAAGAAAATATTGTTACAGAATTTGCTCCTATTCCAGTACCCCTATAAAGTTTTTGACAGCTATTATAATTATGGAAAACACAAAAAAAAACACACGAGGTGAAGATTGTATCAGTGAGAATGAATGAAAATTTTCAAGGCCAAAATTATGAGAAAAATTACACATTGTCAGATGTTATAGTAGATAGACATGTGAGAAATGTGAAAAACTTAATGCTATTGTTATATCTCTTGTAGTGAGATGATTAGTTTCAGGAAAATACTTGGAATGAGTGCGGAGACCTATGATGGATACACCTGTAGTGACATAACTGGCAAACAGATGGTCTGAAGAATTATAAAAGTGTGACAGCCTGAAGTAATCGCAACATGAGTATGCAGTTAACCATAATCCTAGCAAATAAAATCTTGCCTAATGGCTAGCATGCAAATAACTCTTGGATTCTATGCAGACAAACCAAGAAAGCTACAATTGTGAAGATACACTCCATGTGTATGTGACACACTGCTTACAGTGGAGTCATGGGTCACTCACTCTCAACTGCAAACAACAACTCACTTGACACCCCAAGTATCTGGCTGGGATACCAATTTCCCCCCCCCCCTCCCCTCCTTAAGAAGCACTTAGGGCTGAAAAATGCCCAGGGCTGTGCCGGAATTGCTGATTCAAAGGATGGGAGACAATGGAGATATGTGCCATGGGTTCTGCCTGGGCACTTTCTACAAGGACGTCAAGGGCGACACTGTGGGTGGTGACAAGCTAATGCTCCACATCGATGGTGGGATGGTAACTCCTGCCAGTTGCAATGAGGGAGGGAAGTACTTCACCTCTACCAGATCCCACATTGCAAACAGTTCTCCAGGGTGGTGGGTTTCACAGATCAGGACACAGATTATACGACGAGAGGTGCAGAGGCAGTTGGAATGTTGGCAGGTGCCACCTAGTGCTTCGGGGCAAGGAGTGGTTGGTCCCTCCCGCCTGCATGAATGTTGCCTGTGTGACTGAGTTTTGGTTCTATTGACCCAATGCAACAATATAAAGATGCTGCCCCTTATTCCTCACCACAGTGCCTTGAATCTGTCCCACTGTCCACCTGAATGTGCATGTGATGTGTCACTGTCCTTGGGTGAGGGGTGTTCGGTGTTAGTTGTAATAGTTGTGAATGTGAGGCTGACCACCATGCAGTACCTCAGTTGGGTTATGCCAGTGGCTTGGAATTGATCTGCAAGACACCAAAAAACCAGACAGCGTCCTCACTAGGGCTTCCATTACTTACCTTGAGTTGCAATTTGGCTGTCATGACCAACTGCTAGAGCTCTGCATTAAAATTCTGGGTGGAAAAGTACAGTGCTCACATGCTGAACACGATTCCATTCTTCTGACACAAACTGGTGACCATTGAATGAGACATGGGTACATCATGTTACCTCAGTGGTGACATGGCAGCTAAAGCCCAAAATGTAGTATGTTAAGTCATGGAGGATAATTTGGCAACATCTGGGAAATTAGACCAGACTCTACCACTAACTGCCATATGGCATATAAGGAAGGACTGGAAAAATGCAGGTGGCACTGTTCCCATTGACGCTTTGGCACAGACTAGGGAGTAAATTTTTGTGGCAGCACCACCTGGTTGTGGGGAACTTTCCGTACAGGCTGAAAACTGAGGAGCTATTTAATTGCGGCTCCAGTCTTGTAAACCGACATATGGCCGGGAGAGTGGTGTGCTGACCATATGCAACTCCATATGCCAGTGGGCTAAGGATGACATGGTGGCCGGATGTTACTGTTGGGCCTTCATGACATGTTTTTAGTTCTGTACAGGCTGTTATCGCCTGTACTATGGAAGTCAGGCCATCAAATGTCGCACAGCGAGCCCCAAAGAGGGCCCAAAGCTCTCTTGTGGGTATATATGTGGCGCGTGTGGGTCCTCAAGCTATTGCAGCCTTTATTCTCTTCCTCCTCCTCCTCATCCTGAATCAGATCCAGTTTTTATGGATGTCGCCCCATCCTCGTTGGCAATGACCACCAGTAGAGTGATATGAGAACCCCTCGCCTTCATGTCTCACCTGGACTCTCACCACACGATGATCCAGTGGAATTGTAATGGATATTACCGTCATGTACTGGAAATACAGTGCCTTGTTTGCTCCTACTCTTCATTCTGTCTTGCTCTTCAAGAAACACAATTTTGTGATGACCACTCTCCAACGTCTTGTGGTTATAGGGTGTTCTGTTGGAAACATGCCAGCCCCAGGATAGCATCTGGAGGGGTCTGCCCTTAGGTTTGCACTGATGTCATTAGTGTCTGGATCCCCCCCCCCCCCCCCCCCCCCTTCACACCAACCTGGAAGCGATAGTGGTTAGAGTGGAGACGACTCCGGCAATCACCGTTTGCAATGTCTACCTCCCTCCAGGCAGCCCACTTCCTTATGTTGAACTGTCTACCTTAATACAGCAACTCCCACCTCCCATCTTCTCCTTGGGGACTTGAATGCACACCGACCCCTTTGGGGGAGTACCACTTCGACGGGTTGGGGTCGTAACCAACTTATTACAGACTTTGATTTGTGTCTCCTGTATAACCTTTCCCCTACACCACAGTGCCGCGTATGGCACCTTTACTGCTATTGATCTCACAATCTCCTCCCCTGCTCTGGTGGCTTCGCTTCATTAGTCGCCCCATAATCATCTTTGTGACAGTGACAACTTTCCGATGTGATTCTATCATTCCCCTGCCACTGCCAGACAGAGATTCCGCAGGACCAGTTGGCCATTATGTACGTCTGCTGTGCACTTCAACACCCCTTTCTCAAATTGTATTGATGCGGTCATGCAGGGCATCTCTGCCACTATTTTTCATGCTGCTGGCACTGCTGTCCTGCTATCCACAGGTCCTGCTCATCGTCAGCTGGTACTGCAGTGTGCAAAGGATGTCCTTGCTTTTAAGTGTCTCCATACTAAGGCTTATTACCTTATTAAGCGGAGTAGAAAGGAATGCTGGAAACTCTGTTTCCTCCCTGAGGATGTATGCCTTTTCATCGCTGGCTTGGTCCGAGTCCCATAGCCTTCTGGGCCACCAGCAACAGTCAAATTTCCAAGGCCTTATCTTCAGAGGTACTTTGTCTACTGGTCCATTGGTGTTTGCAGAACAGCTTGTGACACACTTTGTGACAGCATTGGCATCTTCTTCCTATCGTGCTACCTTTCTCCAGCAGAAACACCAATCTGAACAGACCCCGCTGTGTTTCAGCCCTCATCAAGCTGAACCCTATGATGAACCATTCACTGAATGGGAATTCTTGCAGTCTCTTACCTCTTTGCGACAAGGCCCCAGGCCCAGATTCCACAACTAGATGATCTAACACTTGGCCATTACACAGAGGCAATATCTACTTAGTCTTGAAATGCATTTAGCTCAACGGTGCCTTCCACTCACAATGGCGAGACAGTATACTTATCCCCGTCCTGATAAGCCTGATGAACGTAACTGTTTGAGAGGATGGTTAGCTTCCAATTACATTGGGTACTCAAATCTTGGGGCCTTTTGTCCCAGTATCAGTGTGGCTTCCAGAAACGATGATCTCCAACTGACCATTTCCTCAGATTGGAAGCTGCAATCCAATGTGCTTTTACTAACCGTCAGCACCTTGTTCCAGTCTTTTTTGACCTGCATAAGGCATATGACACGGTTTGGCGTCATTACATTTTAGTTACCATCCATGACTGGGCCTTTTGTGGCCGCCTTCCAATTTTTATTTGCGAGTTTTTATCCCATCAGCTCTTCAGGGTTAGAGTTGGCACTTCACTCAGCTCCCCTCGGATTCAGAAGAATGGTGTCCCTCAGTGTTCTGTATTAAATGTTACATTCTTCCTCATAGCCATCAATAGGCTTGTAACCACTATTGGGTTTCTGGTTACCCTGGCACCTAATGGCGATGATTTTTGCATCTGGCACAGCTTCCACTCCATAGCGTCTGCTGAGTACCGTCTCCAAGGCGCCATCCAGTGGACCTCTGTGTGGGCTGTTTCCCATGGCTTCCAGTTTTCTCCCTCCATAATGCGGGATATGAATTTTTGTCAACCCTTAGTACACCTCGATTCAGAACTTTATTTAGGCAACCAGCTCCTAGATGTTGTAACAAACTCCCATTTCTTTGGCCTTATTTTTGATAAAAAGCTGATGTGGCTGTCCCATATTCGCCACCTTTAGACTACATGCATGCAGAAGCTTAATGCTATTTGCCTCCTGGTCCACATATCTTGCAGTGCAGACTGTGCTACACTTTCCCATCTTTACTGGCTCTAGTCTTGTCCAGACTAGATTATGGAACTCAGGTTTATGGCTCAGCAGCTCCTTCCACTCAGAAAATACTTAATCCTGTTCATTATTGTGGGATGTGTCTGGCTATCAGTGCCTGTCACTCTACTCCCGTTTGCAGTCTCCTCACAGAAGTGGGGATTCCCCCTCTACAGATACAATGAAGCCAACTCCTGGTTTCTTACGCAATCACCATTCACAGATTCCTTGATCATCCCGTGTACCCTGTCATCTTTGCAAAGTGAGGGATGTCTCCTTCCTGATCACCTCATCACCTTCACTCTCTCAGGATCTCCATCTCCACTCACTGGAATGCACCCTGTATATTTCCTCTCACTGCCCCCCCCCCCCCCCCAATTGGATGGTGCCTAGACCAAGGATTAGGACCAATGTATTCTAGGGTCCTAAGGTCTCTGTCGCGCCTATGGTCGTGTACATTCCAGGGTGCTACCATCTCCTACACTGCTACTGGTCTCAGTAATAAACTCCACTCAATCAGGGAGACTACTGCAGTTTGATGCTCATCTTTCCACTCCTTTCGAAAGGAGTACACTGTTATGCCGTCTACGCATTTGTCATACCAGGCTAGCTCATTGTTTCCTTTTGTATAACGAACCACCCTCACAAAGTGGAAGTGAAGCCAGACTGACGGTATCCCGGCATATTGGTGGAATGTTCCCTTCTTTTGGCCCTTCGTGCTAAGCATAGTCTTCCAGATTAATCAATTTTAATATTAGGAGACGATTCACGCATTGTTGAACTGGTCCTCAGTTTCCTCCATGAAAGTGGGTTTTTATTTCCAGATATAAGGTTTTGCTCTACTCCTGGAGCAGGGGCAGGATGGTTGTGTTTGGGGCCTCTCCATATTTTCTCGGTCTGGGACCCCATGACTGGTCCCCTGCAGAGAAACTGCTCTTTTTTCCAGTTTTTAGTTTGTTCTAACCTTTTATGGCTTTTACTGTGTGTGTTTTAACGTCCTTGTTTTATAGTTTGACTCCCATGACTGGATCCATCAACTTTTAGCAGACCCTCTTTCTTCTGTGAGTGACTTTGGAATCATGGGACTGATTACCTCACCATTTGGTCCCATAAAACCTCGAAGTTAATCAGTCAATCGCAGTCAATCAATCGATCGCAGGGCGAGTGCATTAGTCGGTACATTGACCAGTGAGATTCGCGTGACATCTGCAGAACATGTTGATGCGTCAACAGTGGAATAACAATGTGGCAATTCCGTTCTCCCTTAGCTAGCATTAGGACACCACTGACAACGTAGTGATTATTATGAAATTTGAAATATTTTGGGAGCGCCTGGTCAGACCCTACAAAAAAATGCTCCCGCATTCCCTACAGGACCACTGCAATGACTGCACAGGAGATCCTCATTTGTAGCTGATGTGATTTTTTACAATGTCAGCGGAAATTAGTTGGTATCCATGGATTCTGTCGAGTGAAAAACAAATTCCTTCCTGCTTGTTGATGTTGTGACACACTGGTAACTGTAACAGTATTAGCATTCGTGTAATGGAAGGCAGTCGGTAGTGAAAATCGTAAGAGTGCAGGAACAAAGCTCAGCACAGTAAATGCTGTGCTCTTGTGTCTGGGTGGACTGGGGACCAAACGAGGAGGTGATGGCTTATGATCATTAAGAAGGTGGAACTTAGTGCCATATAAGTTGAAATGGAACTTTTTAATGCCACACGTATTGCAAGTGCCTCCTTTTCAGTCAGGAAATAATTCCTTTGCGCTGGAGGCAAATGCAGTAGGCTGCAATGAACTATCAGGAGTTCTGTGAGCGAACAGTGCCGATGCTGCATCGGGATTCATCAGCAGGTAGTCAAAGGCTTACCATGGGTGAATGTGCTCAGACAAGGAGTGGAGGTGTTGCTTTAATTTTTGGAATGCTGGTTGGCAGGCCTCCAACGACTCAAACTTCGTTCTTTTTCGTATGGAGCTGATTCAGCAGATGACAAAGGTGAGCATCCTGTTGAATGCATTTCACGCAGTAATTTGCCTTCCCTAAAAATGACTGCAACTTGGTAATATTCTTAATAACTGGAAATTCATTGATTTGCTGCAACTTGCTCTACTGTTGGTACTGTACCATCCTTACTTAACACATTTCCTAAGTATTGCACTTTTGGAGCAAAAAACTACCATTTCTCAAGGTTGTAACACAGGGCATTCTCCAGCCGCCACTGAAGAACTGCCTGCATATTTTGCAAAGGTAGTTGTTTCCTGGAGTGAGTCAAAAGTTGTCGAGATAGTTGACACAGCATGCAATGGCTGATATATTGCCTGGGGAAACTTTGGAGTATTTGTGTGTCTGCTACCCCAACCAGCAATCCCAAAAGGAGCATTAATACTAAAATCTGCAAAGACACTGCACCTAATGGTGACTGCAAGTATGCATCTTTGAGACCAATTTTGGAAATATGGTGACTGCTGGCCAACTTGGTCAACAATTTCTCAGGATGTGGTATGGTATAAATATCCATTTGACTTTGTGCATTGATCATGTGCTTGAAATTGTTGCAGAGCCTTAGCATCACTGTCATGTTTCTGTGTTGTGAGCATGGGGGTGGCCCATGTGCTTGATGAAACCAGTGACACCAACTTGATCTTCTGCCATATGTCAAATTCTGCCTTCACTTTCTCTTGCATGGCAAGGAGCATGAGGTAGGCTTGACGGAACTGCCCATGTATGGACTCAAAACTAGTTTCTCTACCCAGATCTTTACCAAATAGTCGATCGAACCAGAGTTTCAATGCTTCGAATTTCTGAAATGGCCCTACCTGACAGACCAGGTTAAGTTCATAGACTACTTCAAATGCATAAATAGCGAAAGCATTAAGTCAGAAAATGTTTTCTGTCAACTGCAGATTTACAACCAAAAGTGTGAAGTGGCATTCCACATTTTTGTATTTGGCTGCGGGTAGTAGTTGTCTCCTCAAGGGAACCTGCTGCCCACCGTAGATACAACCTCGTGCTGAGAGTGCTGTAAGGTGAGGGGGCGGGGATCCAGCTGGTGTTAAGTATCCAAGTTGATTAGACTGCCAGTCCTCTGTGTCTAATTGAACCTGTGTACAACTCATTGTTATCTCTGCCATCTTGCAATGGCCATGGAAGTTAGCTGCTTGGGTGTGTCATTGCTTGCAAAATTGAATGACTATTCAGTGTGTATTTGATAGGAGCATGGCCCGCCTGTCTACAAAATTCACAAATGAATAAATTGGGAACTAAAGGTAACCTGAGATAACCTAGTAGGACTCAAAATGGATTTCATGCAAAATTCTCTATTTATGAAAAATCAACAGACTTCTGTGAAAGACAGATCATAGACAACAGCGGAAAGAGGCAATTGTGATGTACTGGCAGTTCTCTAACTAATGTAGCTCTATTGTTTGCTGGATACAGAATTTGAATTGTGAGGTTTTCTAATTTGAAATTCCCAAATGAGGCAGTTGCCAGATAGTTTGGAACAGTATTTTTGGTAACCAACGAAAAATATGAGTGCTGCAGTTAGATATAAAGTAACAATGATGTCAGAGACATTGGTATGAATTTCAAGAAATAAAATTCCCTCATTCCTTAATATTGCTGTACATCGGGGCTGAATGTAATAGAGAACTGCAGACCTAAGCCATTTTCTTACTATTTCAGGGTGTATATGCTCCGGGACAGCCAGAAAAAAACAGGAATTTTGTAGAATTCCAGAAATTTTCCGTTGTTTTAGTTTTCAGTTAAATTTTTGTAGTTTTGACTGGCAAGAACTGAAACTCTAACAAAGAATTTTACTTTAGCACACTACTACAATAACGAGAAAAAAAAGAAACCCTAATTTGCAAAGGGAAAGCGCCATTTACAGCAACAAAACGCAATGCACATCCAAGTGTCTGCCAACAGCAAAATGTGTCAAAGACTTTAGGACGAGGACTATGCAATACTTCATAACCAGCAGGCTTATGCACATACGCAGTTGAGTTGCGTATGAGCAGTACCTCCTCCCGCTTCTGGCTACTTGAAGTGCAGCTGTTAGCTGTATTCAAGGTAAGTAGACACGAGCTGTACCAGCCGTAGCAACAAGCAGCCAGATGCTACCCGGAAACATGTTTGTGTGCCAAAGCTGCCAGATTAGCACATGCGCAGAGCTGTCAGAGTTGAAGTGGGTGAGGGGTAGTCTCCACGTGATCCATGTGTACGTTTAGTGACCAAATGGGTTTCTGTGGCCGGGTCAATAAAGTGAATTAAAATAAATTCACTTAACTATGGAAAGCTAAAATATGGCATTAGTTTCAGTTTCCTGATTTTATTATGTGGTTAATACGATTAGTTGAGAGATAACACACACTAAGTATTCAATGCACATTTATTAATAACTTGTATATAAGAAATATGGCAGTTGAACATGTTACACACTGGAACAAAACAGTCCAAAGAAGCAAAGCCACAAACAAATGGCGCTCTGTCCCAGAGCACCTCCCGCCTCCCCCTCCCCCCCACCTCCGTCCGCCGATAGTGCGGAGCATGTTGGCGGGAAGCCTCATTGCACGAATTCGTAATCATGGTACCAATGCAACGGTTGTAGGAGGCGGCTGGTGCAGGAAGTGGGGGCGTCAGTGTTTGCTGTGCAGCAGTGCCGTGATTCCAACAGCTGCATAGGCAGAGACGAATCAGCCATAGGCAGGTCGGCTGCGTTGGGAGGCAGATTGGTGAGTGACTACGCTGGTTTCAGTCAATTAACAGACACTGTGGCCGTCCGTGGAGGTGGATCACGAACGTGTTTGTACCGTGACGTAGCACACGGTGAGGGTCAGAATAAGGTGACTAGGGCTGCTTGCACAGTGTCGTCCCGCAGCATAACAGTCGCACGTAGCTAGGTCCTTGTGGATAAACACAGGTGGTGTGGTGTGAGGGCGGAGCAAGGGCGTGTGGAGGTGGGCATACCTGCTCAACCAGTGTGGGGAGATCCTCAGATGCAGCTGAAGGTGAATCCTCAATGAACTAAGTGGGGAGAAGGAGAGGCTCGCCATATAGAACCTCAGTGAGCGAGGTGTTAAGATCATGGGCCGAGCAAATACCTAGCATGACCAATGGAAGGGCTTCCGACCACAGGCTTCTGTAGCACATTAAGGCAGCCTTGAGTATACGGTGCCACTGCTTGACCAGGCTGTTCGCCTGCAGGTGGTACACTGTGGTATGAAATCTGTGATGCTGGAGAGTTTGTAGAGGCGAGTGAAGAGGGCAGACTCAAACTGGCATCACTTGTCAACTCGACCCAGTGCGTCACACGGTTCATATCGATAAGATGTATCTGTAACCCTAGGAAGGGGGGAAGGGACCAACGACATTAATATGGATGGGCCGGAAATGTCCCTTTGGAGTGCCAGACTTGCCCAATGGAGGTTGAGCATGCCTGCCGACCTTGCTGCGCTGGCACCGGATGCACGCATGGCTCCAAATGGGACAGTTGTGCTTCATGCTAGGTCAGATGAAGTGCTCCATAAGCAGCCACGTCGTGGCTCACATCTTAGGGTGAGCTAAGCTGTGCAAGTTGTAAAGACCCTATAACGAAGGGCGGCAGGGACCAGGGGGCGGAGTGTGGCCATGTAGAGGTGTCGCAAAGGACAGGGATCATCGAACATGAGGCTGGACAGAGAGCGATGAGTTCCTGTATATCATCATCATCATCATTGGCTTGTAGTTGGGCAAGCTCCTCCAGATTCAGTGGTGCGGTTAGCATGCAGATGTCGGAAAGGTAGTATGCCACAGCATTCTCTGTGCCACGGATGTAGAATGTGTCGGAAGAGTGCTGACAGATGTAGTCCATATGGCGGAAATACCTCGATGGAAGGTCCTTAGCAGTATTAGGAATAGCGTCCATGAGTGGCTTGTGATCTGGATAGATCGTGAAGGGTCGCTCCTTGAGGTCGCTACAGAAATGTCTAGTCACAGCGAGTAGCTCACGGTCGAAAGACGACCACTTGCACTCGCTCTTAGTCAGTTTTTTGGAAAAGGAGTGGAGGAGTTGGGTGCAATCAGCGGTGTGCTGTTGTAAAATGGCGCCCACATCTGAGTCACTGGCATCAGTCATGATCGAGACATGGGCCTCAGGGTCAGGGTGGGCAAGTGTGATGGATTGGGCGAGGGCAGTTTTAAGATTACCAAAAGCATCAAGCGATCCATTCCAACTTCCATTTTCCAGAGGTGTTTTTGCCTGAGAGCATCGGTGAGGGCCATTTGCATGGAGGCAGCTTGAGGAATATGGCGGCAGTAAAAGTTTACCATACCAAGAAAACGATGGAGCTGAGCATAATCCTCGGGAAGAGGAAGGCTAAGTACGATTTCGACATGAGAACTCGTCGGTCTGTCGTCATCGGCAGAGACAGAATGGCCTAGGAAATTAACGGATGTGGAAAACAGTTGAGATTTATCGTGGTTTCTCACCATGCCATTGACAGTGAGGGCCGAACAGACTGCATCAAGGTGAACTTGATGCTCTTCAGCGGAGGACGAAAAGATAAGTATATCATCTAAGTAAGCATAGACAAATGTCAGAGGGAACAAAATGGAATCAATGGATTGCTGCCATGTCGGTGCAGCATTTTTCAATCCGCAAGGCATGTTATAGTATTGAAATAGGCCAAAGGGTGTGATGATGGCTGTCTTTGGAATATCTAGTGGATGCACAGGAATCTGATGATACCTCCGAAAAATCTAAAATGGAGAAAAAGGTGCAACCATGGAGTAACTGCGAAATTTTGGATATGTGGAATGAGATAGTTATCGATAATGGTGCGGGCATTAAGGGACCTGTAGTCCCCGCACATATGTAAGGTGCCGTCCTTTTTGGTAACAAGGTGAATAGGTGAAGACCAGTTCCTGTCGGAAGGACAGACGACACCCGAAGCCAACAGATCCTGAACGATCTCCTTAGCGTGCAGAAGTTTGGAAGTGTTAAGATGCCTGGCCTTATAACGAACAGGTGGACCATTGATGGTGCTAATCCTATGACAAGTGCCATTACTGATGGCTGATACTCGAGTAGGAGGTTGGCAAGAAGGGTCAAGAAGGTATCTGCAGGCAACGTTGGTTCACTGACCTTGGTGAACCGGGGTGGCATAAGCAATGCGTCGGCGATGGAAGGCATGGTGCAGGAGCAAAGCGGCGTGAAGGATCTGGAGGGGCACATGCAGGTGTGTCTTGTAGATTCGTCCATGGCGGTGTGGAAAAAAAAAGCAGGTGGTGGAATGATCGACACAGGAGCAGATTGATGAGAAGACACTGTGGAGACATATGATGGTCCGCCTCGCTGTGGGACTGCAGGTAGGCGATGCATGGTATGCCGTGTATGTGACTATTCTGCAGAGCTGATGCGGGTGTGTAAGGCCTTGTTCTGGATGTGGAGTTCGTCGATTTCTGAGTGCATGTACGACAGATCAGATAACCGTGTTATGCACTCAACCAGGGACGCACACGTGGAAAGCGTATCCAAGGAGGCAGACAGCGACGTCGTGCTGAACTCATGTGAGCACGGAACTGTAGGTCAGATGTGTGGCAGAGCATGGTGTCCTGCAGGTCTGGTGAAAGGTTTACAATGGTGTAGAAAATCCAAACTGATCACAGGTTCATCCACATAGGCAGTGTGGAAGCTCCAAGAGAAGGTGTGAACCGGTGATAGGTGAAGCAACATCTTGATGGAGCTATGGACCTCAATAGGAGAACGATTGGCGGCGATCAAGGCACGGGGTAGAAGGGGACAAGGCGTCGACAGCATGCTTGGCCAGAATTATGCTAACGGATGCTCATCAATATGTCTGTGGTATAGAGGCATCGCATCGCTAAAACGATGGAGTGTCAGACGGTAGGCGCTGTGAAGATATGAGGCGCCTAAATAAGCTCGCTGGTCTCGTTTGGGTAGGCACAAGGCCCATGGTAGTTGCGGGCAGTGTCTCTGTAAGTAGCATGGAACCAGAACAGCGCGTATGTCGGTTGGCGTGGTGGTGCGGTAAGGGAGGAGGTTGCAGCTAACTGCTTTGGAACCAGTAGCCAATTGGGTTGCTGCTCAGGAGAGGTCGGTGGCTGTCAGGAGTCAGCTGGGACTGTCCTGTAGGCCACTAGGTGGCAGCTCCTGACAGGCAGCAGAGGTGAGTGCGCTGGCCTCTGCCAACAGGGCACCTGAGGATGATGGAGGAGACGTTTGTAATAGGCAATGGCAGTGATGAATGACAGCATAAGCCTGATCCGCCATGCGTAACCAAACCCCAGGTGGGTCAGCAATGTGAGACAGTAGATGGAGGCATTTTAACCATTCACAATGTCCAAAGCACAGCATCAGGTAAAGCTTGATCGTTGATTAATGCATGTAGGTGCTGCCAAAGCTGCAAATGGGTACGGTCATTGAGGTGCTCCTCGTGAATAATGTGACGAATAAGCTCTGCCAGAGGGTAGGAAAGGCACTTGATAAGCAGTGCTTTCGCCGTCAAATATTTGTAGATGGGCGGTGAGAGAAGCAAGTCACTGATGAGGTCCATATGTGTGTGTAGGTGGCTCACCAGGCAGACAAAATGGGAGTCATCCAAAATGCTGTGGATATCCAGTAGGTGGTCCAATAATGCAAACAGAGTTTTGGGATTGTCGTTTTGTAATGCAGGTAGTTTAGGAAACCTGTCAGGTAACACATGTTGAGGCAGCACCGGCAGATGGGGATCGGTGCAGATAAAGCAGGAGACCTCAGATGCCAGAAGTGTGGTAGCGGTAAACTGTGCGTCGCCCGAGGTATGTGTGGGGTGGTGGCCGCATGCAGTACGTGGTGCGGGCTTATAAGTTGGCATGGTGTGTACAATCTGCAACCCTGACAAAGAACACGGTGTGGGTGTAATGGCCGGTGCTGTTGCAACAGTGGGCGGGGGGTGGTCGTGGTGGAGCGATGGGGCAGATGACCCATTAACTATCGCCGGTGGAATGGCTGGCGCCGTTGTGAAGGTGAGCAGAAGGCAGTCGTGGTGCAGCCACTGTGCAACGGTTGGGGAAACTGATACAGTCGAGGCGACCTGCGTCGCCGAGACGGATTGTGGGGAGTACTGCAACACCATGTATATTAGAATGTGCTACCCCCATGCATAGAAATTTTAGATTCACAGTTTGGAACTTTGTCGGCACATCAAGCCATTCTGAAGGTTAGCAGCTATGTTGAGCCGGGTAAGGTTATTTGGCCGCCGGGGTGGCCAGGCGTAAATAATATTTCACTTTTAACCAAATTCGAGGTAGGTACACTTATCCACTCGTGGTCACAAGTGTCATAGTTAATGGGGCCCATTACGCTTGCACCGAAAGTCACTGGTAGGTCCATTGTGGCGGAAGCAATGCGGGCTGACACACGAAGTTCGTAAATGACGGAAACAAGCACAAAATAACTTGTGATGAGATGACGTTGGTGTCGGGGTCACCACTGTGGTTATCAGGTAGGATTAGCAGAGAGATAACACACACTGAGTAGTCAATACACATTTATTAACAACTTGTATATAACAAATATGGCAGTTGAACATGTTACGCGCCGAAAATGGACACTGGAACAAAACAGTCCAAAGAATAAGTCACAAAGATAGAGCGCTCTGCGCCAAGGACGCCATAATTTTATTTTCAGATTTTTGGCAGTCAGGCATTAATTGCCTTGCAGAACACTGATTTTTTTCGATTTGATATAAAAAGTTGCCTTTAATTAATCTTTTCCTCAAAGGCAGTCAATTAATTGGTAACACTATTGGTTAGTCTCAAATGTTTGCGGAATTTCAAGTGCGAGTTGGTATCTTTTGGGATGTATGGCATTATGCCATAATAAAGAACTAAACATGAGATAATAC
Organism: Schistocerca serialis cubense; assembly: GCF_023864345.2. Classification (NCBI taxonomy): domain Eukaryota; kingdom Metazoa; phylum Arthropoda; class Insecta; order Orthoptera; family Acrididae; genus Schistocerca; species Schistocerca serialis. The sequence goes on from NC_064638.1 coordinate 568,423,444, forward strand.
AGTTCTGGTAGTCCAAGAACATTTGCGTCCCAAAAACCACACTGAAAGGTGTGCGTACATCTTTGTGAATCTGGACTTACGAATGTTCTATCAAGTCTAATTATGCATTTTACTATCGTTTACGAAATTCCGATGCACTTGGAGCATCCTCTGATGTCCTGTTTAGTTTATGATGTAATGTAAGGTCTCTTAATGTTACATGTGTACGAATATACGGGCTACCTACGTCATCGTAGCTGCGCAGGCACAGTAACGCCGTTTTCTGGCGCTTTCTGACAACTGCTGGAATGAATTCTAATAGGTCACGGGAAAATATTGTGATCGATGGTTTGAAAAGCGTTACTTTCAAAGTACATTTTATTTTACGCAATATGAGTTATGTTACGTGTGCGAACGTGCTTTTAATTTCGTACATCAGAGAGCGTTTGATTTTCATTTAAAGCTTAACACTTTGAGGGCCAGAATTTCGAGCCCAGAACTTAAAATTTTACTGGCACATTTGTGTGATGTATCGAAGTGTAACACACGCAAAAAAAGACAAATATATTATGTGAAAGCTTAGCTTTTCTTGCAGCTACAGTGCGTACATTAATTTATGCCATTAGATTTTCCTATTTGTGTGTTAACAGTGATGTTGCTATAGGCTGACCGCATCACGTGTCCTATGCTCTGAATCACTACGTTTACATGCGACACGTCTTCTGAAGGACGAAAACGGAATTTCGGAAATCGTTTTTCGCTGTCTCAAGCGGATTTGCTAGCCCAGTTAACTACGGCGCCTGGAAAACAGCAGATACAGTTTTTGATCTAGTCAGCACAATCGCTATTTCTCTTCAATTAGACGAGGTATAAACAGCTTCAGTCTAATATTTCTACTTGTCCTTCACTGCACAAAAAGCCACTCCGTCAATATTAGCAGAAATTTTTGAGAACAAGACTAAACCTGACAGCCTAAGCACGTTTTAATACCGGTTGCGTTTACATGGGAGCGAAAATCGATTGCAGAATTGGAAAACCGGCAACCAGAAGCGGATTTCCAGATTCGATTTTGAAGTGCTTACGTGACCACCGAGAACCGGTATTGGGAGATTGCTTTACGAAATCCGATTTTGGGTGCCCCATGTAAACGCGATGAATATCTGCTACCATCAGGTGGCGAGATCACCTGACATGAGCTATGACTGGCTTACAAAATCGCATCGCGATCTCAGTTTCAATGCTTCGGAAACTAGCGTTCTGTGTTTGGTGGAATTCGACTATATACATTCGTAATACGAAAATATGCAGCGTACATGTTGCTGCAAATCAAATATCTTTCGAAAACGCATTTTTTTCTGTGGTTAGTTTCCTAAAGGGGCGGGAGTTCCTACGCTGATGTATAAAACCTTGACCATTCAAAGGATCGATAAGTTTTCTGATTCCAAGGGAAAGTATACTGTCACTTAACACGGAAAAAGTGTATTTTCACCAAGGAGAAAGTGTATTTTTTAACCGGGAAATCCGGGAATTTTCTTCCTTGTCCACGTATACACCCTGTATTTAGAAACTACAAGAAAAATAATCTGTACAATTTTCTCACAACAATGCAGACAGTAGTGCAACGAACATATGTCAATGGCTGTGGGGACACTTGCTACACACCCAAGGAGTCACACCCATTGCAGACAGGCAGGCAATCGACACAGGGACCTGCAATGCAGGAAAATCCAGTCACAAACCCATCGGAGCAGTACCGGCAAGCACTCTGATGGTGGTGCACACAACATACAGGCAGCAAAACGCTGCACCATGGCAAACAATGAGAGCACAGGCAGCTGCACAACTTCTGAACCTTCATATATTGTTAAAGCCAAACAAGTTCTGGAAGTCTCCAGAATAGCGATTGCGGATGAAAACAGAACTGTCAGCCTAAAATTAGTGAAGCAGCAGATGTAAAAAGAACGAGCAAACTATTAACTATGGAAGATGAGGCGGTAGCACAGAATAACGAAAACTGCCATTTCTGATGAACAAAGAAAATGCCACCAAGCTGTCAGAGGAAGATATTTCTGACCGGGTCCTGTCAATACCGCTCCTGACAAGAGACAGTGTGTCAGTTGACGTGATGCACTGGTAACAATGAGGTCAAGGCAGAACAATCCAGAAGTTTATTCAAAATTTCAAATCTAAAAGTAATTTCACTATTTGCAGGTATATTTGCTCTATACATTGTTATGGAAGCAGGGAGTTGGGGCCCAAAATAATTACTCGTGGAGTCGATTGAATATCATTGTATACAATACAATGTCAAACTTTTTATCAAATCCACAAAAGTGACTTCAGCTGTAATTAGCATACTTAGCACAACATAATAACTGCAAGTTACTATAAGAATGACGATCAGGATAAAACTAATAAAAAATTAACTGTTGCAGCAAAATCTTATGAAAAATAGTTTACAACCTTTAACTTCCATAATACAGTTTCTGTTAATCAAAAACAGGATGTTAAGACAAAGGTCTTTAAAAACAACAAGCCCAAAGTTATTAATTTTATAAAGCCCTAATTTATTTAATACAGCATAATCATGGAGCTCACTGGTCTTTCAATCCAGGTTAGAAATGTGTATATGAACACTCATTACAGAAATCTGTAATGAATACAAAATGATAGCTCCCTTCCGTTGCAGCATGCCAAAACTACTGCCACTATCCTGTCTAGTAATTCAGCATCATAGAACTTGGGAGTAGCACGTTTTCCTTGTACGGCAGCATCATTACATTTAGTTTATTGGCATGTCTCATATATATGCGACTTATATCTGTTGCAGGTTAATGAAACCAGTGTCTGTTACACGCTGGAAACATCATTTCATCAACATAACAAATAATACGGAAGCACCTGTAATGAGGTCAGTAGCGTAAGATTCCTACCAATACTATTGGAGAAACACCAGTCTATTACTTTGGTGCCTTGTAAGGATGTCTTTAGTGTTCCTTTTTAAAACAGTGTTGCCATACTGCAGCAGACTGACCACTATTAAATTCATCACCTTGTCGCTAAACCATAATTAGTTCTTGGTATTTCACAAGAGAGAGACTGACAGCAGTAGTGGCTCCTTCTGTATACTCTCAGCAAGGCGTGGTACAATCCTACCTTAATTCAGACATTAACTCTGTATGTACTTGCAACACCATAAAATGCAGGTATCGCATTTTCTGCAATGGCGTGTTTGAGCAGGACTGCAAGTGCACCACTAGTTCCCGCCCAGTTCCCTCGGCCCACCAACAGTGCCTTACCCGCCCTGCTTCCAGCTTGCCCCACGCCACTGACCACCACACCAAAGACATTCCAGAGCTTTCCAGCCTGAAGAGAGGTCATTGCCCCTTAATGCGACTGTCAATAAGTGTTAACATCAACACATGGATTGTTCTGTATTGGTTAGTATTGTGTTTTACGTACTTTTCATTTTATTTGTGATAAAATACGTGTATAAAGGCAATGTCAGATACAAAGTGTGAAGTAACTACTAACTATGGACAAGTAAATCATTCATCTCATCTCGGACATCAAATTTTGTTCCTTTGAGAGTTGTAATGCAAAGTTTTAATGCAGTCTCAAGTTCAACCATGTGAGTGTAATAGCCTTCCAATAAACGCCAACAAAATGAAAATCCGTTATAAAATATTTGCACTAGCAGACTTAGGCTATACCTGAACTGATTCCACGATTACAGGAAATGACAAGTAACTATGTAGGAAAGATATTGGGCTATTTTACTCAAATATAGACCCAGAAACAATGTGGTACAGTAATCTTGGTGAAATCGGACATAGTCACACAAACAGCTTCTTTACTTAGTGGATGAGGTATTACATGCATGATTGAAAACACACACATTGTTAACATCTTGGGCACAGAGAAGTGTGTGATTGTTTCTTCAGTAGAGAAATTTGCAAGTTGCTTCAAAGCCTCACTGAGCGTACCACCATAGGAGGCAACTTGAACTGTGTGCTGTCTGAAGAAGACCAGGCATCAACAGCAGTCAAATGTGAGCTGCAGACTGGTGGGCAAATTTCACGAGGTAGACAGATGGCAGCAGTGCCACCTACCAATACAGAGTTCACTACCTACGAGGGCAAAGCAGAATCGACCATCTCTACAAATCGCAGTGCTGTCCACTCCAAATTGTCAACCACCTAGTTTTACCATACTCCTGCCGCATATATCGTCCTAGCATAGCAAAATACAGCTACCAGGGTGTCTGGTAACTAAGCCTCCAACTTCTCCAAGACACTACTCGATGCAGTATGGTCTTCCATTCTCGTGAACAGAGTTAGCATAAAAGAGTGAATTACAGCAGCATCTTGATGTGTTGGACTTTGTGTGAAACTGGCCATACGACAAACTCAACAACACCAGAAAACCTTTTTTGGAGGAGATGAACATTGGAATTTAAATGCAATGCCTGCAAGACACTCTAAAGATCCCATAGGAGCAAACAGTTACGTTCTCATAAATAACGATAAAGATGGCGCTGTTATATTCTTGAATAATAATAAAAAAAAACCTTGTTTCACAAAGCACTTACTATCCAGCGCATGTTGGTCTAACGACTATTCACATGATTTTGAAATGCATCCCTGCTGGTTTTTGAACTCATTCTAAGCTGATTTCTGAATGAATCATAAGTTGATTTTTGAATGCGTCCATAGTCTACGTGATGTGTCTGCCAGGGGAATCCTCGTCGCGCCTAGAAACAAACTTCCCTGCCCACAAACAGTGCTGGGGCTATACGAGCTGAGCGGAATAAAACCGAACGGATGAATGCCAATCGCTGTTCGTCTGTGTCAGGGATCACCAAACTATTTTGTACAAGTGACCCCTTTTCCAAAATGAACTGTTACCTCAGACCCCCATGGCCAAATTACCTACGTTAAGATCAACCTCCTTATTCATAATGGTCCGCTAACTTAAAACAGCTGCTACAGAGCGTTATTTTTCATTCTGACTTAGGTCAATAGAAGAAGACAGAGTGAGAATTAGGAACGCTTTAAGTTAGCAGACTATTATGAATAAGGGGGCCTATCTTTAGTTTTTTCCTATTGATACAAAATACCTAGGTACTAAGGTACCAATTGGAAAACTTTGCACTTGGTCATGTGAGTAAAGTTGACTTAATTTTCTCATCAAAATTTAACAAAATAAGAAGACATACAATTCAGTAAATATCAAGTTTAATTTACAATGATTATTACAAATTAAGTGCTTAAAGAATCTTAAGTAGGTAGGAAATTATATTTAAAAAAGTATTACTTCGCAAAGAGAAAATAAAACATTCAGTGTGATGGATGAACCTGGTGACTATCTACCAATCTAGCTACATCCGGTTCAATATTGGTGAGTTGCAGCCTTAAATCTCCACGTTCGTTGATTTTCAAACGGTTTCTTTGTTTCGTCAAAATGTTTGTTACCACACTGAAGCTTTTTTCAACTAGGTATGATGATGGAAAAGCGATAAGGTATTTTTCAGCAGTGTTCCACAATGTAGGATACTGTGTTTCAATGTTGCGTTGCAACCAGATCTTCTGATAGCCTCGGTTGAACTTCTGCTTAAGCTCTTCGTCTGTGCTGATGGTAATCAACTCATCTTGCATTATCACATTGGCTTAAATAGTAAAATATCAGGAACATGTTTGAACTTGATCATGAATTCGTTCGTGTTAAATCGCGTAAGCGTCAAATAGAGAGCAAGTCAAAACGCGCCTGAAAGCCGTACGCTCGAACTCATTATCTTGCACAAACTTGTCCACACAGACTTGCCGAGTTATTCATCTTGTACGAACTTGAGACTTGACATTACTACAACAATGCTATTTCCTACAAATATATTAAGTATTCTTACTACACGTAACACAAAATAATACAGTACCGACCTATCTTGAAAGTTTTAAATAAGAACTTGTGTTAATTTAATAGGGGTCGATTTTTAGACCCCGTCGACCCCCAAAATCAGTTTTCGTTTATGTCGATCCCTAGGAAACCGATATCGACCCCAAGGGGTCGATATCGACCACTTTGGGAATCCCTGGTCTGTGTGGTTCACTGAGTTTGCATATCATAAGCGTTGTCATAATTACTAGCGAAATTCATAAATTCGGACTACCTGAGTGGAAATAAACGACCAACAGAAATAACAGGTGAGAGAGATAACGTATTATCTTCTCGTTGTATCCAAGACAATGAAACTTTGACAGGGAATTTTTGCCCACGCTGCTACACTAATAAGGGCCAGTTGTACAGTCCCCAGCCAGCAGCCACTTAAATTATATTCTGGGAATAGCGTGGAAAACGCTTTTACGAACACGTAATAATGCCTAACTGCAGAGTAATTGCGGGATAACTAAACTGGTGATTGTGGCAGGGTTAGTTTAACTAACCGGAGAATAAGTTTTGGCACTCGCAGGAGTAGTATAAGTGATAAGATTGTTTATTAGAACGAGGAAGAAGAACAAGTGGGACATCACGCAAATTATGGAAGAATAAGAACGATTCCAAATTTATATAAAAATTTCGTACTACTACTACTACTACTACTACTACTACTTCTACCACCTTTCAATTTCATACTTGAGAGGCTGGAGCATATGAATGAAATGTGAAGCTATTTCCTAATATAAAGCTTTTTGTTTGTAGTAGGCCTAATAGGCATTTGATTTTGGTACTTGGTGGATTATATTCTGTCGTGTTATGAAAATGACCATTTGTGCCAAAACAGTCTCGTTTATTTGGTGGTGTTAAAATTGCTGCAATATTAGACAGGCCTGTTTCGTTTTATCTAACAGTGACAAAATACGTGTAATCAATCTGAGGTACTCTTGTTATTAACAGCTTTTTCAGTATTAGACGACGAAATTTCGTTTTTTCATATAACAAACGTTTGACGGACTTTGATGAGGTGATACTTTCACAGAAAGGAAATCACGCAAGCTGTAGCAAGATTAGAGAGAGAAAAATGCCAGGACTTAAGGATTGAAGAAATGTGTACTGTCTTGTTTGTCTCTTGTCTTTACTTGTTTTATGTATCCTGTATTTAATATTGTCATACAAAACGGCAAGTTATTACCTAATAGACAACAAAGAGAGCAAATTTTCTGGAGAGTTCTTTTTCTTTCGGTTACAAATAATCCCATCCAGTATTAATTGCGACTTTTTAAAAAAGGGAGCAGGATGTCAAACCGGCCGACTGTGAGCAAGAGAGGCACCACAGGTAATATAGAAGAATGCTGTGTGAAGAGGCGTGGCACTGCACTTTCGCACACTTAAGGCCAAGTAACGTGTCTTACATTTCCTCGAACACACATTTTGTGTTTCAGACTCTGCGCTACAAAATGAACATATTTATGAAAAGTTATTTTTAAAATTTTTGGTGTCCTACCTCAAACGCGAGTAGAGTGAGTTGTATTTGAGGAGCCGGTAGTCTCCACGTGACCCGTGTTTACGTTTAGTGAATTTGCTGTTTTCTCTTCGTTTCTTGCTCTCACGTCAAATGAAAACAAAACGTATTTCTGTGACCAGAAGCTATCAAGTGAATTGAAGTACATTCACATAATTACGGAAGGCTAAAATATGTTATGGTATTAGTTTCAGATTTAATTTTATGTACGCCCTTGTGACAGTCGATTATTAATCGCCTTGCAGAACAATGAAGTTATTTTTGTTGGTTCGCCAAAGAAATTTGGCTTTTATTAAAATTTTCCGCTGAAGTGTTTAATTCCACATTATTGGCTAGTTTCAACTGTTTGCTGCATTTCAAGTGCACGTTTTCCTCTTCTAACACTATGGCATTATGACATAATAAAGAACCAAACATGAGATTAATACGGTACTGGTACTCAAGAAAATTTACATCCGAATCTTGACATACGAATGTGCACTTTAATCCGAATTATGCATTTTAGTATGGTTCACGAAATTCTGATGTTCTTAGAGTGTCCTCTAATGTCTTGTTTCTTTTATGACATAATGAAAGATCTTTTAATGTTTTACACATACGGGCTTTCTGCGTCATCGTAGCTGCGCAAGCGCGGTGACGCCTCTTTTCTGGCGCTCTCTGGCAACTGTTGAAACGAACCTATTTCTAACGGGTCGCGGGAAAATACTGTGCATAATTGAAAAGCGTTACTTTCGAAGTAAATTTCCCTTTACGCGAGATGAACTATGTGCGATGATGTACGACGAATTTCTTAAATCAGAGAGCGTTTGACTCTCATTTAAAAATCGACTCCTTGATGACGAGCCATTTAGAAGAATTTCGAGCCCAGAAGATAAGAGATTTATGTCGTTAAAAATTTTACTGGCACATGTGTGTGATGTATCTTAAAGTGTAACAACCGCAAAAAAGATCAACATTATATGTGAAAGATTTTTTTCCTTGTATCAGTACTGTGTACATTAATTTAAACTATTAACTTTTCCTCTTTCTGTGTTCGCGCTACTTAACAGTGATTTGCTATTGGCTGATTACATCGCGTGTCCCATGCTCTGAATATCCGCTGTCATCGGCTGGCGAGATCACGTGACATGAGGTATGACTGACTTACAAAAGCGCATTGCAATCTCGATTTCAATGATTCGGAAAGTAACATGTGGTGATGGTGATTGTTGGAATTCGAATTTATACTTTCGTGATAAGAAACTGTGCAGTATACATGTTGCTGCACATCAAAGATCTTCCCAAAACGTATTTGCTCCCTGAGTTACGTTTTCTAAAGTGCCGGGAAATTCTATGCCAGTGTGTAAAACTATAACCATTCAAAGAATTGATAAGTTTTACAGTTCCAAGAAAAAGTATACTGTCACTTAACACGGAAAAAGTGTATTTTCACCCAGGAGAAAGTGAATTTTTAACTGGGAAATTGGGTAATTTTTTTCCTTGTCTGAGTTTACACCCTGCACTGAATACACAGTACAGTTAACCAGAGTTGACTCATCAGATTTTAAGCACCGCACAGGGGGCTCAGAAATCTCTTGCGAGCATGTGCTTGGCTACAACAGAGCCCCAGCATTTGTACCGTTACTTCCTTTTTGTGCTGTGTGCTTATACTTCCTCTATCCCATCCTCCCTCTGCCTCTCCATCAGATGAGTCTGACCTGAGGTCGCCTAATGAGGTGTGTGCTCCATCTTTGTGTAACTTTCCCTTTAATAAAGTAATACACCCAAAACCCAGCTTGGTAGCCATCCAGATGTGGAGGGGGTCATTTAGTACTTGCATGGTGCTAGCCTCCTGACCCAAGCAGGGATGGCACTATTGGTGCCTGAACTGGGAACTCTCCATGCACGCCAGAGAGTACGTGTTCTTCGTCACTGTGGCACGGGGCCTCTGAGCACCGGGTTACTAGCCAGGTACCCATTGCTGAGGCTGGGTGATACCCATGTGAGAGCCCCATTTACAGTGGGTGGCACCATGGCAGATCAACTGCAAATGAAGCAGATGTTGTCTCCCGCTGGGGGCCATATGGCCTAGCAGTCTCTGTGAAACAAAAGTTCTCTTTCAAAGCAGAGAGAGATGGCACTAAAATGTTCACCTTCTTAACTATATCACAGGAGGAATGTAGGGCTAAGCGGCAATCAGAGCAGTACTCCCCACAATACTTGGTTTGTATGAGGACTGAGTGATTCCTTCTTGACCACAAAGCCCTTATTTTGTGTGGAGAACTTAAATGACATGTTTGGGGAAGTGGAAGCCATCTCTAAAATGAAAAATCCTAAACAAGATGGCATCCCCAGGCCTGTCACAGGCACTGCTCGCTTGTATCAAGCTAGATGACATACCCATGACTGTCACTCCACATCACAGTCTAAATTTAGCTAAGTGCATCATTTTACACAGAGGCCTGCTCTTACAATCTGACGATGAGCTACACGCCAACTTGGAGCGACACGGTGTACACTTCGCCCATTGTGTACGTAGGGGGCCAAAGGACAATAGGGTTGCTACTGGTATCTTCATCTTGGCCTTTTAGGGTGATCAATTGCGTGAAAAGGTGAAGGTGATGGTGCACCGATGCAATGTCAGCTATTTTGCCCACGAGGGAGAGTCTGGCTGTGGGTCTGTGGAAGTATGGTGGTCTACACCTGCTGTGAACTCAGTGGAAGACTAACATAGCAGAGACTGTGAGTGCTTCAGTGTGGCCTCCACCTTTGCAGCAATCATGCCCCAAGATGATGGAGTACTCATACTGATACTATACCTGTCCAGACACCTCTGCGTCGCAAAAGCCTGAACAGCCTCCAATATGGACCCATGCTACTTGTGTGACTCTTCATGTTTTGCTACCTGCCATTCGTCCGAAAGAACATTTTGCATTGCAACAATCAACTCATTCGACCCTGGAATTTGTGCTGCATCATATAATGTGCAAATGCTTTAGTCTTCACAGCTCTGCCTGGCATCACTCAAACCACTATATCACAATGTATCGAGTACGCATAGGAAGTGCTTCAATGTTTACACACAAAATAACATCTGTGTTCTAACCCCTACAGTCCTGCTAATTATGTTGCATATGAATGCTCAGTACGCTTCAGAAACTCTAAGTGGGCAGCTACCACATGCATCTGCTGACTATAGTAATGTTTCAGTATTTGACACCACTCTGCAAATTCGCGTTCTGTGGTAGTACCTCATACAAGGTAGTGCTACTCGACAGAAACAAAGAGCTCTGGTCTACAGGCTCGGTGATGCCTCTTACGTGGCAGGATAGTTTAAAATAGTGAAATACTCTTAGCATTTTTTCGTGGTTCCTCGAAAACCTGGAAATGGGGCTGGTGACAGAGGCTGCACAGTGTACTTTCGTGTCTCTGGCTGTGGGGCCAGCAGCTGACGTTGCTGAAGGAACTTACGAGATAAAGTGCTCGTCCTGAACTCCTATGTCTTGTGTAATGAGATGGAAAGGAGCATGGAAGTCAAAGTCGCATGGTGCCTACAATACACACTAAACACCGAGAGTCAACCCAACTGTCAAGCAGTTGGTCTACAAGTGTGGGCAGGGACAAACAAAGATTATCATAGGATGACTATGCTAACAAGCGTAAGCCTAGCAAACTAGTATCATGGCTAATGACTACCATGTGTCTGACTTCGAATTTCTGCACAGCGAACAACGAAAGTTAGTATGAAACTAATATATGCAATACTTTTGTTGCTTATGGATCATTTGTGACTTAACTGCGAGCAAGTCATTGTCTGATGTTCCAGTGTCTGTCGGGGATACCAAAGCAAGAATTAAGGGAACTTCGATATCTGCAATTCAGCATCATGGATCGGCTTGTGCTAGAAACTTCAAACATCTGTTGGCATACGTAGGTTATTGTTTTGCTGAGCGTATACATAAAGCTCTGTCAGCCATTAGCAGGTCCTGTTTGGAGTGACAAGATTTTTAAAAAAGTGAACGGATTTTTCAATGCAACACTCCTTGAATGGAATAAGTGTGACAGATAGTATGGTGACACTGACAGAAAAAATGGTTCAAATGGCTCTGAGCACTATGGGACTTAACATCTTAGGTCATCAGTCCCCTAAAACTTAGAACTACTTAAACCTAACTAACCTAAGGACATCACACACATCCATGCCCGAGGCAGGATTCGAACCTGCGACCGTAGCAGTCCCGCGGTTTCGGACTGCAGCGCCTAGAACCGCACGGCCTCCGCGGCCGGCCACTGACAGAAATAATAGCTAGATTTCATGTTACGTTTAGATACGTAGGAAATGGTACTGTTGTTATTACTGTTGCTCACGTGGTTCGGCTACAAGATTTAGTGTCGACTAAAATTTCTGCGGTCCTGATGTTTCTAAGAGTCATAACTTGAATTGATTTTTTGTGATATAGCATCCATCTATTCACAGACACATAACAAAATGGAATCGAATTATATGGTATTCCTTCTGCATATTGAAGCGCAATGGCTGTCAAGGGAATGAGCTATGAAGCTGTTCTTAGAGTTGAAAAATTAAGTAGTACTAATTTTGTCTCAAAATAGTTACTGAAACACAGAAAGTACACTAGAAAGGTACATTTCACAGTATTTAATTTATTTTGAGAGTGTATACTTTGCTAATAAAGAACTCATGTGTTTACTAGAATGTCAATCTTCACCCTACCTTTCATTTTGAAGTGCAGTGAACCGCAGGGTACTTCTAAGAAGGTCTCACCAATCAGAAAAAAATATTTTTGAGGAAGGAAATGATCTCTCCATGTCACTGGACGTTGATGGTGCAAATTTTTGGAGATAAAAAATCCTGGAGAGATGTCCAATGCAATGTCGGCGTCCTCCTCACTGGCGATATTGCAGGTAATGTCAAACTTCGAGTAGCCAGGATATCTTGCAAAACAGTGGTAAACTTATGCACCCTCTGTCCTGTATAACCCCTAAGGCCAGTCAACGTGCAATCAACATTCGCAACAATTTCTAACGATTTCTGCAAAGGCAACACAATAGATTATAATTGGTTAATTCTGCTTGTAGGGGAGCTGAAGGTTTATGGATCCTATGCCAGAGCATTTTCGAATTTAGGTTCAGTGAAAATTTGTGCCTTGCGTACTGAAACTGAAGATTCTCTCAGAATTAAAGAATTACAGATTTCACAGCTTGAAATTGTTTATTGTAGAAACCAGCAACTTTAGTTCATGTTCACCTTCTCGTTAGAACAGACTTGATGGCAATGCTAGGTTTGGCACCTGTTCTGTAGAGGGCGTCAAACGATGTAATAATTTGAGAAAACTTTCTTGGTATATGCAGTTACTTTTATTTATTCCTGGGTAGTTGCTGCGCACTTCTTCGGCAATTCCTTGTATTGCTTGGGGCATGCAGCTGAAGTGGGTTAAATGTGGATAGAGTACATGCAGGGTAGTTGTCGCCTCCAACTTGTAGACCACAGCATCCGAAAACATATCGAAAAATTATTCTTGAAGTTCCTCAGGACACAGAATTTTAAGACAGTCATTCGTAATACGAGCAATTGTTCATTTGTGGTTCCAACACTTTGCAGGAAATCTGTAATAGCTTCGAGAGTTAGTCTGAGAGCTTGCCAATCAAGTGTCCACACGTGTTTGTTTATTCGTTGCTTATACGGCACAAAACACTTTTCAGAACCTCTTGATTACAAAGATATTAGTAATTTTTTCCTTGTATTTTTGTAGAAACGTGCTTCGCTCCGTCTCTTGAGTTTTGTGCTATGAAATGTCTGCAGCAACCGTGGCGGAACACACATCGTCAAGAAAATCATTTGTGGAATTTAGAGTATTTTGCTTCTGCGTCTAACATTTGTTTCTTTGATGATCGTACTGCTTTATTATTTGAGTATACATCACTAAGTATATGTTGCTGAGGTTGGGATCATAGAGCAAAATGGTTCAAATGGCTCTGAGCACTATGGGACTTAACATCTGAGTTCATCAGTCCCCTAGAACTTAGAACTACTTAGACCTAACTAACCTAAAGACATCACACACATCCATGCCTGAGACAGGTTTCTAACCTGCGACCGTAGAGGTCGCGCGGTTCCAGACTGAGGCGCCTAGAGCCGCTCGGCCACAACGGCCGGCGATCATAGAGCACCTATTGTGCTTAACTACAAGAAGAGGACAATCTCTCCATGAGTACTGAAAGCGTCCTTCATCGTCGCCCAAGATCTTAGTCTAGATGATAGTTTTGTAATTCAAGGCATCATGACAGAGGCTTGACAGAGCTGCTATGTATAAGTCGTCTAAATGTTTCTAGTGTGTAATAACACCAGTCCGAGCTTCGTAGGAAAATACATATGCCCGAGGTGTCCATGGGGTTACTGCTTCTTTTTTCGTATATTTCCGATGCACCATCATGAACACAAACAGGTGTGAATTCTTCAGAAGTATTATTTGACTATCTTTCCTCGATGCACGAATTCTCTACTTTGAATTGTTAGAAGCCGCTAGCCGTTGGAAAACTTGAGGCCGTTAGTCACTTTCTGCAGATCTCGGTCATTTGTTCATCGCACTGACAATCTTGATACGGAAAGTTTCATCTGAATCTTAGTAGGAAGGTAGGTCAAAATGACATGTATTCGTAATTGTCCAGAACTTTTGTCAACTGGTGAAAATGTTTGTCTATTTTCTTGGACATTGAAGTTCTGTGGAAGTAGGGATAGCTGTTCATGAGTGTACAACTACTGCCCCTGAAGATATCTTCTCCCATAACGACAGCACATCAAGCCGCTATCTACGTATAATAGTGGCTGCTGCAATGCTAACACACAGTATTGTAACTGTATCTGCTATGCTTTTGAGAAATGAGATTTTGAATCTTAGAACATTCATAATCCAACTCTAAGTGCAATAACGATTTGAACTAGAACATTATTTTTGGAAGTAATTTACTTCCTGACGGCCTATCGAGGGTGTAGGGGAAAATGGAAAGTTAAAAAAAAAAAGATAGACTAATATATAATTTTTAAATACTGCCAACATTGCAGCCTAGTCAGCAATCGTAATAATCTAATATATAAGAAACTATCAGCCTCGATTGCGGTATTGAAATCAATCTTTACCTAGGTTTCAGCCCAAGTAATTGATCCTTCTTCAGAAGGTATACCTGATTCTATAATATGTTTACGAGGGCATGGTCTAGAAATAAAATTAAAACAGCCTGAATAGGCGTAGTCACATTTTAAAAATGGGGTACATAGGTACTAAGTCACCACCAAGACTTAACTTAAGCTCCGGCGAGCGCCTCGTCTCCATGGACACCGTGCAGTGGGCCTCGGTAGCTCACGCGAAACTAAGTAATTTTACCCAAGGAAATTAAAAATATGTAAAAGCGTGTAATTACAGTGAAATATGTTATGAAATAAACTCGTTTGTGAAGATTTACATTTTTCATGTGCATAGGAGTGATGGACGAGAGTATGTAATGACATAAAAATCCAGGCTTTAATAAGTGATTACACTGAAATCAGAATCCTTTTGCCATAAGAACGAAATATGTGAAACATCTTGCTAAAATCTCAGGAAGAATTTGCAGAACTGTGTTGTATCTTATATCGCAAACTTTAATTTCGAAGACAAATCATGACTAGCTTTTTTTTTTTGGCTCGGTGTTGGGCAGAAGTTGTGGTACTGTCAGATTTAACAATGACTTTTATTGTGCCGCTTGCTACGATTTACTTTGTGCAAAGCATCACTTTAAAAATGGTGTCATTAAATCAACCATCAATTAAGACTTAAGACCATCAAGTGTGTCATGAGAACTTCAGTGATGCGTATTAAGCCACGTTTCGAGCTGTTTTGCAAGAATAAGCAATCATTTTCATCACAAAAAAATGGGTGTGAATTTCTAAGGGACCAAACTGCTGAGGTCATCGATCCCTAGACTTAGACACTACTTAATGTAACTTAAGTTAACTTATGCTAAGGACAACACACACACGCATGCCCGAGGGAGGACTCGAACCTCCTCCAGGATGGGCCGTTTTCATCACATTTAACAGTCTTCAGTAAGACGTAAGTTGCTCTATATTCTGTGTATTATTAATTATGTTGATAATGAAGTTTTAAAAACACTCATTTTTGTTGGTTTCCATTGTTTTAATCAACCTTTTTATCCGTTGTTTGTTAATATGATGTTTTCTGTTTCAAGTATTTTCCTCTCTCAAATACACTGAAGTGAAGTGACTAAGGTCATGGGGTACCTCCTACTATCATGTCCAACGTCCTTTCGCGTGGTGTGGTGCAGCATCTCGACATGGCATGGACTCAACATTTTGTTGGAAGTTACCTGCAGACATATTGAGCTATTCTGTTCATAATTGTGAAAGTGTTTCCGGTGCAGGATTTTGTCCACGAACTGACCTCTCGATTATGTCTTATCAATGCTCGGTAGGATTGACGTCGGGTGGCCTGGATGGCCAAATCATTCGCTTGAATGGTGCACTATGTTCCCCAAACCAAACGCGAACAGTTGTGGCCCAGTGACGTGGCACATTGTCATCCATGAAAATGCCATCACCCTCTGGGAACATGAAGTCTATGAATGGCTGCAAATGGTCTCCAAGAAGCCGAACATCCAGAGGACCCACTTCATTCCATGTAAACACGGTCCACACCATTATCGAGCAACCACTACTTTGCACAGAGCCTTGTTGACAACTTTGGTCCATGGATTCGTGTGGTCTGCACCTCACTGGAACCATACAATCAGCTCTTGGCAACTGAAATCGGAACTCTTCTAACCAGGCCACGGTTTTCCAGTCCACGGTTTTCCAGTCATCTAGGGTTCAACTGATACAGTCAGGAACCCAGGAGAGGTGCTACGGGTGATGTGCTGGCATTCGTTCCGCCATCTGCTGCTGCAGCCAATTAACACCAAATTTCGCCATATTGTCCTAATGGATACGTTCGTCGTACGTCCTACATTGATTTCTGCGGTTATTTAACTTAGTATTGCTTGTCTGTTAGCAGTGACAACTCTACACAAACGCTGCTGCTCTCAGTCATTAAGTGAAGGCCGTCGGCCACTGCATTGTTCGTGTGAGAGGTAATACCTGTAATTTGGTACTCTCAGCACACTCTTAATACTTGATGTCAGAATGTTGAATTCTCTAACGTTTATCGAAAGGGGATGCCCCATGCATATGGCTGCAGTTACAATATCGCGTTCGAAGTCTGTTTACTCCCGCCATGTGGCCATAATCACTTCGGAAACATTTTCACGTGAATCACCTGAGTACAAATGACAGTTCTACCAATGCGCTGCCCTTTTATACCTCGTGTACGCGATACTACCGCCATCTGTATATGTGCATATATTATCTTGTGACTTATCTCACCTCAGTGCATTGTTCACAGGTAAGAATTTAATAGACCAAGGATTTCAGCAAAGAACATCAATGGGATAGTATTAATGCAGAAAATATGCATAGAGTATGTTAGTGTTTCGAATATGCTGTTTATGCTACTTACATTTCTAATTGTGAGTGGGGATCTTGGACAAAATGCACACACATGAAAGAGATCACCAACGAACAAGTTGATGTGGCACTGATGGAGAAGGTGTGTGGTATACCAATGGCGTGGCTGCGGTCAAATGTGCTTATACCTTTTGGTAGAGAATCACGTGAAGTGTAGGCACAAGGGCTAAAAACACCCCAGGAACGTCATTAACTAAACTTTTTTGTGACAGAAACACTATGAAATAGAGCTGCTGTTTCCACATGGGCCGGCCGGTGTGGCCGAGCGGTTCTAGGGGCTTCAGTCTGGAACCGCGCGACCGCTACGGTCGCAGGTTCGAATCCTGCCTCGGGCATGGATGTGTGTGATGTCCATAGGTTAGTTAGGTTTACGTAGTTCTAAGTCCTAGGGGACTGATGACCATTTGTCTCCAAGTCAGCTGTTTATGAGTGTGTATTAGAGCAAATCTTGAGAGGAAGGAAAAGCACCGGTAATAGTAGTGAAACACCATTTTGCTGAGAGCAAGGAAAGGAAAGGAAAGGAAACATCATGGCAGAACTTTTAAACAGGATGGACAGTCTGCTTGGTACACAGTTCAATTCAGTGTTTAACAGGACAAAGAAAAAGGTGAAACTGAATGTGGGGGATCGAACCATCAACTGACTGACATCATAGAATTGAAAGACAACGCACATCTGTTGGAAATGAGATGATGCTTACAATAAAGGCCTTCAACTACAGAGATCTAATGGTATATAACATTAGCCTTGGCTTGCGAAGCAAGTTTGAGACTCACTTTGAACATAGCACTATATAAGAATGAAATGTCGACAGTAGGAATACTGGGAAATAAATTGAGCATTCAAACATTCAGCTTTGAAGACCCAGTAAACCTTATATGAATAGAATGGAGAAGCATTAGGCAGAAGGCGAATTGCAAATCCTTGGGATTGCTCTAAGAAATTACAGTTATCAGCGTTATATCACATATTGGATCTAAGCGCATGGGATGAAAATCATAACCCCAAGAAGTAGTTGTGCAAAATAAATGAAAGCTGGTAGATGTGTTTCTACGTCTAAAACCTGATGTCTGTTCAAATTTTGCGCCAGTCACATAAAAGTGGCGCTAGTAGCGCGCTATGTGGATGCAGAACAGGTTTGCTTTAAATACACATTGTAATGGGTGTGAGCATTAGTCAATTTTGACATTGGATGTGGTGAGTCAGTTTTAGTCAAGAATGCCTTCAACATGACAGACGCTGTTATCAACAGGCTCACTGATTTTGAACTAGGTCATGTAATAGCGCTGCGAGGAACTGGCTGTTGCTTCCGTGATATTGCAGGAAGACTGGTCAGGAGCATAACCACTTTGTGTAATTGCTGGCAGCTGGTCACGAGAATGTAAGGTCTCAGTAATACTGGGCTGCAGACATCAGTGTACTAGGTGTATGGGTCTGGCACACTGTACTGCAGTTTTAGCAACAGTTGGCATCACAGTGGCAGAATAAACTGTAACAAATTGGTTACTTCAAGAAGAACTCTGAGCCAGGTGCCCGTTTTAGCGTGCATTTCGGTGACCCCCAAACTGTCGCGATTTGAGACTTCAGTGGTGTCAAGCGAGAACTCGTTGACGGGCAGGGTGGAGGTCTGTTGCGGTACCCAATGAAAGCTGGTTCTGCCTCGGTGCCAGTGATGGCCTTGTGTTGGTTAGGAGGGGGCCAGTTGAGAACCTGCAACCAACCTGTCTGTTTGCTGGACACATTGGACCTATGCCTGGATTTAAGGACTGGGCTGCGATTTCATATGACAGCATGAGCACTCCAGGGCTTTTGCAAGCACCCTGGCTGCAAATTTGTAAGGCATTTTGATGATTTCCAGGTGTTGTGTTGTCGTTCATGAACAGCAGTCCAGGGGATGTTTTCCGACGGGATAACACTCGCTCACATACTGTTGTTGTAACCAAACATGCCGCACAGTGTGTCGACATGTTGCGTTGGCCTGCACGATCACCAGATCGGTATCCAGTCGAGCACTTACGGGATATCATCAGATGACAACTCCAGCATCATCCACAAACAACCTTAACTGTCCCTGTATGGACTGACCAAGTGCAACAGGCATGGATCTCCATCCCACAAACAGACATTCGGCATCTGTATATCATAATGCATGCACGTTTGTTATTTATTTTATTTTTATAGTAGTTGAGCGCCTCAGAGAGAACCTGCAGAACGTCGTGAAGAAGTTTCGTGATCATACTATTGTAATAGGGGGAGACTTCAATCTACCAGGTATAGAATGGGATAGTCACACAATCAGAACTGGAGCCAGGGACAGAGACTCTTGTGACATTATCCTGACTGCCTTGTCCGAGAATTACTTCGAGCAGATAGTTAGAGAACCAACTCGTGAAGCTAACGTTTTAGACCTCATAGCAACAAATAGACCGGAACTTTTCGACTCCGTGAATGTAGAAGAGGGTATCAGTGATCATAAGTCAGTGGTTGCATCAATGACTACAAGTGTAATAAGAAATGCCGAGAAAGGAAGGAAAATATATTTGCTTAACAAGAGTGATAGGGCACAAATCGCAGAATATCTGAGTGACCACCATCAAACGTTCATTTCTGAGGAAGAGGATGTGAAACAAAAATGGAAAAAATTCAGAAACATCGTCCAGTACGCCTTAGATAAGTTCGTACCGACTAAGGTCCAAAGCGAGGGGAAAGATCCACCGTGGTATAACAATCATGTACGAAAGGTACTACGGAAACAAAGCAAGCTTCATCATAGGTTTAAGAGTAGTCGAATCATAGCTGATAAGGAAAAGCTGAACGAAGCGAAAAAGAGCGTAAAGAGAGCAATGAGAGAAGCATTCAACGAATTCGAACATAAAACATTGGCAAACAATCTAAACAAGAACCCTAAAAAGTTTTGGTCATATGTAAAATCGGTAAGCGGATCTAAATCCCCTATTCAGTCACTCGTTGACCACGATGGCACCGAAACAGAGGACGACCGAAGAAAGGCAGAAATACTGAATTCAGTGTTCCGAAACTGTTTCACTGCGGAAAATCGTAACACGGTCCCTGACTTCAGCCGTCGCACGGACGCCAAAATGGAAAATATTGAAATAAACGATATCGGAATTGAAAAACAACTGCTATCACTTAGTAGCGGAAAAGCATCCGGACCAGACGAGATACCCTTAAGATTCTACAGTGATTATGCTAAAGAACTTGCCACCCTTTCTATCAGCAATTTATCGCAGATCGCTGGAAGAACGTAAAGTACCTAGCGACTGGAAGAAAGCGCAGGTCGTTCCCATTTTCAAGAAGGGTCATAAATCAGATGCGAATAATTATAGGCCTATTTCACTTACGTCAATCTGTTGTAGAATAATGAAACATGTTTTGTGTTCTCGTATTATGACGTTCTTAGATAATACAAATCTCCTTCATCATAACCAACATGGATTCCGCAAACAGAGATCATGTGAAACTCAGCTCGCCCTATTTGCCCAAGAAATTCACAGTGCCGTAGACACTGGCGAGCAGATTGATGCCGTATTCCTGGACTTCAGGAAGGCATTTGATACGGTTCCGCACTTACGTTTAGTGAAAAAAATACGAGCTTACGGAATATCGGACCAGGTTTGTGATTGGATTCAGGATTTCCTAGAAGAAAGAACACAACATGTCATTCTTAACGGTTCAAAATCTGCAGATGTAGAGGTAATTTCGGGAGTACCGCAGGGAAGCGTGATAGGACCTTTATTGTTTACAATATACATAAATGACTTAGTTGACAACATCGGTAGCTCCGTGAGGCTATTTGCAGATGACACGGTTGTCTACAAGAAAGTAGCAACATCAGAAGACTCGTACGTACTCCAGGAGGACCTGCAGAGGATTAATGCATGGTGCGACAGCTGGCAGCTTTCCCTAAACGTAGATAAATGTAATATAATGCGCATACATAGGGGCAGAAATCCATTCCAGTACGATTATGCCATAGGTGGTAAATCATTGGAAGCGGTAACGACCGTAAAATACTTAGGAGTTACTATCCGGAGCGATCTGAAGTGGAATGATCACATAAAACAAATAGTGGGAAAAGCAGGCGCCAGGTTGAGATTCATAGGAAGAATTCTAAGAAAATGTGACTCATCGACGAAAGAAGTAGCTTACAAAACGCTTGTTCGTCCGATTCTTGAGTATTGCTCATCAGTATGGGACCCTTACCAGGTTGGATTAATAGAAGAGATAGACATGATCCAGCGAAAAGCAGCGCGATTCGCCATGGGGACATTTAGTCAGCGCGAGAGCGTTACGGAGATGCTGAACAAGCTCCAGTGGCGGACACTTCAAGAAAGGCGTTACGCAATACGGAGAGGTTTATTATCGAAATTACGAGAGAGCACATTCCGGGAAGAGATGGGCAACATATTACTACCGCCCACATATATCTCGCGTAATGATCACAACGAAAAGATCCGAGAAATTAGAGCAAATACGGAGACTTACAAGCAGTCGTTCTTCCCACGCACAATTCGTGAATGGAACAGGGAAGGGGGGATCAGATAGTGGTACAATAAGTACCCTCCGCCACACACCGTAAGGTGGCTCGCGGAGTATAGATGTAGATGTAGATTCACACGTTAAGTTGAGTAGGACCAAATTGAGGAGCAAATTTCCAAGGTCATGGAACGTGTCAGTACATGAAATTAAAACATAAAATTACTTTTGAATACATTATGGGAGTGACAGTGATCAATGGGTTACAAATATTTACTATTAAAAACAGTCTTGATCACGATTTATTTATCAAGGTGACCGGTTTCGACTACTACTGTGGTCATCTTCAGACCTACAAGTCGTATACAAAGCTTTAATTAGAGGGCTACATACATTAAAGAAAATACATAAAGTTATAAAGCTATAAAACGATGAATTGCCATTGAGTAGGAACATCTTTCTGTTAGAGAATCACTACAGAAGAAACCAGTGCACGTCTTACTATATATAATGGAGGCTCCGCCCACATCTGACGGCATGATGTCATTACTAACCAATGAGTTATAAGTCGAATAACAATGTAAAATTTCTTAATTAAAAAGAACATTGTCAAAAAATAAAAATAAACACACACAAAATTTAGGTTATCAAACAGCTATTGTCAATTAAGAAGCGTTAAAAATATTTAAATATGTAGGATAAATGAACTTCAGTTTGGCAGTACATGGGTTGCCAAACCTACTCAATGGTAATTCATCGTTTTATAGCTTTATAACTTTATGTATTTTCTTTAATGTATGTAGCCCTCTAATTAAAGCTTTGTATATGACTTGTAGGTCTGAAGATAACCACCACAGTAGTGGCCGAAACCGGTCACCTTGATAAATAAATCGTGATCAAGACTGTTTTTAACAGTAAATAAAACATAAAAGTATAACAGATAAAAATCAAGTGTTTATGAACCCGAAAAAGTCAGTCATCAGTTTAAGTAAATGCAATCAACAACACAACAAGAATCATCTTACTTTTTCAAGGAACTCCTCGACAGAATAGGAGGAGTGACCCATGAGGAACCTCTTCAGTTTCCATTTGAAAGCACGAGGATTACTGCTAAGATTTTTGAATTCGAGTGGTAGCTTACTGAAAAAGATTACATCAGTATACTGCACACCTTTCTGCACAAGAGGTAAGGAAGTCCGATCCAAATGCAGGTTTGATTTCTGCCGAGTACTAACTGAGAGAAAGCTGCTTAGTCTTGGGAACAAGCTAATACTGTTAACAAGAAATGACAGTAAGGAATATATTTATTGAGAGGCCAGTGTCAAAATACCCAGACTCGTGAACAGGGGTCGATAAGATGTTCGTGGACTTACACCACTTATTGCCCAAACCACCCATTTCTCGGCCACAAATATTCTTTTAGAATGGGAAGAGGTACCCCAAAATATAATACCATACGACATAAGCGAATGAAAGCAAACAAAGTAGACAAATTTTCGTGCCGATCGATCACTCACTTCAGATACTGTTCTAATAGTAAAAATGGCAGCATTAAGTCTTCGAACAAGATCCTGAACATGGGCATTCTACGACAGTTTACTATCTAACTGAACACCTAGAAATTTGAACTGTTGAGTTTCACTAATCATATGCCCATTCTGTGAAATTAAAACGTCAGGTTTTGTTGAATTGTGTGTTAGAAACTGGAAAAACTGAGTCTTACTGTGATTTAGCATTGGTTCGTTTTCTACATGCCCTGAACTTAGGTCATGAACTGCATTACTTGAAACTGAGCCAATGTTGCACAAAACATCCTTTACTACCAAGCCAGTGTCATCAGCAAAAGGAAATAATTCGGAGTTAACTGTAATATCATTTATATAAACAAGGAACAGGAGTGGCCCCAACACTGATCCCTGGAGCACCCCCAACTTGACTGTACCCCACTCAGACCCCACATCACAGCCATTCTCAACATTGTGAATAATGACCTTTTGCTGTCTGTTGCTAAAGTAAGAGGTGAAGCAATTGTGAGCTAGTCTCTGTATTCTGTAATGGTCCAACTTCTGGAGCAATATTTTGTTATCAACACAAACACCTTAGTTAAATAAAAAAATATGGCTAGCGTTCGAAACCTTTTGTTTAACCCATCCAGTGCCTCACAGAGAAAAGAGAATATAGTATATTCAGTTGTTAAACGACTTCTAAAGCCGAACTGTACATTTGATAGCAAATCGTGTGATATAAAATGATCAATTATCCTCAGATACACATCCTTTTCAATAACTTTAGCAAAAACTGATGGCATAGAAATAGGTCTAAAATTGTCTGCATTATCCCTTTCTCCCTTTTTATAAAGCGGCTTTACTACTGAGTACTTTAATCGTTCAGGAAACTGATCATTCCTAAAGGAAAAATTACAAATATGGCTAAATACAGGGCTAACATGTGCAGCACACTACTTTAATATTCTTATAGGCACTCCATCATAACCATGAGAGTCCTTAGTCTTCACTGATTTAATTATTGAGTCAATCTCTCTCTCGTCTTTATCATAGAGGAGTATTTCAGACATCAATCTCGGAAAGGCACTTGCCAAGAAAGTTATAGAAACTAAATTTTTATTTAATTCACCAGCAATACTCGGAAAACGATTGTTAAATACTGCACATATATCTTATTTATCGGTAACAGAAATATTTTTGCTATGAACCGACTTCATATCGTCGACCTTGTGCTACTGACCAGACACTTCCTTGACAACTGACCATATGGTGCTAATTTTATCCTGTGAATTAGCTATTCGATTTGTATACCACATACTCTTTGCCTTCCTAATAACGTTTTTAAGCACCTTACTGTACTGTTTGTGACTGCATCTAAGATTTTGATATAATTCCCGCTTTGTTCTACATGATACACTTATCCCACTAGTCAACCACCTGGGCTGCCTATTACTGCTAGTACCCCATTTAGAACGTTCTAATGGAATGGATGCTTCCATTCAACGTTCTGTCAGTTACACAAGTTATTAATGTACAAGGATTTAGCATTTGCAATCGCTTATCTATGTTACCTAGACAAATGTACTCCAGAAAATTCGTAACTCTACATTAATTTTTTTTTGTGTTGCAAATTTATTCCATCAGTGTATTAAGACTGGAGCAATGTATACGATACTAGTTGTTGAATATACTGTGGGGTGTCAATTGTGCTGTTTAGATTTCCTGTAAAATTCTGTATCTGTGGAGAAGGGAAGTACTCTATAGGACCATGTAAATTAATTTTGAGGAAATAATAGTGTCTTGGAAATGGAAACGCAGTACTGAAATGATAATTATTAGGAGTGGTCCAATCAAGTTGAAAATATGGTTACCACGCCATGCACATTGTTATGTTAACAAGAGGAGGGATCATTTATGTGTGTCACAAACAGGTGATAACTATAACAATCAGATTTGTCGTCATAAACCATCAACATGTGAATTAGCCGCTGATATAACTGAACGGAGATTTGCCAACTGGACAAAAGACTACGCTGAAAAATGTAACCTTGACATAGGTGGGTGAGAGCGATGAAAGCACGATTATGAGAATAAATGACAGCATGAGTCATTAATGGTTAAAGAATGAACAGAGGAAAATGTGTACGAATATCAGTAAGATTGCCAAAGCACATGATAAATGCAACTACCTGGCTGCGAGATGTTAAAACCGTGCAGCTGGCTCCTGAAGGAGGTTAACTAACATTGCACACCTATGGAATTGGTGACTTCAGTGCAGGGCCCGTTCCTGCCACACTCGTGCAGCATGAATGCGGCAGTCAGCAGCTGCAGTAGTGGCTGGAGATTCTTAGTTCAGCCTCCCTCTATACTCATTGCTAAAGCGAAGTCATCTTGGCCTAGGACCGCAAGGTTCATCTGGCAGTAGGTCTGTACCCTTCCACCATTGACCCACAAGCGTTCTCTTCAAGCATCCAGCGGCAAGTGACTATCCTTCCTTGCCTGAGCAGCAAGTGTCCTGTAAACTTAACACTCTGGAACTTGGCTGTTTATGTCAGAGGAGGAATATCGACAGCCAGCTGCATCAGTCATTGTAGGTTCTGTCCAGTAATAGTTATGTGAAACGTTGAACGAACTTGTACTCGTGCAAATTTCGTTGTTATTAACAAATGATGCTGTGGAGTGGTGTGGAGGCTACAGAACATTCCCACTCCACAGTACGATTCTGAAGCTGACAAATAGAATATCTCACACATAGATGTGCACATAAATTCTCGTGATGGACAGAAAATAATACTATGAACCAATGAGGAAGTCTGTTTCTAAAAGGTTAAACCAAAACTTCTTTCATAGTGTGGCTATTAAGGCAAATGGTGTTTCTCACATTGCTGTGTCTCTGAAATCTTACCACATACTTCGATTTTTATCTTCCTAAAAGGATTCTTCGAACAGTACAGTATTTTTGAGAGGTTTCTGGCCGCCTGGAATGTGGGGGATGGGTGAAGCGGATTTCACCCCTCCTACCTGCACTGGGACTCAGTCTTCAGCCCTACAACTTTGTGAGTCCTATTCCTTTTTATTTATTTATTTGTTTATTTACGTCCTGAATTTTGAGGTACATATACTATACCCTAGATGTTGGACACAATGACATTACATTAATATACTGTTACATTGATTGTATGCATCACATTTCTAAATTGTTACATTGTTATATTGCTATATTGTTAAATTACATTTTTATATTGTTACAACATAAATTAACTTATTTTTCAAGATACTGTGTAACTGAGTAAAAACAGTT
This sequence comes from Schistocerca serialis cubense, assembly GCF_023864345.2. NCBI lineage: Eukaryota > Metazoa > Arthropoda > Insecta > Orthoptera > Acrididae > Schistocerca > Schistocerca serialis. Next base: position 568,449,735 of record NC_064638.1, read on the forward strand.
TTCCAAGAGATTTGAAGTTACAGATTTTTTAAAGCTATGGATTTTGTTAATGGCCTTTAAGTTACTTGGCAGCTTATTAAACAAATGTGAACCTGAGTGATATACACCTAACTTGCACAGTGTGGTATAACAATAATGTCTGTGTATGTCACTATTTGCTCTTGTATGGTGTTCATGTACAGATTTATTTTGAATAAATACATTTCCATTTTTAGCATGTTTTTTTAGGTATGTGACAACTTCTAGTATATTTCCCCAGAATATGATGCCATATCTCAACAGGGAGTGTATGCAAGCGTAATACACTGCTCTAACTGTTTCAGGACTTGTGTTGTTCCATATAATCCTCATTGCATAAGTCATTTTCAATAGTTTAGAATTTAATGATGTGATGTGGGAATTCCATTTAAGATTGTCTTGTAAGCAGATGCCAAGAAATTTTGTTTCAGTGACACTGTTAATTCTTTGATTTTCCATGGACATGTTTGGTTTTAATGGGATTTTATTTTGTTGTGTATGGAAGTGTAAGACGACTGTTTTTTGAGGGTTTTCCAGCAATTTATTCCTCATAAACCACTCTGTGACATTTTCATTTATTACTTTAGCATTTAAACTTGGAGCCATTTCATTTCCACCTTCAATTAATATGCTCATGTCATCTGCAAATAGCGCTGGTTCGGAGTATTGAACATGTAGGGGGAAGTCGTTTATGACAATTAAGAAGAGAAAGGGACTAAAATTGAGCCTTGTGGTACACCGTGGGATAATGTGGAAGGTTTCGTTTGATAAGCTTGGAGTTCGTTTTTTCCCATATGTTTTACCTCTGTTATGTGAGAGCGATTGTCTAGGTAGGATTGCAGCCACTCATGTGGCAGGCCTCTTACACCATACCACTCTAACTTTTTTCGGGGAATTTTATGGCCTATTAAATCAAATGGTTTTGTTAAATCCAGGAAAATCCCTGAAACATTTTTGTGATTATCCACTGAATTTGAAATACGATTTATGAGGCTAAAAGTCGCTGTTTCAGTACTGCACTGAGGCCTGAAGCCATGCTGACATCCTGAGATCATAGTTTATTGTTGAAGAAATCAGTTAATTGTGACAGAACTAGTTTTTCAATTATTTTTGAAAAACCTGAGAGGAGTGACACAGGCCTATAGTTGACCATCTGCGGCCGATCGCCCTTTTTGTAAAGGGGTACAACTTTTGCAGTTTTTGACTGTTGTGGAAAAATACCACTTGATAGTGAAGAATTGCAGTGGTGTGAGTATTGGTTCAGCTGATACATTTATAATATAATCTGGCACATCGTCAACTCCAGCTGAATATTTATTTTTTAATGACACTATGGTGTTTAACAGTTCATCCCTACTTATTGGTCGAAGGGACATGGATTTATTTGTTACACTATTTCCAGAAATTTCTTGTAGTATTTTGTTTGATGTTTTTCCCATTTGTTTCTTCACTAGCTCACCAGCAATATTGGTGTAGTATGTACTGAAGTGGTTAGCAATTAATTTTGGATCAGTGATCTTGTTGCCCACCTGTGACAATACAATATTTTTGTGTGTTTCCAACTTTCTAGTAAGTCCCTGTACCGTGTTCCACATTGTCTTAGCTTTGTTTGATGGTTTCATAATAAGTTTGTCATTTTCCCTTAATTTTGCTTCCCTTATTACATGACTCAGAGTTAACTTGTATTTTTTGAAGTATTGAGCCCATTCAGTGCTGCTATCTGTTTTTGATAGTGCAAAAAGTTCTCTTTTTCTTCTACATGATACTTTGATCGTTGATGTAATCCAAGTTTTGGGTTGCTGGGGCCTTTGCAAGTTATTTTAATTTTAGGAAATGCAATTTCAAAACAATGCCTGTAAATAACCATGAAATTATCCAGCTTTTCATCTGTGTTGTAACTGTTGTAGATTTTATTCTATGAGTGGGTACTTAGCATATGTTTGAAGTGCTCAATATTTTGTATGCTGAATTTTCTCTTGTAGATAACACTTCCATTCCTAGACAAGTCGCTGCTTCCCCATACGGCAAGTAGCTGTGCATTGTGGTCACTGTAGCCAGTATTAAAGTTTTCTAAGGTGTTAATGTCTATGTTTACAAAGACCTGATCAATAAGTGTAGCACTAGTTTTTGTTATGTGTGTAGGGGAGTTTATTTTAGTACACAGGTTATATTCTTGAATAATATTAAGGAATTTTTCTCTTTGGGAGCTGTGTTTTAAGAGGTCAATATTAAAATCGCCACACAGAACTATAGTTTTGCAAGTATTTTTAAGTTTCCCTAGTGTAAGGTCAAGTTTTTTAAAGAAAATATTAACATTGCTGTTGGGTGATCTGTCAACACACATTATTATATCTTTTCCTGATGTTATTTCAATAGCTGAGGCTTCAAAGTGTTTTTCACTTCCTAACTGATTTACACAGTCTATTATCTTATAGTCCATGTTTTCTTTTACATAAATGCAGCTTCCTCCAAGCTTTGATATTCATCTGCAAACGTAGTTTGCCAGAGTGAAACGGGTTATGTCTGAACACTGTAAAAGGTCCTTCTCTAGCCAGTGCTCACAAAAACATAAAACTGATACCTCCTTCCACTCATTGCTAAGAAGCACATTTATTTCATCAAGTTTGTTTGGTGGAGACTGTACGTTTTGGTGAACTACTTTTAAAGTGCATGTGTAAGTTTGTTCTGTAACACATTCCCCTGAGGCACCCTCAGCTAGTCTAAAAAACATCTACCTGTCCCTTGGTGTGTGTTTCTTCCCTGCCATTTATCCAATGTGTTTTGGACCATTTTTGTGTTATTCGTTCTTTCCTTGGCTTTCATTCTTCCATGTGAGTCAATTTGGACCCCTTTACCATGTTCTGCTTTGTTTTTTGGGCTTTCATTGCCTGTTATGAGCCAATTATCCAACGTACTGGTAAGTTTTCTAGTGTAATGCTTAACAAAATTATATATTTTCTCTGTTACGTATTGTTTACCAGCATAGTTTAGATGAAGTCCATGTCTGGTGTGCATGGATTTTTCAAGAGTGCTTACATCTATTACATTTGCATGCTCAAATTTTCCACAAACATCCTTTATGTCAGAGTTTATCTTAATCACTAATTTATTCACACATGACCAGGAAGGTAGGTCATGCCTGTGTGGTTGGTTAATAACTAACACATTCGTGTGGATTGTCTGCTGCAGTACACATTTAAGAGCTATTTTTATTTCGTTGGCTTCATCCCCTGCAACATAGTTCCACCTCCAAAAATTACCACGTAGTCTGATGGTCTAAAGTTTTTACGAGAGTTTTCAACTGGTTTTGTTACTTCTTAAAAACGAGCTCCTGGTTTCACGAAACCCATGACATTGTAGCTCGGTAAAAGGCTTGACACTCTTTCTGCAATTTGACGACCGTGACTGTCGGCGAGTATAAGGACCTGTGGATCTTTTTTGCACAGTCTCAGCTCGTCTGTATTGTTTTGTTGTGTTGTTTATCGTAGCGGTACCCGAAATGCACGTTTCTGTATATTTTTTATTGTTTGAAACAGATGGGCATTTTTAGGTGGTGGTGTTTATTGACATACTGGAATCTGGACAATTTTCACTACACAACACTGACTGTTCTTTATTGCTTGAACAAAGTGAACATTTTTTAGTTATAATATTTGCGGTCTTAGCTTGGGAAATGTAGTTTTGTGCAAGACTTACGTTCAGGTTAGATTTTGAACTCGTTTTCCCTATGTGGACTCTGTTCTTCTGATCGTTGCTTACGTTGCAGTTGGTAGGTTGCTTGAGGTTATGGTCTTCACATGTCCCATTGATGACTTCTTTCTCTCGCAGTTGACTTCTTAAAGCGCCAGCTAACTTTTTTAGTTCGTGGATTTTACTGCTTTTTACCGTTAACATGCGGTGATAATCGACACATTGGTCACAAGGATGAATAACTCGCGTTTTTGCATCTGTGACTGTTTTGCTTTTCGATTTTGACCTAGTTACGATTTTGTTTGAATTTTTAACTTTCAAATAACAACGGTGGGACATTCCAGGATTCTGTAAACTAACTTTTACACATTCTTCACACGGAACATTTTCGTTATCGGCATAATTTACAGAGCGAAAAGTTCGCGAACTTTTTATTTCCGCCATATTCTCAACTGCTCGGATGCCAGCTTGGACGGTTTCAACTATACGGAAAATACCAAGCCCTCACCATAAAAGAAAATGGTAAAAAATAGGCAATAAGCTGAGCAGTCACTGGAAGTACTGAATAGTGTCTGAAGTTATGAAGCAACGTAAGAGTGCAACTACATTGAGCAAGGGGATGAGCATTTTGTGTCATGAAATATGTTGCTCGATAGTTTTGGAGAAAAACTGCCATGCAACAACATGTAGGTGGAGACATAGAGCGCTTGATCGACGCAAATGCAACAAGCACGGATCGTCAATTGAGGAATCGATCTTTGCATTAGGTAGGTGTACTCTCAAAGAATATGGCCATCTACTGGATATAAGGCTGTGCATGTGACGGAACTGAAAGTGGCGAGGGATGAAGTTAGAATTGACACCTGGAAATGGTGTATCAAGGAGAGCTCGCTTGACGAAAATGTCACGGATCGTCAATTGAGGAATCGATCTTTGCGCTATAGCATTATATATAGAACTGACACCTGGAAATGGTGTATCAAGGAGAGCTCGCCTGACGAAAATGTCACGGATCGTCAATTGAGGAATCGATATTTGCGTTATAGCATTATATATCAATATATGCACAATTCTAAGTTGGGTGCGACGAATTGATATTGTGATGAACGGCGTATACGAACTGCGAGAATCGAACGTTCCGTGATACGAACGCATCTCTGTGTCTTACCCAGCCAAAGGTTTTGTTTTAGGGACTCTTTGTGAAGGGATGGAGAGATCGGACGTGTGAGAGGGGGAGAGAGATTGTGTTTTGTGAGACGCCATTACGGTGTATAGTAAAAGTTCAAATAGTTTTTTTGCACAAAATAATTTCCAATAACTATCATAAAGTATTCAAGGTGTGTATATCTCCTTACTGAAATTAGTTAATTATCACGGTACAGATATTACGAGACGTAGATCGCTCGGAGGTGAAGTTTGGAACGATAGTGCGACTGCCGCGCGGAGTGGCCACGCGGTTAGAGGCGCCATGTCACGGTCTGCCGGACTGCAGGTTCGAGTCCTCCCTCGGGCAGGGGTGTGTTTGTTGTTCTTAGCGTAAGATAGTTTAAGTAGTGTGTAAGTTTAGGGACCGATGACCTCAGCAGTTTGGTTCCTTAGGAATTCAGACACACACACACACACACGAAAACGCGAACCTGCATTTTCCACCGTCAGAATTCGTCGATTGATTATCTCCGAATTATTAAACTTTAACTTGCTAAATTGTTGTACCTGTCATCCAGAGTCATCAAACAGCATAGAACACATTTGCGCCGAACGACTTGCGAAGTGAGTCAAGGTTTTAGAGATTTCTGGTGGAGCAGATAACGATGCTGCGAGGAACCAACTAAAACCAATAACTAAACCAACAATTAAAATAAAAGCACACATTAAGAATAATTATTTATGATAGTAAATAAATAAAGAATATTTTTAATTAACTAACCAATAATAATAATAATAATAATAATAATAATAATAATAATATATTTAACAAGTTACGCAGGAGCCAATCACATTATAGAACATATTACTGCTCATAAAAGTAGATAACTTTGTAATAGTAATTCAGAAAACTACGGCTTGTTAACACTCTACACAAATCATGCACCCATCAAAGACAATGAATCACGCTCCCTGTCATTAGTAAGATTTCAGAGATTGAAGAGGCACTCGAAGTCGTGAGTTGGAGTCAGTGGTGAAACAGATACCTGAATGTAATGGCAGTTTGTATAGCAACCTCATAGTTTGTTAGCGTAGTCCACAGATTGATAAGAAAATTAGTTGACAACAGAATTCTTATCAAATCCCACTTTCGCCAGTCTTCTTTTTTTTTCATTGTTAATTTGTTTAGTCTATAGAAAACTAGAGATTAAGAGAACAAATAGTCCGATGTCCTTCATAAGACTTTTTCAGGCCCCAAAATGACACAACATATGGTTTCTTTACCAATTAATATTTTGTCAGAAGGCCTTCCGCTTCGACGACCATCTCCGTCCTGTGAGAAAGGGGGAGATAAGAAGTGAGTTATAAATCTATCATTTTATGCCACCTCCTCCTAGGCAGACAGGGCTACTTTCCAAAGGTCATTGCGGGTTCTTGGCATGGAGTGAGGCCACTTTTCGTGCATGGTACATTTCTTTTCGCATATGTTCTCAATGGAGAATCGGTCTGTTGCAAGATGTGAGTAGAAAAGAGAAATCTCATTCTGCTCTGTTCTGCAAAACAGAGTTACGCCATAGCTATTGTGCGTGTGGGAGACTGGTCTAGCTGGATTCCTAAAGATAGGTTGTCACACTGATTGGACGAGAGTATTACCCACAGTATAAGTGCACCGTGCGCATATCTGTCTTACGAAGCATCCCAAGTCCATAGGAACACATCCAGTCCCCAACCGCCACAGAAACACAGTCACTGTGAGGTTGAAATCAACGTAATGCGGCAATAGCTCATAATGGACCACCATTCACTGTGGAAAATACTGATTCATGAGAAAATATTACATTCTACGAGTCATGATAAATCCTGGTTGGGGTCTTCAGACTGAAGTCTGGTTTGCTGCAGCTCTCCATACCAGTCTATCCCATCTAAGCCTTTCATGTCTGAGTAACCTCAGCAACATACGTTCATTTGAACTTGCTTATTGTAGTCACCCTTTATCTCCCTCTACAATTTTTTGCCGCCCACCTTCTCTCCAGTACCAAGGTGATATTTGATTGGTGCCTTTCTAACCGATATTTTGCTGTAGTGCCATAAATTTTATTCTCGCCAGTTCGGCCCAGTTTCTCTTCATTAGCTGAGAGATCCAGCCAAATAATCTTCAGTATCTTTGTAGGTCACACATTTCAAAAGCTTGTTTCTCTTCTTGTGTGAAATGATTAACATTCATGTTTTACTTCCGTAAAACGCTATAATCGTGACAAACATCATCATAAAGACTTCATAACGCTTAAATTTATGTTAAATTTTTCATTTCCTAATCTAATTACTTCCGCATCATATGACTTAATTCTACTACATTCTGTTACTCTTGTTTCATTTCTGCTGATGTTCATCTTATAACCTCTTAAACCACCCATTCTATTCAGCTGTTCTTCCAAGTCCTTTGCTGTCCCCATCAGATTTACAAAATCTTTGGCAAACCTCAAAATTTTTATTACTTCTCCCTGAACTTTGATACACACACCGAATTTTTCCATGCTTCTCTTTACTGCTTGTTCAGTGTACAGATTAAGTAACATCGGAGACAGGCTACTACACTTCTCAACTATCGCTTCCCTTTCATGTCCATTTGTGATGAAGATTCTCGCCATGTAGTTTATATGCGTTAATTTGACAGCAGTCTCTGTTTTTGTTAATTGACTTTGTTTGCAATGTGAAGTTATTGCACATTTATTTACCTATGTTTGGTCATACAATCATAAAAATTTAATTGTTATATCCTGTTGTAGTGAAAATGTATTTGTAAATGAATTCTAGTCTTTTAAATTTATGGAATGTAAATTTTATGATATAAGTAGCAGGGTACTATGCCCCTTAGATCAAAATTAATATCTGTGTTTTGTATTTGAGGAAGGAGAAATAAATTGTTGATACTGACGAGTAAAGATGATGGAAGTTCGTTATTGGAGGGATGATCATGTGGTCAAGGAGAAGTATTTTGTAGAAATGTTTAGACTGTGACACGATGAGAATAATACAAGAGGAGATGTTGCAATGAGATGCAGATGAAATGATGACAATTTGAAAATTTGTGAGTGTAGCGAAGAGTGTTGTCGGACACCGAGTAATGGCGTTGTGGTAGAATGTGTTGGTGAACTTCAGGTGTTAGGCTCAGAAAACATACCAAGAAAGAAGATAGACGGATCGACAGACAGGAGAAGATGAGTTAATGACATGGAGAAGATTTTTCGAGAAACAAGAGACCAGGAGATATCAGACTTTCCTGTAATGGTATTCATCAGTTACTTAGGTTTGAAAGAGATTATCAACTGTTTGAACTCTTGAATTCGTGTGGTCAGAAAGAGTGACTGAAGATTGTACTGGCAAGAACAACCAAGAATGTTATTACTTGGCAATAGAGAGGAAGCCGTGTGCATGAATTGTGAAAGGATGCACGGACAGTGTTTTGGTGGGACAAATTACATTTTAAATGCACAGTTAACATTTACAAACAACGTTAGAACTGTTTCATCACTTGCGAGGACTTAATATGCGTTTTGTTTGTCGAAAGTAAAGTTTTCAATAAATGTGAAATGTGCACTTTGCCTCTTCAAATATATCAATAGAGCGAGTGCTGATTGTTAGGAAATAACTGTTGTGTTTTACCAGTATACCTCATCTAAATCCTTTCTGGAGCTTTCTGTGGATTATCCAAGATGTTTAGTGTTCACCAGACTGTTCTCCGGAGCAGTTTCGAATGTATTAATTTTCAGCTTAGTTTTGGTAATTTGAGTTGGAGACTCCATCTTTTCACAGCTATCTGAGCACAGTGACGCCAGAGTGATCCAGTAATACATCATACATCATCCGGCGAAAGAAGACACTCTGCACTCAGAGGTAGGAGGTTTCTCAAAACACATCTTTTACAGCAGCCACAAAACAATAACAAAAGCACACTATCTTATGACAGCTAACCAGACACCGCTGAGTAATGCGGGACTGACCACTAGATGTCACGAGAGAAGGACCCGCCGGTATAAAAGGCGTTAGGTAATACTGAGTTTATAGTAGAGAAGTAGCATGAAATTTTCACTCTGCAGTGGAGTGTGCTCTGATATGAAACTTCCTGGCAAATTAAAACTGTGTGCTGGACCGAGACTCAGATGGTAGAGCAGTTGTCCGCTAAACGCAAAGGTCCCGAGTTCGAGTCTTGGTCCGGCACACAGTTTCAGTCTGCCAGGAAGCTTCAGTTGAGAAGTAGTAAGGTCCATCAGGAGAGCTCACACCCAAACCTACAGAGATGTCGGACCCTCAGACCGGTAGCAAACGTTGTATGTAGTTGCAGTATGAACCAAAACACCCCGAATTACACTGAAGCGCCAAAGAAACTGGTATAGGCATGCTTATTCAAATACAGAGGTATGTAAACAGGCAGATTACGGCGCTGCGGTCGGAAATTCCCGTTACAAACTTCTAGGACTTGTAGAGGGGAGTGAGTACATCGTATTTTGAGTAGGAACCCATGTCCGGAAACGTCATCCAACGAGACTACAGGGCGTCAAAGCTATAGGCGCGGTCGTCTGTAAACGTACGTATACACGGAGTGATTACGAGATGATGTTACAGACTTTCTTGGATGATGGGGAACGATAAATGTATTAATTTGAAGTAAGGATCCCTGTACCGGAAGCGAACGAGTCGAAAGTCATAAACGAAAACCGCTCTGATACCTCTGATAGTTGAATACATGTACCGGCTCTTGCGAAGAGTGTAGGGTTGGTAACTTTCAGTGGTGGTAGTGTGGTCAAAAACGAGAAAAAATGTCCAATAAACGTGGGCTTTAATTGCATACCTGAGGAGCTATGACCATTCGTTCATCTTCGCTAATGTGAAACACATCTGCTCTACTGAGCAAGTGTTCATAGCAGGTTCCAGGGAGGTAAACAATGATCAAGACTCGGTCGAAAGTTTGTTTTTTTAACCACTTCTTTCGTAGATGAATTGCATTTCTTTAATATTCTTCCAATGAATCAGGCATGATATGTGGTTTTCTACAGTGTTGTGTGGCCATTCCTCTTAAGGGGACCACACCGTGGTTCAGGTCGAAAAAAATCGATTTTCGATTTTCATCATATTTCGAAAGGTTAAGGTTTTATTTAAGTACTCTAAAAAGGATTTTGCTGAAAATTTTTTTCGAGCTTTTAAAGAGCCTTTTCCTACCACGTGTGTTTATGTGTCACGCCCACTTTTCTGTCACCTACTGTCAACCCACCCACTGTTAACTCTAAGCCATGTGGAGATGCCATTATTAGCAAAATAGAATGTGTAGGGCACGTTCAAAAACGTTTGGGAACAAGGCTGAGAAAATTAACTGTTGATATGAGAGGGAAAAAATTAGAAAATGGAAAATTGTTGACCGGACAGGGTCGGTTAACTAAAACTGAAATAGAAAACTTGCAGGCATACTATGGGCAGGCAATGAGGAGAAATAAAGAAAATCTGGAGGCAATGAAGAGAGATGTCTGGGCCATATTCTTCCGTAATTCCTCTGCTGATGATAAACCATGTCATGGATTGTGTCCATCAGGAGAAAATTCGTGGTGCAAATACAATAGGGCTCAGGTAACTGGAGAATCTTATTCTCACCAGCGTTCCCTTCTTGCTGCTGTTATTACAGCAATTAACCTATTTTCAGAGACTTGGCTCATTCTGACCTTCCAAGGAAAAGTCTCCATGGGCAGACACAGAACCCAAATGAATGTTTCAGCAGCATAATTTGGAACTGCCTTCCTAAAACTATATTTGTAGGCATGCATACAATGAAACTAGGCGTTCATGATGCTGTTATTACATTCAATTGTGGTAGTATTGGAAAGTGTTTGGTACTGAAAAAGCTGCGAATTAATCCTGGTGAAAATATGATCACTGGACTGCAACATTGCGATAAAATGAGGATAGCCGATGCAGACGGGTCTGCATCTAATAAGGCCAAGATAGCAAGACAAAAATCCAGGAAGGTGAAAAAGAAGCTGGAAGACCTGCTAGAGGCCAAAGAAGGGCCATCATATGCAGCAGGACAGTTTTAATTAACTGTAAGTAACAAATTTCAAAAGTTTTTGTCTAAAGTAAATTTCCCACAAAACAAAATTTTCAGTATATATGCCTCATTATATCAGAAACTATCATAGATAAATGAATGAAGTTTTCAGAGACCCTGCATAACATAAAAAGCCACATCTGGTACTACATTCATTAATATTCCCCCATTAGGAAGTTCACAAAAATATTTTCTGCAGAAAAAAATTAATATTTTTTGTTAATAAATTTAAAAAAGTATTTCTTAAAAACTATAAAATGGATAAAGTAGAGTTTAGTACAGTGGACTCTATTAGCATCATGTAACATACAGTAAAAATATTAAGGTCCTGCATCAAATAGTTTTTTTCAGAAATGGGTCAAATACTTGCCTAAATTATCATGGGTTAGATAGACAGGTTGTGGTCCCCGCTGAAGACAACCCTAAATGCGGAAAGATATAAATACATTGTATAGCTTTGTGTACTGCACACAGTAGAGCAACAGTTCAGCGACGATTATATCAGCATAACAATGCAACGTGATATATAGCAGCATCTTTGAGGCAATGCTCTGTGGATAACAAAACTCCTGAAATGGTCTGACCCGCCCAGATTCCCGTCCTGACGACTGTGCAACACGTTTGGGATGCTTTAGAATGTCGTTTACACTCTAGGCCAAGCATCTAAAATCACTCTCTTTTCTGATTTTGTCCCCTTAGGGAAAATGGGCTGCCTTTCCTCCATAGACTATGAGGTACCACATAGAACGTTCAAGCTGTCACAAATATCCACAAGTAGGAGATCAGAAGTTGTATTTCTTATGACTACGAACACCGCGATCATCATGAAATCAGTTGAGACAAGTGAATTAACTGAACCTCAAAACATTTTTATGCAATAGAAAATGATACAAAAAAGTAAATTTAGCTTCCAGTGCAAAACTTTGCAGATAGTAGTTGGTCCGACTAGTAGAATATACAGACTCTGTAATTTCTCCTGTAGTCCAGTACCGTACAATTTCTGTATATGTATAACCAGTTAAATCCGTGTTATTCATGAGGAAGTTTGAAGACAGATTATACACGATGGACGGAGAAGCCTGGGAAGCTTGTAAGGGTGTTGCTGGCTGGATAGTGCTGAGAAATAATTATTAAGAAAAAACAAATCGATACATTGCGCTGTTTCCGAGTTCATTAGCACTGAAGTTCGGCAATCGGCCCGTTGTGCATACAAATTCAGTTTCACTGCAGGAGACAGAGTCCCCTCATATGTTCTTCATTTGGTTTCCTAAAACCGAATAAGAAAGCTGTATAAATATCGAACACGGAACGGCAGTAAGTATCGAACCCGAGCCAAATTCTGAGCAATCTCGTGTGCTGCCACCTACGCTATGGCAAGTGACACTAATTGCATCGGGCGGCCGCAACGGCTTGGTCAGCTAATTTTATTGCTAATCAGCTAGGGAACGGTGCAACGTATCGAATTTTGTTCTTAACAATTATTTCTCAGCACAGCCAGCCCTTGCAAGCTTTACAAACTATTTCTGACCGCACTGTACATTTTCCATCACAGATTTAGATTAGAGAGTAATTAGTACCGCTAGTGATTTGTCACAACTTTGACGTTGTACTAACTCAAGCCGACCACAGAGTGTACGAGATAATAAGAAATCTATACATAATAGAAATTCTTATGTGACATTAATGCATTACGTTCAGTCACTAATTAGTAAATAAAATACTCATATAAACTGAATATACTAGTACATTATAATTATTCTACCTTTATGACTGTTCTGTGTTCATGCTTGGGTTGCTCATGTAGAAAATGTGAGACAGTGAACTGTCGGAGAATTGTGTTTATCAATGTATGGTGTTCTCATGTAGATCGACGGAAGCAAAGTGGTAACGATGTTTTATGGGCTTTCACTTGAGTTCTGAAGAAACCATACCCCATTTAACTTTATTTAAAATACATTGTGGTGGCAGCTGGATAGTGTAGAGTGCAACGTCTGTACCAGGCATAGTAAGGAGAACATTGAAATAGCTTCAGTGAAGTAGGCAGTAGCTGGTACAAGAAAAGATCAGTAATGTCAGTAAAGATAGTATCGATGTAATACAAAGCTTTATTTTATTTGGCGTCCATGGTGTAGACGCTGTGTTGTCATAATAAACAACTGCTGTTTGGACCAATTCAGCATTGTTTTGTTATGAAGTAATGATTAAGCGGGAGTTTATGCTTACCAGTGCACAGACTAAAATACAAGGAATTACGTGGCCTGAGTAGATGAAAGAAACAAACAGGTGGTCAGAGACAAAGCTGTTCATGAAGAAACAGTTGAGCGAAGATGTTCGGCGCGCGGGAAGCGCGGCCGGGGACGGGCAGAGCGACAGTTCTGGTGCAGACGCGAAAGCGGACGGTCGGTCTTTAGGCAACTTGGAAGTGAAAAGACTTAGAAAATTTCGCCTTGTGTGGCATCGCGGGACTTAGTCTCTGAGCAGTGAGCAGCCTCGCGCCCTCTCGCGTAGATAACTTGTATTTCGCGATGAGATTGTGAATGATCGAACTGTGTCAAATGGATATGCACTCAAGTGTAATAGTAACTCTAAATACGACCACTTTCGCTATAAGTTTGCTTTCTGAATAAACATTAGTCTAACCAAATCGCAACTGTGTGGCCTCCATCATTTATAGGTCGTTAATTTAGCTTCCGATATTATTATTACTGTATTATATGCTATGTTAACTTTGTATTTCGCAAACTTGCCATCAGCCAGACAATTTAACCAAAGGGTCACAAGTGTGTAATTTAGGGCGTGTAATGCGACACGTGCGGTTCAACTCCTTTTGACGAATTTGAGCCAAGACATTACGACGACGAGGAACCGCATGTGAGCCGGGACATCTTTGGGATGTTAGCTCGCAGCGCCATTAATTCTCGCTACACGGTGAAGCGAACAATAATGAGTGCTATAGGGTGATTGTAAATAAACTTACACTATTTGAGAAGACTCCCTCTCCCCCAATGAAAAGCGAGTTGATCGCAAGACAATTAAACTATTTGCCAACATTTGTGTGGGCATGCGGCAGAGAAATAACGAATAAACCGCTGAAAGAAACAATTTTAGTTTCCGCATGAGAAGATAATATTTATTAATTTCGTACCTTGTTTACGTTCAGGCTACAAACGTTACTCAATGTGACGACCGTCTCCATTCAAGACAGTCTGCTGTACTGCTGCCCGAGACATCTCAAGCGGTATGTGTGCTTCCTCTCTCGCTATGCTCATCTTCAGCCTCCTACGCGTTAGTGTCGCAGTGATTAACCCTGCACTTTAGGTAACCCCACAGTTAGAAAATATACGAGTTCAAATCTGACCATTTTTGCGACCACGCAGTTTGGAACGATCGGCCAATGATCCTATTTCTCTAAACGCGTTACGGAGTAACCTAGTGACCTCACGAGCAGTATGAGGTGGAGTTCCATCGTGAATCAAAGCAGTTGAGTCCAAAACACCTCTTTCCCGCAGGGCAGGGATTACATGTTGGCGAAGCGGATCAGAGTAATATTTCCGTTTCACGCGGATTCCTAGTTCCTAAAGGAAAATGAAACAGTTATTAATAGTGCTGTGAAATCACACCACACAGTGACGGGCTCACTATTCAGGAGAACTTCATGAACGTCCGTCAGCGTTGATGATACCCAAATGGGAAAATTGTGTTCAAATCACTACGCAAAATGTTCCAAGGCCACACGTCGCCAACTTCAATCCTGTGGCAGCGAAGACTGAAAAACAGTTAGGAAATTCAACTGCAAATAGTGCAGCGCTGGAAATACCGCAGAATGCCAAAAACTGCTATGTGGAGATATGAAATGAATCCTGTCGACACCAACCAGTGCTAGCAAGAAGGGAAGGAGCAGACTATGTAAAGAAACACCAATAACCACCTAAGATGCTTTGTAAATAAAAGCGAAACGCGTCTGGTGTAATTCTTTTTAATTGGGTTGGAGTCAGCTCAGAACAGATAATCTATAGTAAAAGAATACTGTAATTATGCCGTAACCTCCGCAATCTCTCTACTGACTTTCTTAAGTTTCCAAAAATGAAGAAAACTTTAAAGGATAGTATTTTACAAGCATAGATGAGATTAAAAGCGGGTCGGTAGCAGAGCTAAAAGCTATGCCAGTGATAGAATTCAAGAAGTGTTTCTGAAACTGGAAAACAAGGTGGCATAAGTATATAATATTTAACGGGGAATATTTTCAAGAAGATAACACTGATGTAGGCTAGTAAATAAACCCAGTATCAGATCAGTAATTCACCGTAATAATCATATTGCTTCCACTAACATTGTCCAGGGTGCCGTCAACGACAGGTCATTGACAACATTTTCTAAAAGTAAGGTGGTTGTCCATCCAAGTTTAGTCTATGTAAAAGAACTTTCAACCATGCTTTCTTAATTTCCTTACTAGTACGAAGCATTTGTATCGCCATTCAGTTGCATAATTTTTCATTACCAGAATCTTTCTTTTACTTACAGAACTCTAGCAGATAAATCCAATTTCACGCATTGTCTTGTCCAAAATATATTTCTGCCAAGGAAAATCGATTTTTTGTTTTACAATAATAAGTAGTTCGTATAGTGTCGCCACTATTTTCTAAGTTATGCAAAAGTTCTCCATTGCTTGTCGACTTGCCAATTTCCTTCCAAAATTATTAACGCTCATTCTTGTAGATTCCAGTAAAACATGTGGTCTATTTTCGGATTCTTTTCTGACGCGTCCTATTGTGGCAAGGATGATTTCTGTATAAATAGTAGCCCTTTGATAAGGACTGTCAATATTAGCCAACTCTTTAACACAAGATTTAATTAAGTTAGAGGTGACCGAGCGTTCTTTTCGCCGAAACACCTCTTCTTTGTATCGCGCAGAATTGGTTGTGATATTTTAGGCTTATCTATCACTTCCGAATAAGTAAGTATGTTACAAAATATAATAACTAAATTGACTGATTCTGGCAAGTAATATCACATGAACAGAATCAACGTAACCGTGCGCTTCACTACGGTGATGGACAGGAAACGGGCAACTGATTTTGGGTGTACCTGTAGGGCGGTTGCCAGGTTCTTCCAGGAATAACCTGGCAACTTCCAGTTTCACCACCAAGAGCGTTGCTCGCTCATGAATTTACCGTCAGGTTATGCAGCCCCTTGGTGCAGGCAATAGAATACACGCTACTGCTACGACGGTAGTCTATGCGGAAGGCGAATAATACACCGAGCTGGCAAAAGTCATGGGATGCCTCCTAATGTCGAATCAGACCTTCTTTTGCCCGGCGTAGTGCATCAGACCGACGGGGCGTGGACTCAAAAAGTCTTCGGAAGTCCTCTGCAGAAACACTGAGCCATTTGCCCCAATAGCCGTCCATAACTGTGAAAGCGCTGGCGGTGCAGGATTTTGTGCACGAATTGACCACAAGATTATGTCTTATGAATGTTCGATGGCATTCATGTCGGCGATCTGGGGCCAAGATCATTCGCTCGAATTGTCCTCAATGTTCTTCAAACCAATCATGAACAGTTGTGGCCCAGTGAAATCGTTTTCCGAAAGCATGAAGTCCATGAATGCAAATGGTGTCCAAGTTGTCGAACATAATTATTTTCAGTCAGTGATGGGTTCAGTTGAACCAGACGACCCAGTCGAGTCCATGTAAACATCCCACACCATTACGAAGCCACAACCAGCTTGCACAATGGCTTGTTGACAATTTGGGTCCATGGCTTCGTGCAGTCTGCACCACACTCGAGCCGTACCAGCAGTTCGTACCAACTAAAATTGGGACTCATCTGACCAAGCCACGGTTTCCAGTTGTCTAGGGTCCAACCGATACGGCCACGAGCCCAGGAGAGGCGCTGGAGGCGTTGTCGTGTTGTGAGCAAAGGCTTTCACTTCGGTCATCTGCTGCCATAGTCCATTAAAGCCAAATTTCGGCGCATTGTCCTATCGGATACATTCGTCGTACGTCCCACATTGATTTCTGCGGTCATTTCACGCAGTATTGGTTGTCTGTTGGAACTTATAACTCTACGCCAGAGCTGCTGCTGTTGGTCGTTAAGTGAAGGCCATTGGCCACTGCGTTGTCTTTGATGAGAGGTAATGTCTGAAATTTGGTGCTATCGGTACACTCTTGACACTGTGGGCATCGGAATATTGAATCCCCTAACTATTTTCGAAATGGACTGTCCCATGCGTCAGCCGGCCGCGGTGGCCGTGCGGTTCTGGCGCTGCAGTCCGGAACCGTGGGACTGCTACGGTCGCAGGTTCGAATCCTGCCTCGGGCATGGGTGTGTGTGATGTCCTTAGGTTAGTTAGGTTTAAGTAGTTCTAAGTTCTAGGGGACTTATGACCTAAAATGTTGAGTCCCATAGTGCTCAGAGCCATTTGAACCATTTGAACCATGCGTCAGGCTCCAACTACCATTCCGCATTCAAAGTGTGTTAATTCCCGTCGTGTAGTCTTAATCGCGTCGCACACTTCTTCTCATGAATCGCCTGAGTGCAACTGACGGCCAACACCGCCATTGCACTGCCCTCGAATACCTTGTGTACAAGATATGACCGCCATCTGTCTATGTGAATATTGCTATCCCAAGACTTTTGTTACCTCATTGTAAGTGTAAACGCAGCATTCAGGGGTATGACATTCGAAATGCCATTTTTGTTGCTGTAGGAATCAGAACCACGTATACCCTACTTTTCAGATGTATGGACCTGGTATTTTGGTGAGGATACACTAATTTTGTATAAATTCTTCTATGAAAGCGACTGCTGTCACTAAACTTGATTTATTCTTGCTGGCATCTTCAGTCCTAAGACTGGTTTGATGCAGCTCTCTACGCCAGTCTATCCTGTAGAAGACTCTTCATCTGTGGGTAAATACTGCAACCTACACCCACTTGAACCTACTTACTTTGTTCAACCCTGGGTCCCCCTCTATTGTATTTCCCCCGCCCCATTTCCTTCTCTTACTAAATTGGTAATTCCTTGATGACTCAGGGTTTGTACCGTCAGCCGACCCCTTCTTTTGGTCATGTTGGGCCATAAATTTTTTTTCCAGTTCGATTCAGTTCCTTCTCATTTGTTAATCGTTTACTATTTAATCTTAATTAAAATTACTAAGTGATTCCTTATAAACGGACTCTCACTGAATTTTGATAAGACATAGTACATACAGTTCCGTACAGTAAATGGTATGACGCCATTAATAAATATAGACCTTAATCAGAAGCATATAGCTAAGGTAGAATATTCAAAATTTTTAGGTGTGTCCATTGATGAGAGATTAAATTGGAAGAAACACATTGATGATCTGCTGAAACGTTTGAGTTCAGCTACTTATGCAATAAGGGTCATTGCAAATTTTGGTGATAAACATCTTAGTAAATTAGCTTACTACGCCTATTTTCACTCATTGCTTGCGTATGGCATCATATTTTGGGGTAATTCATCACTGAGGAATAAAGTATTTATTGCACAAAAGCGTGTAATCAGAATAATAGCTGGAGTCCACCCAAGATCATCCTGCAGACATTTATTTTAATCAGAATAATAGCTGGAGTCCACCCAAGATCATCCTGCAGACATTTATTTTAATCAGAATAATAGCTGGAGTCCACCCAAGATCATCCTGCAGACATTTATTTAAGGATGTAGGGATATTCACAGTAGCTTCTCAGTATATATACACTCTTATGAAATTTGTTATGAACAACCAAAACCAATTCAAAAGTAATAGCAGTGTGCATAACTACAATACTAGGAGAAAGGATCATCTTCACTATTCAAGACTAAATCTAACTTTGGCACAGAAAGGGGTGAATTATACTGCCACTAAAGTCTTTGGTCACTTACCAAATAGTATCAAAAGTCTGACAGTTAACCAACAAGTATTTAAGAAGAAATTAAAAGAATTTCTGAAATACAACTCCTTCTACTCCATAGAGGAATTTTTAGATATAAATTAAGAAAAAAGCAAACAAAAAATATTTAAAAAATTAAAAAGTTGTTATATTAACTTAATTATGTTGTTAAATGAACTTCATTGTGTCATGTATTGGAAAATTTGACTCGTTCCACATCATTACGAAATATCGTATTCATGATCCATGGAACTAGTATTAATCTAATCTAATCTAATCTTCAGCATTCTTCTTTAGGACCACTTTTGAAATTTTTTTTATCTCCTCCTTGTTTTAAATGCCTATTGTTCACATTTCGCTTGCTTACAGGGGTATGCTACAGACAAATACCTTCGGAAAATAGTTCCTAGCATCTACATTTAAATCCGATGTTACACGATTATTGATGATTGAGCTCAGAGAGCCACCATCTCACAGGAGTATACCCGATGCATGATTCTCAATTGTTAGAATTCATGCCTTATGGGCATACAACTTGATTCACTGCCGCATATGATCTGTGTCGTTCTGTGAAAGTACTATGGGAGGCAGTCAGGTCACCTTCACAACACAGCCACAGGAGATAGGTGCTCGAAATCCACATAGATTACAAAGAGGTGGTGGTGAACGTTCTTAAACTTAAAGAATTTTTTATCCTCAGTACTCGTTTGTAGTAAGTGACTTAAGATACCTAGAGCAATAATAACATTTATGACCGTCTTTCGGTTAGGAGGAGAGTAGGTGGGATACATCTTCAATCCGGGCATAGTATTGCATCGAACCATGCGTCATAGACGGGACCAACAACTTTATGCTTTACATCTTCTTGTTCTGCACAGTGTGTTATTCATGTCCTTCTTTCATATACTTCCAGGCCATAAACATGAACTGAATAATTTTGGTTGGTCCTGGAGCTTAATTGGGAATGAGATGCCACTGAAGTTATGATGATTACAAACGTTAACGTCGCCAGAAGCAACCATGCATAGCAACAGAAATTCTCCTAAGTAGTATTTTGGACTTTGCTACATGCTCTTATAGCAGCAATATCTTTCTAAAGAGGGATGGAACTGTACTTCCCATTTACTGGATCATAGACATTTGAATACACTTGGGGGTGAATAAACAGTTGAGTGCCTAACCGGACCCTCTTTCATGCATTTCGGATAAATGACTGAGTACGAACGTTAAGAAAAATGTCCTGAACCATCTGCAGTTGAGCTGCCCTGTGATATCACATCATTATCCCACCAAATGTAGCCATTAGTATTTTCTTCAGCACCACTACTACAGTCTTTCATGAGGTGCGTGAGTCTACAGTGTAGAACTGCACTCCGCTTAATAGTGGGATACTGTGGGTCATTAACGATTCTGGGAAGCTGCATTTCCAAAAAGGGTTGACATGCACTGAGGAAAAAGGCTGGGCCTTGGTAGCCCACAGTAGTGTTTTGTATGAATTTATATGAGATCCAGTCCCCATAAGGTGCTGCAACCACAGAGGAGTTCAGACTGGGTGTGGGTCTAATCTGCTACTCTTTAACAGTACTGCCTGGGGACAGCAGACTGCTGCTATGTCCAGGCCGATTCGAGGTGATGGCAGATGCCGTGATGGTCCAGGGTGGGGCGAATGCATCATCAATGGACAAGGTTGAGGCGAACATAGCGTTGACAGTCCCAGCTGGGGTGACATTAATGAACACCTCATAGACGGGTCTGGCTGTGCTGTTATTGGTGCAAAGCAACCTCTGGATTGTTCCAGTACTCCTGCAAAGGAAGAAAACGAAAAGACATTGATAAGTGCCATGTGTAACTATTCGAAGCTGACACAAGCTGATGTCTATAATAATACTTTCTGGTATTTACATAGTAATTTGTTAGCGTCGGCATTGCTGAAATACATAGCTTTCACCTCGTCATCAATCGGTGTACTGCCACTTAGCAGTGTGTCCATATCATAATCGTCCTCCACCATCACAATATCTTTATCGAGTGCACCTAGAAACAAAAAAATCCGTAAGTAAAGAATGCAAGTTTATTAAAAAAATATTATTGTTGTAGAAGAGAAAAAATAAACTACTACTACTGCTTAGGTATCTGCCCGTCGACGATTGCCGGCATTCCTCAGAAGTTCATGATACAGAAAGGCATCATGACTTGGAATGGGTCATTCAGGAGTACTCCTATCTCTGCAGCAGTGCCATTGACTCATCCCACCACAATCACATCATCATTGACAGCACCTAGAAAGAAACAAAAATATCTCATAAGTAACGCAAGCAGGCATAAATTACTGCAGAAGAACAAGGAGAAATATTAGTTACCACATACATACGTATTCATCAACAGTAGGAGATCCTCCACGTGAATTCACACTAGAAACAGGTGTCACAGCTTGGGTTGGGTAAATGTCATATTTGTTTTATGTTAACAGCATCTACCCTACACAAAGCTCTATAATATTATCCAAGTCTCCTAGGAAATAAGAAACGACATTCAATAAGCATTGTACGAATTCCGTGATGGATAAAGGTATATGTTCGGGATCTGGTCTGGAAACGATCAAGTCGAAATTATAAGCGTAAATCGTTCTCATACCTCTGACAGCGGAAAACATACCAGTATTGTTAATTGCTAAGACTGTAGGGTAGACAACTTTCAAAGGTGGTGGTATGAACCGAAACAAGAAAAGAAATCCAGTGAACATGGGTTCTAACATGCATACCTTAAGAGCTATGAGCATTTGTTCAGTAGCAGAGACGTTTTTCACAGTAGTGAACATGAACAATTTTCGCTTTTTACTTTCGACTCGGTCATTTCTGGACCAGGGTCCCTTATCTCAGATTGACACGCTCACTCTTTTCCATCATCCCTGAATGCTTATAACACGCCGGCCCCTGTGGCCGAGCGGTTCTAGGTGCTTCAGTCTGGAATCGCGCGACCGCTACGGTCGCAGGTTCGAGTCCTGCCTCGGGCATGGATGTGTGCGATGTCCTTAGGTTAGTTAGGTTTAAGTAGTTTCTAAGTTTAGGGGACTGATGACCTCAGATGTTAAGTCCCATAGTGCATAGAGCTATTTGAACCATTTTTGAAGCTTATAACATCATCATGGAATCAGCCTCTATAACTCTCTTCTGTGAGTTACTAATAACACTTGCACGCTCAACTATAGTTTGAGTCAATTCCTGGAACTGCACACTAAGGGCCTGATCAACTATTGCATTTCTACAAAAAACACGACAGATGGTGCCATGTAACTATCATGCACATAATACACACACAGAGATGGATCACATATTTCTTTCTTTACTCACCTTGGTAGGTTGCAGCTGAGGGCGGAGTGTGCATTGTGTCAGTTTCAATCAATCATATGTTGCATAGTCGATATACTCTGAGAGTGCACAGTCATAAGGCTTCATCCATCACTGTTTACCCCAGCCTCATTCTACAAGAAAAAAAGCACTACGTTAGGTAATCATATTAATATTAATAATAATAATTATTATTATTATTAGTATTGTTATTATCATTATTCGCACTTAGGGCCAGAGAAAAAAGTCGACTTCTGGTCACAAAATTCGCCTTTTAATCGTTGTGTTTCACCAATTCCGACACATCCTGCACCCTTTGAAGTGCTAATTAGATCCATTAGGCCTTCTAACGCACTATCCTGCATTGGTCTACTCCCATCAGGGAACAAAACGAAATCATCAGATTTCAGTTATTTAGAGAGAACACACACACAAACATATACACACACAGAAAATCATCTTTCATTCATACTTATGGTAGCACTAGAATCAAATTGAGGATTCTCGCTAGCCCCTGCTGCATACTGAACCAGATTGGCATTTCATCACTGCTACAAGACAGAAACTGATGTTAATACCACAACTCAGACTAGAACAGAAGTGGCTTCTGGTAGCATAACTCCTATTATTTATAGCCAGCAAAATGATTGCATTTACATTCTGTGCTAGATCTGAACCAACGCTACCTAGGCGCCAGCAAGTTCATTCCTGCAAAATTGAAGTCAGTGCACGCGCTTTCGCCAAGAGATGATGTATAGATATTGGAATGGAATGGAGTTACCAGGCTGCACTTCTCCTGCAGCCGACTCTAGTTAAAGAGGGCGATTTGATCTCAAATCATACAGAAGTGAATGTGTCACATCACTATTTCAAAGGTTGCTGGAAAAAATATATGTTGATGTTCCACATGATACCTCTCCACAACTACAGTGTTTTGATTTTCTGATGATTTGTTAAAGTTCTACAGACCTTTCTAAATGGGAGTATTAATTGCGAAAAGATCACAACGAAAGGGAAAATTGAAATATTGTAATAGAGAAAACAAAAGTGATAGAGAACTGAATTTATTTTAAATAAATACTTTGCTCCAAATAGTATGAGACATGATTAATACATCCATATTTCTAAGCTTTTTTAAATTTTTTTCGAGAAATAAGCCACAAAAGTTCGTAACTTTTTGTGAATTTCAAAATTATGTTTTGAAAATATGAATAATCAGAGATTAATTGTGTTGAGGAATGATAAAGTGGAAGGGCTACTAACTGTAAGCTGTGACATTAATCCATAAAATTCTTAAACTATCAAAATATTGCTACATACAGATGAAAGGATCTAAAATTTTTTGGTTATTTAGAAATTATTTTCTCCAAAACTCGAATCTTAAATGTTCTGAAAATTTCATTGTACGTTAATTGGTCATTGTACTTAGGGAATGTACAATCAGAGTGGACAATACTTAAATGTGAGTAATTTTTAGGTATACCTAGCCCTATTCTCAAAAGGTCAAAAATCATGGACACTTAAATATTTAAATTGATCACTGAATTTAAGTAAATGTCATGCAAAACTGGTATTTCTAAATCACAGTAATTACTTTATAACTGTATAAGTGAGTGGGAAAACAATTCATAATTTTGTTCGAAAGCATTTTACAAGAAAAATTAGAAATAGAAAATTTGTACCCATTTTTCTTTTTATGATATTATTCACAAATTATTATTGTCTTCTGTCGTGATTTTACTTCTTCCTGACTTTCCATATACTGAAAGTGCCTACAATGTAACCATCACCACTGCACTGTTGAAACTTCATTTGCTTTTTCATCTGCTTCTCATTGAACTTGTATAGTCGAGCTTAATTTGCTCACGGGCAAGGACGATCGAACAAAAGCAGTGGAAATGGGAGCTGCACGCTAATCATTTGATGATGGCCATTTTAAAGTATTAGCAGGACCATGATGTGTCATAAAGGAGACGGTTACATCTTGCAGCTCGTGCGAGAAAGTTATTATCTGTCCTACCCAACACTGATTGTCATACACACAACAAATAAAGTGGCTCACTACAAAGTCATATAATGTATTCTGTGAACTCTGAATTTCACACACAGTAACAGGCTGCACTTCGTGGAGAACCGTTCTTGCAATGTATGTCCCACTCCGGGATGCGACCCAGTAGAGACTTGATTGAATTTCTACCTCAGGCTTCATAGCAGACCACTCTTCTCTTTTTTTAAACTGAATTCCCTTAACTTGTTACTAATGTTGATATGATGTGTAAAAATCCAGTAGCATCTCTTATAGCATCAACAGTTTCATGTTGGAGACTAAATCCTGTTGCAAGACGTTTGCAGAGACCTCCTACCCCATTACATATACTTTTTCAATGATCTGTTGCTGAAAATATCCATTTTTTGTATAAATTCCTGGACTACAGTGTTGACCAAGCTCATAAAGCTAAAAGCGGTTTTTAAAATGAGATACTGGACCATCAGTCATATACACATGTTTAGGAAACGCTTGGTCTCTGAACGCTATGTCATCAATCATCATGCTGACAGCGTAGCATGCATATGCACTGTCATGAACCAGATCATCACTGACAATAGCAAAACAGTGTGATGTTCCAATGAAGTGAGCAACACTTGTGAATATTGATACCTGTAATGTGTGCCAGTGTTAACTTTGAATGTCGTTCTGCAAAGCAACAGACCAGTTCTCAGCAAATTCGAAATGAAGAATTAATGTGTCAGAATTCTGGAATGTGGCTGATTTTGCTACTGCTATGGCCTGTCTCTGAAGCCTCCAGATATGATGGTGAGCTATTCCTTTCATGACCCAATGCCTAACTTCTGTAACAAACTTCTCTGACTCTACTGTCTTTTTCACCAACTCTCCTCCCTACCACAATGCATAGGTTACGTCACTGTCAGTATCCTGATGGTGTCATGCTTCAAAAGTCATCACTTCATCACCAGGACACATTGAACACTCCTGCAGCCAACATTTATCCTGCGGCTGTTGTCATATACACAAAAGCATCAGGCCCACCTCTGTGTACTTTTTTCCTGTGAAACTGCTTATGGCGAAACAAACAAGTTTCAAATTAGTGCAGTAAATATATGTGCATCCTTCCTTCACTGGCTGGCATTTCATCCGTTTTGGTCATAAAGAGTAGATTTAAATTCGGGTTCTCTTTTTTCATTAGGAGATATGCTTCTCTATTGCTCCTGTCATATATCTTTTTGCCTTTTTCACCATCTTCACTGACAGAGATAACATCAGCATGGTTAGTGCTTTGTCTGCTGCATTCTTCGTCATCACTTGGATTACATTCCAGAGCAACAGTAAGCATATCGCCTTGCAGCGGATACCCAAAGTAAGAATCTGGGTATGCCCAAATATCTTGCTCACTATTTTTTTTACGAACTTTTGAAATCAAATAATGTGAGGAAGTGGGTATGTATTTCTGTATCTGCTGCTTAGAGTAGCCACCCGGTATTAGATTCAGTAACTGTACCTTCTCAGTATAGGTGGCTGCTGAGACTGCAGTATATATGTTTTGAAACCACACATAACATTTCGTGCTCGCATCACTATCTTCAGGTTCTACACCAAGTGCATCTACATTATAAACTTCACAAAGTTTTGAAGATGTTGCTTGTGTAAAAGTTGTTTCAATTTATTCCACTTTTTTTTTACATACTGTTTTCTTCTTGAGCTTCTTATCTTTCCTGGACTTTTAAGGGGGATATAGTAGGGGCTACAGCAGAAATGTCAACGTTCAATGTATCAATAACTTCACACCCAGGAATACAAACATTTGCTCGGTCTTCTTCAGTCTCACATTCGGGTGATAGTGATCATTCAGGTCGGTTGCAACTAAATATCTTCTTGTAGTGAATGTAACAATTCCTGCACAGTAGATGTGATGAAATAATCGTGTGACATTGTTGGCCGGGAGACCCTAACAGGGAAAGTTTGGCCGTCAGGTTGCAAATCTTATTTCAGGTGACGTCACATTGAGCGACTTGTGCGTCGGTGAATATGAGATGATGATGAGGATAACACAACACCCAGTCCAAGAGCGGGGAAAAAAATCTCCAAAGCGGCCAGGAATCGAACCCGGGCCCGCTGGATGGTATTCAAGCGCGTAACCACTCAGCTGAGTAGGCGGATAAATGTGATACTAATACCGTTGCTTGACGACCAAACCACTTCTGCAATACCACTGACAGATTTCCAACAACTGTGAAATGTTTTTGATTTTTCTTAAACAACACACCTACTTGTGCCTTTTTTCATAGCCCAAACACCTTACTGTACTTCCTCACTGACATCTCTATCAACAAAAAGTTCAAACCAAACGCAAAACTCGATACAGAATGGTTTATATGCAAGTTCTCACTCGTTTGATATAAACAGAAGAGCGTTGGAAACAGTGTTGCCAACATGCATATTTTACACAAGAAATTCAGTGATGCGAAATATGCAGAATGTTGAAAATTTTTTTAACACTTTACACAGAAAAAATATTGCCCACTGTGTTAGCACTGATTAGTAAAATATTAACCAGACAATATTTTGTGTAATTCTCAGATGTTTTCGGATGGGGGTTTTCGTGTAAATAATTCGTAAAAGCTTAGTAAAAATGCAATTTTTTTACATTTTTAGCAATAAATATTTACGTAATACAGGTATCTAGAGCAGAGAAGATACTGTTTATAATTACATCAAAAGTATCTGGTAATATGACAGAAAAGATGGTGTGCTGTGACTTTCCAAATTAGAAGAAAAACATTTTTTAAGTGGAAAAATTAACTTAAATTTCATATTTTTGTCTTAAATTTGTAAGTTAAAGGAAGCCCATAAGGTGTGAGTGTCAACTACATTTCAACAGAGTAAGAGGGAGCTTTAATGCAAAACATCTGCAGGTCTTCGATGTACACAAATTTCTCTTCTCCAGAAACGCTTTTTTGGTGTTACTGGTCCATACTTTTTAGCCTCTCTAATTCGGCTGTTATCAGTTATTTTAATGCCCAAATAGCAAAAATCATATATACTTTTAGCGTCTCATTTCCTAATCAAATTCGCACAGCATCGCCTGACTTAATTCGACTACGATCCGTTATCCTCTTTGTGCTTTTGTTAATGTTAATCTTAAATTCTACTTTCAAGACCCAGTCCATTCCGTTCAACTGAACTTCTAAGTCCTTTGCTTGTCTCTGACAGAATTCCAAGTTTTTATTTCTTAAGAGCTTTTTTATTCTTTCAAGACTTTAATTCCTCCTCCAAGTTTTTCTTTGGTTTGCTTCAATTCTTGCTGAGTGTACAGATTGAATAGCGTCGGACATAGGCTACGAACGTGCCTCAGTCCCTTCCAACGCATTGGTTCCATTTCATGCCCCTCGGCTCCGTGTGTTCTCCGTACAAATCGTCAATAACATTTCTCACTCCGTATTTTACTCCTGCCGCTTTCAGAATTTCAAAGAATTTATTCCAGTGAACATTGTCAAAACCTTTCTCCAAACCTAGAACAGCTATAAACGCAGTTTTGTCTTTCCTTAACCTATCTTCTAAGCTAAGCTATAGGGTCAGTATTGCCTCGTGTGTTCAGTATTTCTTTGGAATCTCAACTGACCTTCCTCGAGGTCAGCTCCTACGAGTTTCTACATTCCTGTGTAAATAATTCGTGTTAGTATTTTGTAATCATGACTTATTAAACTGATAGTTTTGTAATATTCACACCTGTCAGAATCTGCTTTGTTTGGAGCTGGAATTGTTACGTTCTTCTTGAAGTCTGAGGGTATTTTGCTTGTCGCATACATCTTTCATACGAGATGAAATAGTTTTGTTTGGTTGACTCCCCCGAGGATATCAGCAGTTCTGACGGAATGTCGTGTACTCCGGGGGCCTTCTTTCGACTTACGTCTTTGAGTGATCTGTTGAATTCTTCTCTGAGTATCAAATCTTCTATCTCATCTTTTCCTACGTCGTATTCTTTTTCTATAACATTTCCTTGAAGTTCACTTAGCTTGCAGAGCTCTTGTATATATTCTTTCCATCTGTCACATTTGTCTTCATTGCTTAGTACTAGTTTTCAATCAGAGCTCTTGATATTCATACCGCTGCTTTTCTTGTTTTGCTATAGCCAGTATCTATCTTACCCTTAGTTATACAGGGTGACCCAAAAAGACGTCGACAAACTTTAGGGACGGGTTCCTTACACAGAAACAAGTAAAAAATATCTAGTAAACAGGGACTCTAAAGTGCATACCTTAAGAGGTATGAGCGCTTGTTAATTTTCGGTGCTATGAACAGATCTCTTCTACTGCGAGGTCTTTGCTTTCCGTATTTTGGGAGGAGGAAGTATTGACCAAAATAAGGAAAGGAGTCTAGTAAACAAGCGGTCTAAAATGCATACTGTAAGAGCTATGAGCACTTGTTCATCTGCGCTAATGTGAAACATCCCTTCTACTGAACAAGTGCTCGTAGCTCTTACGTTACGCATTTTGGAGCCCATGTTTTCTAGTCATTTTTTCTTGTTCTCTTTCTTTTGTTGTGGTCCATGCTACCACCTTCCAAAATACGAAAAGCAAAGAGATTCCAATAGAAGAGATGTGTTTCGTAGCATCGAAGGTGAACAAGTGCTCACATCTCTTAAGGTATGCGCTTCAGAGCCATTGTTTGCTAGACGTTTTTTCTTGTTTTGGTGTAAGGTACCTGTCCGTAATGTTAAAGTTTTTTTCTGTTTATAACACCCTGTGTATGTTTCTATGTCCCCACATTTGTTCTCTAGCCATCCCTTTTTAACCATATCGACTACCTGTCAGTCTCATTTTTTTGGCGGTTGTATTCCCTTTCACCTGCTTCATTTGCAGCACTTTTATATTTTCTCCTTTCATCAACTAAATTCAGCATTAGGACTACCTTGGCCTAATACTGAACATGGCTCCAAGCTAAAAGGAAGAATTACGTGAATGTTTTACCGGAGACTGCAAGGCAAAACTCCATTGTACAACCAAGTATTTTCTCGGCTCCAGGTTTTCGAGATCTCTACTAATATTAATATAATGTTGGCATTCGAAACTGTAACACCGGAAAGGATAACAAACGACGAAATTTTACTTACATTATTTAAGCTGCAAGTAGTTTGGGGTTATAGAGTATATGTAACGTAGTATACAAGAATCCGTTCTTCTGGTGCCAACAATGGCTCTGACTTTACTGGGCTTCGAGTTGAATCGACAGCTGCGGGTTGATTGCTTATTGGGGTCTGCGCCACACTCGATCTTTACCATCAGCTCTTACCATCCGAAATAGGGTCCGCCCCCGGTAGCTGAGTCGTCAGCGCGACGGACTGTCAATCCTAGGAGCACGGGTTCGATTCCCGGCTGCGTCGGAAAGTTTCTCCGCTCAGGGACTGGATGTTGTGTTGTCCTAATCATCATTATTTCATCCCCATCGACGCGCAAGTTGCCGAGTGGCGTCAAATGGAAAGACTTGCACCAGGCGAGCGGTCTACCCGACGAGAGGCCCTCGTCACACGCCATTATTATTATTATTATTATCTGAAATGGGGAACCATCTGATGAGGCCGCGATTTGCCAGTCGTCTAGGGTCCAACCGACGTGGTCACGAGCGCAGGAGAGGAGCTGCAGACGATGTCGTGCTGTTAGCTAAAGGCTTTCGCGTAGGTCGTCTGCTGCCATAGCCCATTAACACCAAATTCTGTGTCTCTGTCCTAACGGGTACGTTCGTCGTACGTATGACACTGATTTCTGCGGTTATTTCCCGCAGTGTTGCTTGTCTGTTAACACTGACATCTCTACGCAAACTCAGCTTCACTCGGTCGTTAAGTGAAGGCCTACGGCGGCTGTGTTGTCGGTGGTGAGAAGTAACGCCTGAAATTTGGTATTCTCGGCACACTCTTGACACTGTGAATCTCGGAATACTGAATTCTCTAACGATTTACGAAATGGAATGTCCCTTGCGTCTAGCTCCAACTACCATTCCCTGTTCAAAGTCCGTCGTGCGGCCATAATCATGTCGGAAACCCTTCCATATGAATCACCCGAGTACAAATGACAGCTCCGCCAACGCACTGCCCTTTTATACCTCGTGTACACGATACTACCGCCATCTGCATATCTACTGTACATTGGTTCAAATGGTTCTGAGCACTATGGGACAACATCTGTGGTCATCAGTCCCGTAGAACTTAGAACTACTTAAACCTAACTAACCTAAGGACATCACACACATCCATGCCCGAGGCAGGATTCGAACCTGCGACCGTAGCAGTCGCGCGGTTCCGGACTCCGCGCCTAGAACCGCTAGACCACCGCGGCCGGCTGTACATTGGTAACGTATGACTTTCGTCATATTAGTATACCATCACTGGCTGGCGCCCCAGACCATGTCGCACTGTCGGTGAATACTTGTTTTGCTGCAAAGAAGCCTATTTCTAGACTCAATGTATGTGACGTGTCTTTGCGACACTGCTCCACCTAAAGAGCAATATGACTGTCGCCTCATGCGCTAGATGCATGGGGGGCATTGAAAAACTGAATGATGTTAACTGTTGCCTCTTGAATCTTTTGATTCCATGTTCGTGTGGCGGTACCGAGATCCTGGGCAACGCAAACAGCAGTATCGCTAAACGATAAGCAACAGCCTCGATGAGCCACGCTCTTGCCGCTACCAAATTCCTACATGGTCTAGTACACTTTTCTCCTTCATACATGAGGCGTAATGCTATATTTTCACAAAAAACTGACATACAAATGCGGAGTCAGAATAAAAACTCACTGTATAATCTTTCGTTTTATGCTGAATGTAGATGCTGTAACTATTATCTATTTTGCATGGTTGCATAGCAAAGACAATCATTTGCATATCTAAGTATGTCTATGAGATTACTGCATGTACAAGCAGGCAGAATATGTCCAAAATTACTTGGCTGCTAGCTGTGCAGATGACGCTTTAGAAGAGGGAAAACGGTAGTGATGGCGGTTCCGTTGCGGACGTGCGGCGCTTTAGGGGTGGCGTAATTCTACAACTGAAGCCTTCACACGAACGCCTATCTCAGGGAACTTCTACGCTACAGCTAGCGAGCCCGCGAACGATCGTTTTAACATGTTATGCCACTACGAACAATAATTCTACAAGTCAACCAATTACAAAAAACGCAATGGTTACGGGGTTATACTGAAACTGCAACAAAAGCAGCGATTTATTTTCGCCTGGCTTGTAGACCTTTTTTTGTTTCTCTTGTTGCCATGTTAAAATTAGCTTCCTTTGCCAAAAAACAGTGAGGTTTACTGTCACGAAAATACAGTTGCAGTTGTGACAGAATCTTGAAACAGTCTGTTAGTTAGTTAATTAGTTTCATATTGCATGGATCATTTGCTCGGTAAATCATGATAATATGGAATGAGCCATTTTACATTCACACATCTAATTAATTTGTAGCTATGGCTACAAGCTCAACGTTTATAACTTTTTTGTTCTTTCTTGTTTTCTATTATTATCATTATTATGTATACAGATGTGAGTTAGTAATTCAAAGCCACAACCTTTTATACAATACAATAACAGAGATTCGTGCATGGAACATAAGGAATTGCCAAAGTGATACTTTTTCAGTTTGTTTTCAATTTTATTTTGCTGTCAAAAATTTTAGTAGCAGCATTGTGCACCCCTTTTTATTCTAAAGAAAATCATAATGTGGCTTAATCAATGTAATTTTTTCTTCTGCTACTGTAATGAACATCATTGTCCCTTTTGAATCGTAGTGGATAACTTACAAAAACTTCATGAGGACATTAATATACCGTGAAGCAGTAGTAGGAATGTCCAACTCCTCAAACAGATGTCTACGAGATAATCACGGGTAAGCACCACATAATATACTTACAGCACGTTTTTGAGCAATGAAGACTTTCTTGCTTAAAGATGAGTTACCCCAGAACATTATTCTATATGACAAATTGAATGACAATACGCAAAATATGACAGCTTACTGATTTGCCTGTCGCTAAAATTTGCAATGATTCTAAATGTAAATGTGGCTAAACTAAATTGTTTTAGGAGTTCCAAAATGTGTTTTTCAGTTTAAATTCTCATCAGTATGGATGCCTAAAAATTTTGAAATTTTCACCCAGTTTATTACTTCCTCGCCGTGTGCTACACTTGTCATTGGTATAGTGCCTCTGGATGTGCAGAACTGAATATGTTGTGTCTTTTTAAAATTGAGTGTGAGACCGTACGCATAAACTAGTCAATGACCCTCTTAAGAACATTTTTTACCATTTCTTCTATTGCTTTATACATGCCTAGGCTGACTACAGTCGTAGAGTCATTCGGAAAGAGAACTAATGCTGCTAGTTGCATATTAGACAGAAGACCGTTTGCATATATGAGGATCGGTCATGGACCTAATATTGAGCCCTGTGGAATTCCATACGTGATTTCTCCCAAATCAGACAAATCCCCCATGCTTACATTGGTTGAATTACTAAGTATAACTTCTAGCATTCTTTTGGTTAGATATGACATCTAGTGGTTGGCTGTACCATCAGTTCCGTGAAATCTCAGTTTATCTAGGAGGACGACATGGTTCACAGTCAAATGCCTTCACAGAAGATTCCAAACGTTGCTATTTTGTTATTTAATGCTTGTAAAATTTGCTAGGTAAGTATGTAAATAACATACTCAGGAGAGCAATTCTGCTGAAACCCAAACTGCGATTTACTGAGGATATTATTGTTGCTCAGGTTGGATACTATTCTAGAACACATCACCTTTGGAAAATGACGTCAGTCGTGAAACAGATCGGTAGTTATTGACATCTCTTCTATCACCTTTCTTATACAAGGGTTTAACAGTGGTGTATTTTAATCTGTCTGGAAAAATGTCTTGAGTAAGTGATGCATTACGTATTTCAAATAAGACAGGGCTTGTTGTATGGGAACAACTGTTTAGTACTCTGTTAGAAATACCATCATAACCATATGAGCTTTTACTTTTTAAAAGAATATATAATTTTCTTAATTTCAGAGAGAGAGAAGTTGTTGATACATTCATATGAATTTTGTGAGAGTTGCTTTTTACACATACTGCTGCGTTTTTTCTGTTGGACTGTTTGTCTCTCTATTTTCTACTACATTTCAGGAATGGTTGTTACATATATTTGCTACCTGTGAATCATCCCTTACATCTGTTTTCTGAATTACTGATATCAGACATAATGTGCATGTTCCTTGATTGTTAAATAATTCCACTTAGTAAGTGTTAAACAAACAACTGAAGAAACGTCAGGTTAGTCGCTCATGAAAAGCTTAGCCTCGGTATAAAAATAAACGTCTAATTTCTTAACTTAACGTTGTTGCATACCCTTACTAATTCTATTTGCAGCAGGTATCGATGGCCCTCAAAGTAATTACACTATTCGAAAAATTCTGTAGTTGCTCGTATATCGCGGTAGACAAAGTTTCGCCTGTTAAACATGTGCCAGAATACTCTTTGGTATGTGTGCCATCATTTGTCAAAAGTTCGTTTCGATAACTTAATTAGTTAATAAGGTATGAGGGATATTATGAATATCGCACTACTTGTAATCTATTGTCTCGGGACTGGAGATGGATGTAGATCTCGTCTCAAGCTTAAAAAAAAAAAATAAAAAAAATTCAGTATGTTAGCTAAATTTCCCATGCGCAATGTATGACCTAAAATGCACCAAAGCATGCTATTAGCGACTCTTGTTTCTCATTAAAGTATTCGAATTTCTTGTTGTACCTTACTTAATGTTGAAATATTGCACGTCCATGCCGGTGGTTCTGAAATTTAAATTTGCCACACAGCAAAAGCTTGTGCCTTCATTGGATGATTCTAATTCTCTTTAATTATGATACTGTGCTACCAAGTGTCTCTCGTACCCTATACTGAGGTTACGGGTGCAAGGCAATTTATTTAAATTCCAAATGAATCTGATAACTTTTAAAGGAAACAATGTGCGCAACGGATAACTATCCTTGCACACCAAGCCGACGCATACGTGGGGGAGGTGGTAATCGCATGCTATAAGCATGCCTTAGCTGGGGATATAACTACTGTCTGAACATGATGAGAATACTGTCTATGACAATTACTATCATTGAACATCCTTTATAGGGGCAGTAACGATCTGTCATTGCTTACTGTTGGTTATTAAGTGGATTTGATAAGTAAGGGGGTATCATTTTCGGTTACTATTTCATAAATTTGACTGTGAAAGATCTGATATTTATTGTCTAAACAAAACTCTCGTTCGTTTGATTCAACACATAAATCTAAATGAACTATAGAAATAGTCTCTTATTTAATACTACTGTGGGTCACATTATGCGGAAGTTGGTGGGATGAACATTCTGATCTCTTTCTAACCAACCAGATAACTTCATTTGAAACATGCCCCCCCCCCCCGCCTCCCCCAACCGCACACACACACGCACACACATACACACACATAAATTTACTCACAGCGCCGGTATTCTATTTGCCTAGCAAAGCGCAAATGCAAAAAACCCAGATAGGCTACGCAATGGGCTGCAAGTTGAGAGTTCCACAAGCATAATCAAAGACCGGACCAAAAGAATTACACGTTATTAGTCAGTAAACCGAATTAAAGTGCGTTTCTACAGCAACTGCCGTAATCTGTGCCGTCGCGGCTTAGTCGATTCCAGCGCAAGTTAGCATTAACGAACAAAGACGCTTCTCTCATCGGAAATATTATGGCAAAAGCTCTGGATTGAACACGACATGGATGGCTGAAGGCCATAATCATTCGGTCAGAACGTCCAGTATCGTAAACGTGGCCGGTTCGGACACAAAACTATCACAAAATTTCCAAAAATTACGAGAGACGATAAAATGGTTACACTAAGACTTGCACTAACGAGTTCTCGGAGACGTTAAGTATAATGCTCATGTCTCTACTAAGCCAGAGCCACGCTCACATGCCACGTGGTGTATGAGTAATAACCGTCGATGTCCGCACAAAGAAAATCTGCTCGAAATTTACAAAACTTGCAGAAAACGCGTCCCTCTCATTTCATAAAGTTTATTTTGATGGTTTAACACGAAAAAACATTAGAAAAGCGAAATACTGTTACTACTGCCGCGGTCATTCCCTGTCTGAACGACACGTGGCGCGAACACAACGCGTAAAGAAACATACCAAATTCACACAATAATTACGTAAAACTTACCGCAACACAGTTCCTATCCTTGACCTACACCACTTCCTATCCTTATTTGCTCACAGAATGCATTCCTCTGGACACTGAAGGTTCCACGTGGAAAAGCGAGCCAACATGCGCCCCGATACACATCACAAAGGAAATACCATAAAATATTAATTTCTCCCCACAAAATTTATACCAATAATTGAAATCATTTATATTGTAACGAGAAAGAATCGTACCGTTATCTGCCGTTCGTCTTAACGCCTCTGAAGCTCTAGTACAAAGCCGTTATGACTATGATCTAGAAAAGCGCTCAATCTGCCAAACTTGGAACGTCCAGTACTTCTACAAGCAGACTGAACCTAACTGCAATGCCCAGAATCGACTCGAGTAGAATATTGCATATTTACGACATCTTCCGATACCGCAGCCGCAGCGCCTCCGTGGCTTGTCCTCTGTCTAGAGCGCTCCAGCTAGACTAACCGTCACCCCAGAGGGATCCTGGCCGGACCCAACCTCCCTTGCTCGAATCTCTCGTTCTCATTGGGTGAGGGCCGACCGGTGCCTTCTCTGCTCTAACCAAACTGATCTCTCTCAAGCATCCCAGGCCATTCCTGCTTTGAGCCTTGCTAGTTTCTGCATTGAGAAGCCTACTGCCCTACTACCTATCTTTGAAGCTACATACACCCTTCTAGTTCTTATTTCTTTCACACATCATTACTCTCTCACACATAGTAGGAGGTCATAGAAAGGATCAAGAAATGTGACCCAGCACGACTTTTATTGAATTAAAACACTGGTTTGTTCCATTCCTATGTCCAAAAACTGAAGTATGCGAATAAGGAAATAAACATAAAGACTGGTGTTACGTTAATAGTAACTTGTAATTAACAAAATAATTCATTATCTATCCGCATCTGTCATTCATGTTGCTCACAAGTGAGTTTCGTCAATAAAACGTACTACTACGAGGGTTGCCCAGAAAGTAACGCATCGCATTTTTTTCTGCAACAATTTTTTACTGAAAATAATGATATTTAACACACGAAAGATTCGGGTTTTATCTATACACCGGATTTTTCCACGTAATCTCCATCCTGTTCTATGGCCTTCCTCCAGTGTGAAACAAGGGCGCTATGCCCTGTCGCCGGCCAGTGTGGCCGAGCGGTTCTAGGCGCTTCACTGTGGAACCGCGCGACCGTTACGTTCGTAGGTTCGAATCTTGCCTTGGGCATGGATGTGTGTGATGTCCTTAGGTTAGTTAGGTTTAAGAAGTTCTAAGTTCTAGGGGACTGATGACCTCATATGTTAAGTCCCATAGTGGTCAGAGCCATTTGAACCATTTATGCCCTGTCGGTACAAGTCCATGCACTGGTGGCGGAGCCACTGCTTCACTGTGTGAATCACCTCCTCATCGTCCTAAAAATGTCTTCCACGTAATGCGTCTGTCTTCGTGAATGACAACATCAACTCGTTGCAACATGTCAGGTATGACAGCCGTGGACGGTCTACCCGACCACTGCAAATCGTGGATCGCCGCCGAACCGCCTTCTGATGACCACACCCTCCGTGCCCAGCAACTAAGTGTACTTCTGTCGACAGCAGATATTCCATAGGTCTTGCACAAGCGTTTGTGAATTTCGCCATAGCTTCTTTCTCTGTGGTGAGAAATTCAATGACGGCACGTACTTCACCTACGTTATCTGTTGGAAGTGACGGAAACTTGGCGTGTTCACTCAGGAGACTTCAAATAATACATACGTAACGTTTCGCATTCGTAGCCCTGTTTTCGGCTGAGAAAAAAAATGCAGTGCATTACTTTCTGGGCCGCCCTCGTAGTATCGCTTCAATACCACAATACCTACGACCAATAACGATGCCCAGGGAAGAAAATTTTGTTGATTTGTGCTCCAAAGTTCTGAGATTTTGGCGTAGAGCCGCCTCTGATCCACCTTCACAATATGAAGGACTCCATCTCCTATGCAAATAATCTGCTAGTTATAGTGTCTACCAGCACAAGGGCAAAATTAGACGAAAGTAATAGGGAAGTTCTTGAAAGCTTAGAAATTGCTGCACAGCAGCACACAAAGCGGTTTATATCTTAGCTAATGGCTAGCAATGTAGAGAAAATGAGGAAGTCCACTTTTTCTTCTAGTACGAAGTGCAGTAATAGGGTGCTGTACAGTGTAGTGTTGTATCATATAGAGTAGTGTCTAGTCTAAAATTAGAAATTACAAAATATGTGATGTAACCATGGGCTCTAGTACAGTAGAGCAGTAAAATGTGTCTTCTGGATTCCGATGAGCACATATCTGCACTAGGGTAGTGGTAGATTTTCTTAAAATGTAGATATTTCTCTTTTTCTTAAACACCAGAATCCTGAGTTATAGTAATATATTTAAAATTTTATATTAAAATATTATGAGCTATATTCACACATAATAATTCATATGCAATATTTGATCTAGATAACAGTCTAAAAGAAAATAGGAAATAAATAAATAAATAAATAAAATATCCAAGTACACTCCCTGAGAAAGAAAGTGAAGCTTCCAGGAGACATTATCAGATGTCAGTGTGACA
Organism: Schistocerca serialis cubense; assembly: GCF_023864345.2. Lineage (NCBI taxonomy): Eukaryota > Metazoa > Arthropoda > Insecta > Orthoptera > Acrididae > Schistocerca > Schistocerca serialis. Next base: position 568,487,735 of record NC_064638.1, read on the forward strand.
TTGTACATGTATACACCATCAGCAAGAATGTAAATGATTAATAAGAGTTGCTGTTCTCTGACAAGTAGAAAGATCACGAGGGTCCATCAGTGTTGTTTGTGTTTAGTGTTGTAACCTGGCCTGGGAGAGTATATTAAGTGCGTCATCAGTGTCAGATTTTGAGTCATCACAGTGGAGGACAGGGAGATGCTGCGTACTCATTTGAGGTAGCGTTATCAGCACCTAACAGAGTTTGAAAGGGCTTGATTATGTGTCTCCATTTTGTCAGGTAGTCGAATCCTCCAACATCCAGATTTGTGAGGCATTTGGACGTGCAGTCGCCCAATCTAGGACTGCATAGGAATGTGAGAGTAAGCATATATGTCGTCAAGGTTCCGGTCAACTATGTGTGTGCGGGACTGCTACGGTCGCAGGTTCGAATCCTGCCTCGGGCATGGATGTGTGTGATGTCCTTAGGTTAGTTAGGTTTAAGTAGTTCTAAGTTCTAGGGGACTTATGACCTAAGATGTTGAGTCCCATAGTGCTCAGAGCCATTATTGAACTATGTGTGTACCACAAGGAACGATCGATTATGCACCTTGCACATTGTAACCCCTTCACATCTTCACATGCCATCCGAAAACAAGTTATGGACTCTCTGGATATTCTGTGTCATCCTGTACTATTGGTTAAAGACTAGTAACAGCTAGACTAGTTAATTATCGTCCAACGCACAGGATGCCGTAAGCACCACGGCATTCGGAGTGGTGCTGTGATTGGAAAGCGCGTACTGCTGATGAATGACATTGCATCGTGTTCAGCGAATAATCACGGTTCCGCAGTACCCTGGCGGAGACCTGGGTGGCTGGTCACATTCTTTGAATGTTTGGAGAGGTAAAGCAGTGTTATTACTAGCGTCGTGGTGAGGGCCATTTGGTGTTACGGAAGGTCACACGGATAGTAATGATTCAGGGAGCTCTGACCGCACATCGGAACGTCAAGGACATTCCACTTCCTCATGTGTTACTTTTCTTGCGGCTGTATCGTGGTGCCATTTTTCAACAGGACAATGTTCGTCCACACGTGACCTGTGACTGTGTGAACTGCGTGTGTGATGTTGAGATACTTCAGCGCCCAAAAATATGCCCACATCTGGCAGCGACACAACAGCTGTAAGACCATGTCGGACGTCAGCTCCAATATGGTGCTGGTATGGAGGTTATACAAGAACCAATGACAAACTACTGAGGTGACAGAAGTCATGGGATAGCGATATGCACATATAGAGATGGCGGTAGTAGCGCTTAGACAAGACATAAAAGGGCAGTGCTTTGGCGGTGCTATCATTAGTACTAAGGTCATTCACGTGAAAAGATTTCTGTCGGCCTCTGTGGCCGAGCGGTTCTAGGCGCTTCAGTCCGGAACCGCGCTGCTGCTACGGTTCGAATCCTACCTTGGGCATGGATTTCTGTGACGTCTTTAAGTTAGTAAGGTTTTAGTAGTTCTAAGTCTAGGAGACTGATCACCGCAGATGTTAAGTCCCACAGTGCTTGGAGACATTTTTAAAAAGATTTCTGATGTGATTAAGGCCTCACGATGGGAATTAACAGTCTTTAAACGCGCAATGGTAGTTACAGGAAAATGCACGGGACATTTCATTTCGGAAATCGTTAGGGAATTCAATATTCCGAAATCCAAAGTCTCAAGACAGTGCCGAGAACACCAAATTTCAGACATTACGTCTCACCACAGACAACACGATGTCCGTCGTTCTTCACTTAACAACCGAGAGCAGTGGCGTTTGCGTAGAATAGTCAGTGCTAAGAGACAAGAAAGACAGCCTGAAATAACCGCAGTAATCAATGTGGGATGTATGACGAACGTAACCATTAGGACAGTGCGACCAATATGCCGTTAATGGGCTGTGGCACCACGCGGCCGACTCGAGTGCCTCTGCTAACAGCACGACGTCGCCTGTAGCGCCACTCCTGAGCTCGTGACCTTACCGGTTGGACCCTAGGCGATTGGCAAATCGTGGCCTGGACAGATGAGTCCCGATTTCAGATAGCAAGAGCTGATGGTAGTGTTCGAGTGTGGCGCAGACTCCACAAAGCAATGGTCCGAAGTTGTCAATAAGGCACTGTGCAATTTGGCGGTGGCTCCATAATGCGCTGGGCTGTGTTTACATGGAATGGATTGGGTCCTCTGGTCCAATGGAACCGATCATTGACTGCAGATGGTTATGTTCGGTTGCTTGGAGACCATTTTCAGTCATTCACGGGCTTGATGTTCCAAAACAACGGTGGAATTTTTATTGATGACAATGCGTCGTATCAGGGGGCCATAATTGTTCGCGATTGGTCTGAAGAACATTTTCGACAGTTCGAACGAATACTTATTCCACCCAGATGACTCGACATGATACCCATCGAACATTTATGAGATATGATCGAGAGGTCAGTTAGCGCACAAAATTCTGCTGTGGCAAAATTTTCGCAATTACGGACGGCTAGATGGGCAGCATGGCTCAATATTTCTGCAGCGTACTTCCAACGAATTGTTGAGTCAGTGCCACGCCAATTTTCTGTACTATGCCAGGCATAAGGAGATCCGACACGTTACTAAGAGGTATTCAATGACTTTTGTAACTTCAGTGTAGTGTGGGAGACGTTACCTCAGGAATATCTACAACAACGTTACAACACCCTCTCAGATTATCAATGCGGGAAGCAGGGCAGAGGGGCTGAAACTTCATGCTGTGCCCGCCGCGGTGGCCGAGCGGTTCTAAGCGCTTCAGTCCGGAACCGCACGACTCCTACGGTCGCAGGTTCGAATCCTGCCGCTGGCATGGATGTATGTGATGTCCTTAGGTTAGTTAGGTTTAAGTAGTTCTAAGTCTAGGGGACTGATGACCTCAGATGTTAAGTCCCATAGTGCTCAGAGCCATTTGAACCATTTGAACTTCATGCTGATAAGTGGGCTCATACTGCCAAGTTCTTGAAATTTCACTCGATATTGTGATCACTGAAGTAACAGCAAATCACATCTTAATCCGTTAAATTTCATTGCCTTTCCTCGTCGCCTTCTGGGTGCTTCTAATTTTTTGGACAGGTAGCGTATGTAGTACACTACTGGTCATTAAAACTGCTACACCAAAAAGAAATGCAGATGATAAACGGGTATTCATTGGAAACATATATTGTACTAGAACTGACATGTGATTACATTTTCACGTAATTTGGATGCATAGATCCTGAGAAATCAATACCCAGAACAGCCACGTCTGGCGGTAATCGGGCTTCATACGCCTGGGCATTGAGTCAAACAGAGCTTGGATGGCGTGTACAGGTACAACTGCCCATGCAGCGTCAACACGATACCACAGTTCATCAAGAGTAGTGACTGGCGTATTGTGACGAGCCAGTTGCTCGGCCACCATTGACCAGACGTTTTCAATTGGAGAGAGATCTGGAGAATGTGCTGGCCAGGGCAGCAGTCGAACATTTTCTGTATCCAGAAAGGCCCGTACAGGACCTGCAACATGCGGTCGTGCATCATCCTGCTGAAATGTAGGGTTTCGCAGGGATCGAATGAAGGGTAGAGCCACGGGTCGTGACACAACTGAAATGTAACGTCCACTGTTCAAAGTGCCGTCAGCGCGAACAAGAGGTGACCGAGACGTGTAACCAATGGCACACCATACCATCACGCCGGGTGATACGCCAGTATGGCGATGACGAATACACGCTTCCAATGAGCGTTCACCGCGATGCTACCACCATGATGCTGTAAACAGAACGTGGATTCATCCGAAAAAATGACGTTTTGCCATTCGTGCACCCAGGTTCGCCGTTGAGTACACCATGGCAGGCGCTCCTGTCTGTGATGCAGCGTCAAGGGTAACCGCAACCACGTTCTCCGAGCTGATAGTCCATGCTGCTGCAAACGTCGTCGAACTGTTCGTGCAGATGGTTGTTGTCTTGCGTACGTCCCCATCTGTTGTCTCAGGGATCGAGACGTGGCTGCACGATCCGTTACAGCCATGCGGATAAGATGCCTGTCATCTCGACTGCTAGTGATACGAGGCCGTTGGGATCCAGCACGGCGTTCCGTATTACCCTCCTGAACCCACCGATTCCACATTCTGCTAACAGTCATAGGATATCGACCAACGCGAGCGGTAATGTCGCGATACGATAAACCGCAATCGCGATAGGCTACAATCCGACCTTTATCAAATTCGGAAACGTGATGGTACGCATTTCTCCTCCTTACACGAGGCATCACAACAACGTTTCACCAGGCAACGCCGGTCAACTACTGTTTGTGTATGAGAAATCGGTTGGAAAGTTTCCTCATGTCAGTACGATGTAGGTGTCGCCACCGGCGCCAACCTTGTGTGAATGCTCTGAAAAGCTAATCATGTGCGTATCACAGCATGTTCTTCCTGTCGGTTGAATTTCGCGTCTGTAGCACGTCATCTTCATGGTGTAGCAATTTTAATGGCCAGTAGTGTATATACTTCATGGAAATTCGCGGTTTGTTGCTTGCCGCTTTTATGGTGTTGCAACTGTAATCGCCAGCAGGCAGTGCGAACGCGGTTGCCAAAAAGCTGAGAGAGCGAAGGGTTCGAAATGAGTGATAGTGTGTTAGTGCCGAGACGGGGCCTAGCGGACGGATGTGAGGTCGCCTTCGCCGGAAGCCCCTCGCGGGGCCCACGTTGCCGGCTGGGCGGCAAGTTCAGCGTCCTGGCCTCACCTGTGTTGTCCGGGGGTGGCCGCTCCAGCTCCAGTTCTTGCGCCGCCCCCCCCCCCCCCCCCCTTCTGAGGGCAGCGAGTGCTGGGCTCGCGGTTCTCCGCAGTCTGCGCGCGGCTCGCGGCCCAGACATCAGCGGCTGCCGGAGAATGCGCTGCGTGAGTACCCGCTTCCCACGGCCGCTAGCTTCGCCTGCGCTGCCCTGCCTCACAGCACTCCGCGGGATACCGCCGTCCCACTCGCACGTTCCTCCTCCTGATAGCCACGAGAAACTAAAACGACAACCGTACAGCTGACGTTAGGCTCAAACACATCAGCTAAATATGGCGCCAACATCATACGCTACGCTACACGTCAGTCTGTTACCGTAACCATTATTTAGTATCCACATTCGTTGGCTTCGCCAACTCACAACCAGACTGTGACCTTTCAACGTAATCTAGACGTCGGACTACGCTACAGATCTACATCTACATAGCTGCTTTGCAAATCATACTTATGGGGGGTAGGACGTCAGACGGGCCGGCTAGAAGCAGGAGAGGCATCACAAGACATTTCTATAAATAAATTCATAAAAGTTTGTCAGCATCAGCAGGAAGGATTCAGGATTCACACTCATTGCAGTGGAAGTTCGAAAACATAACAAAATAATTTTTTTTACGTGCGAAATTTCATCATTTTTTCACTTACTAATGGCTGTATTTGTTGCTGTAGGTACACTTTTCTTCATAAGTTAGAGAGATTCTTCGATGAATTTTGCACAGCATATATACCATACTTACAAGTGTATGAAACTCTTGAATTTATTTAATTTATGAAAAAACGAATGAGCTGTTATATTTTAAACTTCATGTTTAGAAAAAACACAAATCTTGTAGTTAATTACTTCAATTTTTACCACAGTTTTTGATAGATTTGGAAAATTCTAGAGTTTCATCTACCTTTAAGTGTGGTTTGTATGCTGTGCAAAATTCATCGAAGAATCTCTCTTACTTATGAAGAAAAGTGTACCTATAGCAACAAATATTGCCATTAGTAAGTGAAAAAAATGATGAAATTTCACAAGTAAAAAAATCATTTCGTTATGTTTCCGAACTTCCACTGCTATGTGTGTGAATCCTGAATCCTTCCTGGTCATGCTGAAAAAGTTTTATGAATTTATTTGCAAAAGGATAGACAGTGAAAATTAAAATGTCCTGTGGTGTCTCTCCTGCTCCAAGTCGTCCCGTTTGACGTCCTACCCCCCTTAAGTCCTGGTAGAGGGTTCATCGAACCACCTTCATAATCATTCTTTGTTATTCCACTCTCGAACAGCTCACGGAAAAAACTCAAACCTATGTCTTCCCGTGTCATTTACGATTTCCCTCATTTTATTTTGATGATCGTTTCACCATGTGTAGATTGGCGTCAACAAAATATTTTCACAGACGGAGCAGAAATTTGGTAACTGAAATTTCGTGAGAAGATCCCGCCGCAACGAGAAACGCCTTTGTTGAAATGATGTGTACCCCAAACCATATATCATGATGTCCACCCCAAATCCTGTATCATGTCTGTGACACTCTCTTCCCTATTTTTCAAGAATACAAAAGACACTGCCCTGCTTTGACCTTTTTCGATGTACTCTATCAGTTCTATCTGATGCGAGTCACACACCGCGCAGCAATACTTCAGAAGAAGAAGCACAAGCGGCGTGTAAGCAGTCTCTTTAGTTGACACCTTCCATTTTCTAAGTCTTCTGCACATAAAAGGAAGATTTGGTTTGCTTTCCCCGCAACTTTATGTAGGTGATCGTTCCGATTTAAGTTATTCCTAATCGCTATCACTAAGTACTTAGTTGAGTTTACAGCATTTAGATTTGTGCGATTTATCGTGTAACCGAAGTTTAACCGATTCCTTTTAGCACTGATGTGGATGACCTCACACTTTTCGTTATTTAATGCCACTTGCCAATTTTTGCACTATACAGATATCATTTCTAAATCGTTTTGCAATTTGTTTTGATCTTCTGATGACATTACTAGTCGATAAACGATAGCATCATCTGCAAACAACCTAAGACGGCTGCTCAAAAAAATGGTTCAAATGGCTCTGAGCACTTTGGGACTTAACTTCTAAGGTCATCAGTCCCCTAGTACTTAGAACTACTTAAACCTAACTAACCTAAGGACATCACACACATCCATGCCCGAGGCAGGATTCGAACCTGCGACCGTAGCGGCCACGCGACGGCTGCTCAGATTGTCTCCTAAATCGTTTATATAGATAAAGAACAGCAAAGAGCCTATAGCACTACCTTGGAGAACGTCAGCATGCATGACTTTCCATGACTTTCCATGACTTTGCATGACTTTCCGTCAATTACTACGAACTGTGACCTCTGTAGTATGTTTAAATGTTCTTCCTATTGGTGTTTCAACTGTACAATTACAATTTTCTGGAACCCTCTTCCTTCAATCGGACCAACATTCAGATGCTCTTAAGAGCGCCGCCCCCCACCCCCCCTCTCCCTTCATTTGTATCGGTTTTATCCGCTGAGAATTAGCACTGTTCTCTGCAGTCTATATTTTCTGATCGGGAGAACGGAACCAGCCAAACAGTGGATAGAATAGGGGATAAGATCATAACCTCCCGACGACAATGAGGTCGTTAGGGACATTGAGGGGTCGGGGAAAGGGGAATCGACCGTGTTTTTTTCAAACGAGCCATCCTATATCCCTCTTGAATGATTTAGGAAAACACGAAAACTTTAAATTTCGATTGTGCCAAGGTTAGGACCCCCGTTCCTACCGACCCAGAGTGCAGTGTACCGACTCTACGCCACGCCACCTCGCTCTGTGCGAGATACTTGCTTTGCGAAATCACGTAAAACAGTAGGCGTACAGCTGGTTGTTTCACGTTTTCGCCACTATCGTCAGAAGGTGGAGTGCCTTTAGTGAGCGAGTCACAAGCAGCAAATTCATGTGCTCTAAGTTTCCATTGTTTGACATTTTTATATCACCAATAAAAGACAGTGGGTCTTCGTTTGCGCCTCACGTTGCGATGTTGAGTCTTCGCTCCATTCCCAATGAGGCTAAGATCCTCTGGTGGTACTTATTCGTTGAACAGGCAGAGTTTTTAGAAATTTCATTGTGTAATTGTTCAACACTAACGTAAAGAATACTTTGTGCGACAATTATTTCATTTCTAATTTTAGATGTTGCATTTTATTTATTTCTATGTATCGTAAATGTCTTTTATCTATCTGCCTATCTATGGTATGTCAACTCTGTTGCTAGTGCAAGATGTGTAAGAGAATTTTTCATTTGCAGTAAAAATCGCGGTGGAATAACGTCATGGCTGCAATTCACTCGCAATGCATATTGCAATCGCCATCAGCGCTTCCTATTATTTCCTTTTATCATTTCCTGCACTTCCAGGAGAACAATTCCTGGACGCTTTGGGATATAAATCGCCAACTTGTATCTTTTTCTATTAAATTCTGTCCACATATTTCTCTCCTAGTATTCTCTTATATACCTCTTTATATCGAAGCTTACCTGTTCACGTCTTTATCACCATTCTGTAGCGTTTCACGTACAGTACTTCCATCTCCTTCCGGCCGGCCGGAGTGGCCGAGCGGTTCTAGGCGCTACAGTCTGGAACCGAGCTGCCGCTACGGTCGCAGGTTAAAATCCTGCCTTGGGCATCGATGTGTGTGATGTCCCTAGGTTAGTTAGGTTTAAGTAGTTCTAAGTTCTAGAGGACTGATGACCTCAGCAGTTATGTCCCATAGCGCTCAGAGCCATTTGAACCATTTGAACCATCTACGTCCTTCCTTTTCTTCACAGCCTATGTTCTACTTTCACATTGTGCTCCAAACATAGTTTCAGAAGCTTTTGCCTAGATTTTGTTGCGTCCTCTATAGTCTTATTGAAGAACAATTTGTCACTATGCCAATCTGTTACTTCAAACTTCCTGATTTTGATGATATTGTCGAATCTCACTTTCCACTGATTACAATAGGCTGTGTTAAAAATATGGTTCGGACTGTTGTTATTCTGAATGATTATAATATTTGAACAGCATTTTCGGTCAATGTAATTAAAGCTTAAAAATGTTTAAATTTGAAGATTTGTGGATCACGTGGTCGAAAACGCCTATTGGCTCAAGCTCAGCTACTTAACGATGGAAAACGACTTTACAACTTTTACGTAACAATAGAAAGGAAATTTGTGAATGCTGATACTAGAAACCTTCCGTAAGTTGATGCGTTTCGTAAGTTGATGCGTTTACGCTCCACCGATTTAGAGCGGCGATATGTGCAAGGATGGACATTCTTTTCCCCGCTCCCTGCAACATCATTAAACTCGCTCAAAACTAAGGAATTTTAGGACGTTTTGCAACTGGGTCCGTATCTTGCATCTAGGACGTCGAGTATTAGTCATGAAGTACTACCCAAAGCACAATGCAATGCTTGGCAAAACATAGTGATGATATCCTCGTATACAAGGCAATCACTTGAGATAACGCAGCGTGCATGGGCTCTGTGACACAAACGGATAACGGATCAGCAGCTCCCAGGTTTGAACCCTGGCAGCGTCGTAAAGTTTTGAAAGTGTTACACGAAATACGAAAATAGCGTTAGCAAGAACTCCTTGTGGCAGTTGTTTACACGGTGGGATATATTATATATAGCTTCACATTAATCTTTGTCGGAGAAACGGACAACCGAGACTAAATGCATTTAATTTGCGTACACAAAGTTAAATTATTTGAAAGCATTGCTTGTGGTGAAGGTTTCACCACACGCCAGCAGTACAACTACGAGTAGGACGATGATGTTTTGTATGCGGGGAAATATAAAGCATCTACAATATGCTGATAACACAAATGTGAGGGCTGTTAAGTTTTTGAGTGGAAAATAACGTCACTGTCTGAAGCAGACTTATTTCATCTTTATGTAAGATGATGAAACTTTAAACAATAAGGATCCTAGTTGCACAGTACCGATAGAAAAAGGATTATTTCCAATAAACTAAAAAGTGTGTGGTCACGTTGACTAAATTCCTGAAGGTGATGTGTTTGAACAGCGATTGCAAATGTAAGCATATAAAATCTGAAGGAAAACTCAACAATACTATGTTTCTGATCGGTCTGGTGCACTTTTGTAATTGTGATTTGGCTTCCATATGAGAGAACTGTCGAGTCGCTTATAAATAAGTTAAAATATTCGTCCGGGCCCGATTTATATCACCGACCTATCAACATCTACATACACCCCATTACAGTTCAGTACTCAGTTCTCCCAATTTTCACTGCGAGTTTAATTTCATTGAATGATGCTATCCTTCCTAGCAAGAGAAGGAAAACATATCTTGGAGGTAAATTAATATCAGATTCAGAGTGAGAGACATTTATAATTATGTTAGTGACCTTGTGCATCGACGTGATAGAATTTTGTCGGTACAGTGAAATCAAATTTTATGTATCTTATCTTTCTTTGGAATATTCAGAAACAATACTTCAGAAATTTTTATAGATGTTTTTGTACAATGTACACCATTTGTAATCCATTTTCCGAAAATTAAATTCCGAAACAAGATATCGCTGTGAATAAGTTTCACAACAGTAGGAGCAGCGAGCCGGCCAGTGACGTCACAGGCATCACATGACTCAGATGGAGCGTTTTATCGAGCTTCTAAACTATTTGAAATTCATTTCGGCTTTTTTAAATACTGTAATTGAAGAGGAAATAAGCATGTTATGAGCATAAAACGGTATAATTAACCATTTAAGACGATTTCCAGAAAACAGTCAAATACCCTATTGATTCGCTACTTCTTGTCAGCTTAAAACAATAGAGTTGAATGTCAGGATTGTTCATAAAAATGCTAATACTGTTTTTTAACACTACAAAGTGTATGAGAGATCCTGCTCCGAAACTAATAAAACCACCATCAAAGACACGAAAAGCTTTTATTTCCTTCCACTACCTTGCCTCCGTTTGCATTTTCTACACCTTTGTTACTTAGTCTATTGCTATTCTCTCATCAGCCGTTCAATAGTTTATATCTTGTTTATCCTGTAGCTATACTATGAGTAGCCGAACTTGTATTTCTCATTTCCTAAGGCTTTAATTGAAATAGTATGCCTTGTTTACTAAATTCTGTCGCCCTTTTGAAAGGTGTAAAACTGAATCTGAAAGGAATAATACTTATGGCGTGCTGGTTCGCGGAAATGACCATTGTAAATCATAACGATGTAGCACATAGTGAATTTTAATAGGAGTTTCTTCAAATTCCTCGCTTTGTGTCCCGAATACAGTAGCAAATTTACTCACAATCTGAGAACGTTAGCCGGCCGGGGTGGCCGAGCGGTTCTGGGCGCTTCAGTCGGGAACAGCGCGACCGCTACGGTAGCAGGTTCGAATCCTGCCTCGGGCATGGATGTGTGTGATGTCCTTAGGTTAGTTAGCTTTAAGCAGTTCTAGGTTCTAGGGGACTGATGATCTCAGATGTTAAGTCCTATAGTGGTCAGAGCCATTTGAACCATTTGAACCATTTTGAGAACGTTATCCTAAGATTAGACAGTGTCCACCTTATACAGTGAAGCGCCAAAGAAACTGGTATAGGCATGCGTATTCAAATACAGATATATGTAAACAGTCAGAATGTGGCGCTGCGATCAGCAACGCCTATATAAGACAACAAGTGTCAGCTCAGTTGTTAGATCGGTTACTGCTGCTACAATGGCAGGTTATCAAGATTAAAGTGAGTTTGAATCTAGTGTTATAGTCGGCGCACTAGCGATGGGACACAGCATGTCCGAGGTAGCGATGAAGTGGAGATTTTCCTTTACGACCATTTCACGAGTGTACCATGAACATGAGGAATCTGGTAAGACCTCAAATCTCCGTCACCGCTGCCACCGGAAAAAGATACTGCAAGAACGGGACCAACTACGACTGAAGAGACAGAATTGCAACCATTTCTCAAATTGCTGCAGATGTCAATGCTGGGCCATCAACAAGAGTCAGTGTGCGAACCATTCAACGAAACATCATCGATATCGGCTTTCGGAGCCAGGTACGGAGGCAACCTTATGAATCCATAGCCCCTTCATGTTAGAAGGGGACTGTTCAAGCTGGTGAAGGCTCTGTAATGATGTGCGGCGTGTGCTGTTGGAGTGATATGGCACTCCTGATGCGTCTAGATACGACTCTGACAGGTGACACGTACGTAAGCGTCCTGCCTGATCACCTGTATCCATTCATACCCATTATGCATTACCACGGACTTGGGCAATTCCAGCAGGACAATGCGACACCGCACACGTCCAGCATTGCTATGGAGTGGCTCCAGGAATACTCTCATGACTTTAAACACTTCCGCTGGCCACCAAACTCCCCAGACATGTAGATCATTGAGCATATCTGGGAGGCCTTGCAATGTGCTGTTCTGAAGAGGTCTCCACTCCCTCGTACTCCCACAGATTTATGGACAGCCCTGCAATATTCATGATGTCAGCTCCCTCCAGTACTGCTTCAGACATTAGTCGAGTCCACGCCACGTCGTGCTGCGGCACTTCTGCGTGCTCTCGGGGGCCATACACGATATTAGGCAGGTGTAACAATTTCTTTGACTTTTCAGTCTAGTATCTTTCTCGAGCTTTACACGAAAGGTGCGTGGAAAAAATGATTATCGGTATGCCTTCACATTAGTTATAATCTGGCTAATATCTGGAAATGTGTACTTGGAGCACAGCATTGTACGATAGCGAATCATAGACTATTGGAAAACCGGAAAAGAAAGTAATAAATGCGTTTTAAAAGTGGTGCTATAGAAGGTTGCTGAAAATTAGCTGGACTGATAAAATAAAAAATGAAGAAGTTTCCCGCAAAATCGGCAAAGAATGGACTATATAGAAAATATTGACAAGAATAAGGGACAGGATAATAGAGTATGTATTAGGACATCTGGGAATACCTTCCATGGTACTAGAGAGAACTGTAGAGGGCAAAAGCCGTAAGGGAAGGCAGAGACTGTAATACATCCAACAAATAATTGAGGACGTGAGGTGGATCTGCTGCTCTGAGATGAAGGGGGAAAATGTCCATTCTTACAGTGTCATTCACTGTAGTTTCATTAGCATCTTCCTAACGCTCTCACCTTCCTAAACGAATCCGTAACGAAACAAGATTTTCCTTTTGGTCTTCTCTGTCCTCTCTGTTGCCATTTTCTGAAAAAAATTCCAGAAAAGTAAACAATACTCAAAAATCGGTAATCGGGGGGTTTGTAAGCTACTCCTTTTGTGTATAAATTACGTTGTTTAATATTCTTTCTGTGAACCTCAGCCTGGTATCTGATTTTCACACAACTAATTTTAAGTGACCGATCCACTCCAGTTCGCTCTGAACGGACACTCTTAGATATTTTCTGATTAGTACTATTTCAAGTGATCGAATCCTATAGCGTAATCCAATAGTAATGGGTCTTTCCTCAAGTTTATGCGCAGTAATATATATTTACTTACGTTGAATGTCAACTGCCGATCTTCCAGCATTTCGCAGCTGCTTTTTGGAGTTGTAACTTTTCTGTATACAACAGCATTATAACAGTAACGGCCTCATAACAATCATTTGGGATAGTCAAAATAAGTCACTTTCACATGTGGACGACTTTGCCCGCTAAGAACGACGTGTTAAGTTCCATCTGCTAGGAAGTACGGTATTCCGATATGTTGTATTTTGGTCACTAAATGACATAGCGTAACTTCATCGAATCACTACGGATTCACCGTTATCTACTGCGCTCTGGATTTCACAGGCAAACAGAGTGAGCTGAGTCGTAAGATCCTTGTTTGCAAAACCCAAACTGATTTCTACGCAGAAGGTTTTTCTTCTCCAAAACGGTCGTAATCCGCGAGCGTGAAACGTGCTCCATAATTATACAACAGATGTGCGTGAGTGGGAATGTCTTACACTTTTCTCGAACCACTTGGAAGTCTTTGTCGTGCCTCCATTTCCACTCTCGGACATCAATGGAATTCAGATATAAGCAGCAATTGTCCATTATTTACATGGTTGTGACTGCACGTGATTGTGGCCATGTGATCGTTGTTGTGCTTTATAACTACTTTAACATAGTGCATGTTTCGCAAAGTGTTGAAATCAGTAGATTTTTCTGTGACTCGTATTTCTTTGCACTACAGGGTTAAGGAATTGTTTCACTATTGGCTTTTTACAAGTGAAAGTTGTTTTCGATAGGTTATTGTTACTAAGCTACGAATATAATATATAGTTCAAATGCGTGTCATAAGCTTTCAGGACGTCTCATATAGACGGTACTCCAAAGCTTTAAGAAATTTAAAGACTACATTTCAGGAGCATCGTGAGCTGATTTCTTATGAGAATTAATTTCGACCTGCATTGGCCATCATCTTGTCAACGTAAACGTAAGTTGTAAAAGAATGAGCAGAAACAGTACACGTTTGGGGTGTCAGACATATGTACTAATGAAACAGTATTTGCAAGAACATAGCAATATCATTTGCTTACCTATTGATATCCAGACTATAATCACGAAACGTCACGAAAATATCGAATAGACACGTAATACCACATATGTTCGAGCATATCAGTGCTCTATTTACAAATCGTGCAACCAACTGTTGTTACGAACATGAGCCATAATGCTGCCACACCGTCGAACTTCCACTGCCAACTAATTTTAGAAATGGCTGTTGTTTGTTTATGTTCTAGAATGAGCAAAGACTTAGAATAATCGTGGACTATTTAATTCCAAAGCACAGGAACTTAAGGATCTTCAGTGGCATTGATAGCCAAGGTCTGCTACAGTTGTTTACGTGGGTAGGTATAAAAGCGTAACACTTCAAGTTGAGAAACTGAAAGAGGATAAAAGAATCGATTAGTACCAGTAAGCGACTTCCACAGTCAGCAAGTTATAACTCGAGCTATATAAACTATTACGTTTCAATATTGCTTTCAGTGTTATACGCATTATCTGACATTCTGTTTTATGCACCCCATCCCCACATCTCCAATATCGAAATGTCTGTTCCATATTTTTGCGATGTTCCGTAGTTATATCTTTTATGTTATGAGATTGTAGGTACTCTTCCGCTCGAACATATACATGACTCTTCAGACCTATGTACTTTGTTACATGTTCTTTTGCTGTAACTAAAATCTACCAGATGATGACCAGTATAAATCGAAAGTACAACGGGCAATCAAAAAGTTTCCTTTGGGGGCATTGCTCAAGCGTATAAGCGTAGTAGCGCGACTCCGATGCGGGTATTTAAGCACCGAGATGTAGCCATGGGGTTAGTGGGACATTCGAGTCTTTCTGACATGCGTGTGGCAGATGCGGAAAGATGGTAAATGCGGAAATGTGACCTATTACCAAATCCGTACATCGTGCTGCTGTTCTTTTCTTGGCTGCAGAAGGACACACTGCGATAGACATCCATCAGAGAATGAAGAATGTGTATGGGGCAGCTTGTCTGTCGAAAACGATCGTTGTGGAAAACTGCGACAAGGGGAGGTACTGATTCACTGTAACGCCCACCAGCTCAATTGGGAGGACCCGTCCTATATTCCAGATCTCTCCCCATGCGACTATCACGTCTTCGGTACCTTAAACAAGGCCTTGAAAGATCGACGAATATTGTCAGACAAGGATGTGAAGCAGGAAATTATGGACTCTGCACTGTACGGCCTTCGAACGGAAAGCCGGTCGCTGTAGCCGAGCGGTTCTAGGCGCTTCAGTCTGCAACCGCGCGACCGCTACGGTCGCAGGTTCGAATCCTGCCTCGGGCATGGATGTGTGTGGTGTCCTTAGGTTAGTTAGGTTTAAATCGTTCTAAGTTCTAGGGGACTGATGAAATCAGATGTTAAGTCCCATAGTGCTCAGAGCCATTTGAACCATTTTCGAACGGAAACTTTATGGTCGCCCCTCATAACTGTCACAATACAGATATTTTTACATAGTAGCTTGTGGTGCTCTCAAAATGATCTTTTGGATTTACTCGTTGTCTTACTGCCCTCGACTACTCCGTCTAAGAACGCATAATATGAAGAAACTGTACCCCTGAATGAGATGTACAATAATTTTTATTTATCTCTTTCCTAAAATTGTTCATTTATACATTTCAGTACTTGCCAATCGAAGTATTGTTCTACGAAGATATTTCTTTCATTTTTCTTCGTTGCACTTTACTAAAACAATTTTTTTTGTCATCTGTATTCCAAGACACTTAAAGTAGTAAAGGAGTTTTGCTATTTGGGGAGCAAAATAATTCATGATGGTAGAAATAGAGAAGATATAAAATGTAGACTGGCAATGGCAAGGAAAGCGTTTCTGAGGAAGAGAAATTTGTTTAACATCGAGTATAAATTTAAGTGTCAGGAACTCGTTTCGTCGTTTCTGAGAGTATTTGTATGGAGTGTAGCCATGTATGGAAGTGAAACGTGGACGATAAATAGTTAGGACACGAAGAGAATAGAAGCTTTCGAAATGTGGTGCTACAGAAAAATGCACAGGATAGAGTAGCACGGAGAGCTGTATAAAACCAGTCTCAGGACTGAAGACCACAACAACAACAACAGCATTCCAAGAGACTATGCATAAGTTAGTAACTCTCTAACAAACGTCTTGACACATTTCTTTCTTAATTTTAGGCTTGCGTAGTTCCTTTTAAAATCGTAGTTTTGTCTCAAGTTTCAGTTTCTTTCTTAATGTTCACTTTTCACCGAATTATCGAAGTAGCAGAATTCATTTTATTTAGAGACGCGTTTTCTGTTTTGAAAGTTTGGTAGATATGTATGGAAAAGCAGAAGCGGAATGGATGCTTTACGTACGACTTAATCAGAAGAAACTACGCACGGATGAATACACCCACCTTCGAGACGCAATCATAAATGACGGAAACATTGACGAATTTGGAACAATGGTAATCTTTACTTCATCATACATAGGAAGTCAGAGATATGTGCACGAATAGACTCAAGGTGCCATGACACCTGACGTTTTCGTGACATTCATATGCAAGTCGTCGTGGCAGGAATCAAAGAACAATTGAGATACGGACAATCCGCAATGCATCGACACGACGTAATAGCCTGCGTTTTCCGGCAAAGCCAAACGAGATTTATTAAAGTTATCACAAAATACCTCATCTGTGGAACCGTTAGATGCTGGTTGTGCACAATCGAACGGCAAAAACGAGGACTGCCTCACACACACAATCTCATGTGGCTACATGACAGAATTCACCCAACGGATATCGACAAAATCATCTAAACTGAATTTCCCAATCTACAAGGAGTTCCGAAACTGTACAACATAGTAAAGAAAAACGTGATTCGCGGATCATGCGGGTCAGTAAACCCCAATTCGCCACGTATGATGTGATGGACAGTCTACAAGAAAGTGCCGAAAACCATACTTGGGTGACACACAAATCGGAGTTGATAGCCATCTGAAATACAGTAGAAGATCACCTAAAAACGGCGGCTTCACAGCGGTAATACGAATAAGAGGCAGCGACGATGATAATGATGATGATGATGTTACTTGGTTTGTGGAGCGATTCCCTATCTTCTCATGGTCCAGTCCCGCCTCTTTCACTAGTGATGATGAAATGATGACAACACAAACACAGTCCTTGCAGAGAAAAATTCCCGTCCCTGTCGCGAATCGAACCCGCGAACCCTGGTCCGGAGGTAGCAACGCTACCCACCAGACCACGAGCTGCGGACGGCAGTGACGAACTGGAAATAGATAATCGATGGATAATGCCATATAAAACACTACTTTCTAAAGGGTTCCAAGTTCACATAAACGTAGAATATTGCAATTCAATGAAATCCATCAAATATGTCTGTAAGTATGTGAACAAAGGCCGTGACAAGGCAGTGATTCAAATAGCCAAAGACAGCGAACAAAACAGAAACGATTAGAGATCCTCATGTACGAAATAGGATGATGCATCAACAGTAAAGAAGCAGCGTGGCGGATTTTCGGTTTTCCTTTACACGAACATGAACCAACTGTGCAACATATGGAGAATGGACAGAGAGTTTGCTTCACAAAAGACACCGCGAGAAAAAATTCAAGCGAACTACCCCACAACATTAACAGTATTTTACAAACTGTGCCAAACGGATCCATTCGCGAAAACATTACTATATGTCGACGTCCCTACCTAATATACGTGCAACACAAGAAAAATCCTTCGACGACAAAAACAAGGAATTCCAGTAGAAGATCATCGAGGAATCATGAAATCTGGAGTACTACGCCGAATATACACCACACATCCGAACAACTCCGAAGGTTTCTATCTCCAGATGTTGCTGCACGAAATACGGGCACCAACAAGTTTCAGAGATCTCAAGATTGTTGACGACGGTTACCCATGCCAGAGAAACACGCCAACGCTTAGGACTACTTGGAAACGACAACAACTGGGAATTAATATTACAAGAAGCCTGACTCACAGCCTCAGCAGAACAAATGAGAGACTTATTCGCCACAATTCTAGCAACATGTAATCCATCGAATCCAAAACAGCTAAGGGACTCCTTCAAAGAGTCTATGAGTGGTGGCACACTGTACCAAATCCGACAGATCATCCTGAAAGGACCACTGACATCGTCAATGAAACATTTATTCGTCTAGAAGATAAATGTTTAACTATAAACAACCAGATCTTAGTATATCGTGGAATGCAAGCACCACGAAAAGATGCTATCTGTGTACTAAACTTGCAAATTAAAAATGAAAAAAGCTACGATATTAACGAACTATTTCTATGCATTGCTCACAACAAACCACTCCTCAATGACAGTCAAAAGGAAATTTACAACATTGTCATAGACCGTATCGACAACAACACTGGCGGAATTATTTTCATGGAGGCACCAGGCTGCACTGGGAAAGCGTTTCTAATAAATCTGTTGCTGGCGGAAACACGTGCTGAACAACACATCGCATTTGCACTGGAATCATCCGTTTTGCAGCCACACTTGCGCAAGGAGGACGAACTGCCCATTCCGCCCTACAACTGCCGTTGAATATAACCGAAGAACAATTCCTGGTATGTAAAATTTCAAGAGCATCTGGACGAGGTGAACTTCTAAAGCTGAAATTATCTTCTGGGACGAATGCACAATGGCACATAAGAAATCACTCGAAGGCATGGACAGAACATTACAAGACTTGCAAGGAAACTCTGAAGTGGTGGAAGGAGCTCTACTCATACTCTCAGGACATTTTCTACAAACACTTCCAGTTATCCCCAAGTCAACACCAGCAGACGAGATCAACGCATGCTTCAAAAAGTAACATCTCTGTTCCCACATAGAAATACTGCGATCAACAAAAAATACGATAGTTGAGCTCTCGAAAGACGAAACAACAGTACATTTTGCTCAACAACTTTTACAAGTAGGCGAAGGCACATATCCTACTGACCAGACGACCGACCTCACTAAACTCAACAGTGATTTTTTAAACATAGCCACTGCTGAAAACGAACTCATCGACCAAATTTATCCATACATAGTCTACAAATATGTCAATCTGGACTGGCTATTTGGAAGAGTACTTTTGCAAATTAAAAATAATATTGTGGACGATATCAGCTTTAATATTCAAAAGAAAATACCCGGTGAAGAGAGAACATCGACACGATGTTAACGTTGAAGAAATTGTGAACTTCCCTACAGAATTTCTTAACTCTTTGCAAGTACCAGGAATGCTAGTACTCTGCCGTCGACTTTAAGTTGGATCTACGATCGTACTACCCAGAAATCTCACCTCACCAAAGCTATGTAATGTAACAAGAATGATCGTCAAACAGCTATCGAATAACATCATCGAAACCGAAGTTATGACTGGAAAGTACGAAGTCCACATACTATTTAATCCCAGACACCATGGATCTCTACTGAACTGCCATTCCAATCTAAAAGACTACAATTTCCAATCAAATTAGCTTACAGTTTTACAATTAACAAAGCGCAAGGAAAAACTTTGAAATATTGTGGCATCAATCTCAAAGCCTCCTGCTTCTCTCACGGTGTATTACACGTAGCTTGCTCTCCAACAGGAAATTCGAAAAATTTGTACATATATAGCCAGGATAACAAAAAAAAAATTTTGTTTGTAGTCAAGTATAGCAAATAGATAGAATAAGTTTTCAATAATTTTTTTGTTACCTCTTATACTTAAACAAGTATTGTTAATAATTAGAATATGTCTTCAATATTTTTTTACCTCATATACTTTAAAGTTTATCCTTTTATTCCAACTACCACACAATCACATATCAACTCCCTGAGCGAAGCCGTGTATCCCATCTAGTCTACCATATAATTCACACTTTTCGGAATTTGCTCAGGTACAATTTTAGAACATTAGAAAATCTCGTGCAATTTATTTGTCTGTCACAATATTATTTCTTTCCGCTTTCTTCGTTTCTATTGGCTTTCCTGCAACAAAGTTGAATTAGGTAGCGAGTGCAGAGATTTATGTAACAAACCTTAGTTTAGCTTCTTTCTCACTTCCATGAGTTTCCCGAGTTCTAATATTCATCAGATGATTTCTAATCTCCCGCATCACGTTTAAATTACTTATCAATTAAAATCGAAATAAGTTTAAAATCATAGCATAATGTTATTGCCTTCCGGAAAGGACATGAAATGACAACATATAAGTAACTTACTATGGCGATAAATGAGAGCTCATCGTGTATGCTCAAAAGTAATTACAATAAGTTTAATACAGCAGGTTTAAAATTCGTGGCATTCAATTAGTTCCCTCTGAAGGGAACGTCAGTGGAAATAAAACTTAAAAGAATGATTACAGGCATATGAGTCGTGGGAGCGACAGCTTGTGATAAGTAAATGGTGCATCCGTTTCCACATAATGTAATACGAACCTTGAGTGTCTTACATTTCAAATAGCAAAAAGAGTACCGATTTTGTTCTTTCATAGCCGATGATATTTTGTAAATATTTTGGGGATCCCAGCTGAATAATCGAATCTGTTCCCAGTGCCGTTTACATAGGAAAGTGGCACGGTGAGTGATAATGATAATAATAGTTATAATAATAGTAATAGTAACAGTTAAAGTAATAATGGTGACAATAAAATAATTTTTGCTCGTGTAAATAATGAAGTAACATATTCTTTTTTTATATTTCTTCCCAAAACAAATGTAGTGAAATACACTGGCGGGAAAAATCGCAACACCACATAATAATTACTGTACGGTAACGAAATTTTGGGAATATTTTTGTCTAGATAACGTATTTAAGTCACTAACACTGCAAGATCACAGGTTAATGTAAGTACGAGATAAGCCAATGCAAATGTGAAATGCTTGGACGTTAATAACAATTCTAGCAGACAGAATGTTGAATGCAAGCATAAAAACTGCCGTGCATTGTGTTGTACAGGTGCCGGATGTCAGTTGTTAGGATGCAGTTCCGTCCCTGTTGCACTTGCTCTGTCAATACGGTGACGGTTAATGCCGTTTCGTCGTCCGATGATGTCCCATATGTGCTCGATTGGAGAAAGATCTGGTGATCGAGCAGAAAACACCTCCTGGAATGTTGTTCATGAATGACAGCTCAACAGGTCGAAGCATCAGATTGGCGTACAAATCTGCAGTCAGGGGGCGTGGGATAGCTAGGAGAGTGCTCTTGCTGCCATACAAAATAGCACTCCAGACCGTAACTACAGGTGCAGGTCCAGCGTGTCTAGCACGGCCACAGGTTGGTTGCAGGCCCTCAACTGGTCTGCTCCTAACCAACACGGCCATCACTGGCACCGACGCAGAACCGAGAAAGAGACCTCCACGGTGCCCTCCAATGAGCTCTCGCTTGACACCACTGAAGTCGAAAATGGCGTCGGTTTGGGGTCGGTGGAATGCACGCTATATGGCGACTGACTCAGAGCTCTCATTGAAGTAATCGATTTGTAACAATGCACTGAGTCACTTTGGTGTCAACTGGTATTCAAATTGTTGCTGAAGATGCAGTACCATGCGCCAGAGACATACGCCGAAAGCCATGGTCTTCTCTCTCGGTAGTGCCATCCCGGTCTTTTTGTGACTGTACATTCTCGTGACTACCGCTGCTAGCAATCACTTGCAGCGGCTACATTCCTGCCAAGTATTTCTGTAGTATCGCAGAAGGAACATCCATCTTCTTGTAGCCCTGTTACACGACCTCCTTCAAACTCAGTGAGGTGTTGATAATGGCGTCTTTGTCGTCTTAAAGGCTTTCTTGACTAGCATCAATTCATGAGAGGTGTCACGACGAGCAGCGTTTATTTACAGGAAACCTGATTTGTATCCTCGTGGCGCTGCTAGCGCCACTCTTATGCGCCTGCTGCGAGATTTGAATAGCCATCATTTTTCAGATATAGAGAAACGCCTACCAACTCCTCTTGGTGCTGCGATTTTTTTTATATAAGATAATGAAACGCCAGTCGTCGGATAACAGACGATACTTGTAAAAACCGAACTGCCAGTTTTCTTTACTCGAACTTGTTCACCTTGTATTAACGTGTGTACACGCTATTTTATCCACTTCTGATGGTGCAAATGCTAAGAGAACTTGAGCTGAAGGCACCGAATTCTATTTATATTTCGAGAAGAGATTCGGATTTAACTCGCATACTCAACGTTTTTGGGTGAAGCGTGTCTCACTGGAAAACCTGTCTCACTGCGGTATGGTACTAGGCCGATCAGAGCCTCAACATATCTGTTCAGTCGGTAGTCTTTGTTGCCGTTTTTCCTCATTTCCTGGTTCAACGCTGTTGATGTTGTAGATAAAAATAATTATCACTTGTCTTTCCAAATGGATTACATTTTTTTCGTAACGGAGACTAATGCATCTGATTGTTTGACGCATTTTCATAGATTTTTTTGTTTTTCTTGTTTATCAGACGGACATACGTAGAACACATAAAATATAGTAAAACTACTGTCAATTCATAGACGTGTTTGAACGCCACAGACTTTGTCCGTTGGAGGTGGTATACCGTTGGCTTCATCCGACGTCTGAAATGGTTTACACAGCTAGTTTTGGGAGGGACTTAAGTTTAACGTGGACTTCGAATCATGTTACATAGGAGAAGTAAAAATGAAGGTTTCTTAAATAATTGTACGAAACATGTATGGCTAAGAAAGAATATAAAGGTCCGTTGCAGAAGACGAGTTATAAATGTTCTTATAAGTACACGAGGTAAACAACTTTCACTGTCGTTTTCCCATCATGTCCCGGTCTTCTTCACCAATGATTTTGATCTCCTTTCGAGATGCTGCTGACGATGATAAAATGATAATACATTATGAAAGATACGGGTATTTATTTACTGTAGGGCTTTCAACCAGTTCGCCAAGAGAGCTTTCGAAGTCGGCTGCAGTTCAGAACCGTGGAGTCCTTTGGCCACGGCCGAACAGCGGCGAATGCCGGACAGTTATGTCTAAATCCGAGCACGTACTTCAGCGAAATAGGGAATGCTGACAACGGAATATTTTCTAAGTGACACAGAAACGTATTGGAAATAGCCATGTTTGTCAGCCGCACACGAGGATAGAGGCCACACAGAAGTGGAAGGAAGGAATGTTAGAGAGGAATGTTCCGTCAACGTCATATTCGTTAGAGACAGAGCACGAGCTCAAATTGAACAAGATTAGGGAAGTAAATCGGCCGTATCCTTTTGAAAGTAACCATGCCTGAAGCGGCTTAGGAAAATCACAGCGAATATCAATGATAATATGTAGACAGGGAAACGCTCATAAACTTGAATTTTGGACTAACAACTAGTCTGATAACTCTGATTACAAAACAATGAAGAATCATTTAAGTAACGTTGAAATTGACGTATGGTAGAAAACATTGTGTTATTTGCATTACAGAGTATCGAAATTAGGTAATAGTACCTAAGCCTGTAACAATGTACTGTAGAATCTCTTGTACTGTTCACAAGCAAGCGTGTATCCGGATTTTTAAAAGTATTAATGGTAGCAGTTGTAACCAATCTGAGTGTCATTATAGACTTGGTCTCCAAAATTATTTCTTTAAAGAAATAAAAATGAAGACCCTTCTCCTCTCGAACGATTTAAGTGTCTAACTATCGCTCCGTACCAACAAACAGAAACAGTATTAGTTAGAAAGTGTAACATGTGGAAATCTTGTAAGTTAAAATGTAGGTTAAGCCACCCAAAATGCAAAGGCATAAATTTTTACGAGTTTATAACTTACATATAGTCAGAGAATTACCTTAGCACGTGAATCTGCATTACATGCAAAGCTTTATACGGATAAACTTTCGCCAACGCTTTCCATGTAATGCAGATTCATGTGCTAAGGTACTTCTGTGATTGTATGTAGCTTATAAACTCGCAAAATTTTTGCTTTTGTATGTTGGGAGGCTAAACCTACATTTTGACTGACAAGTTTTCCAGATGGTCCACATTCTAAGAACTCTGTTTCTGTTTGTAGGTACGGGGCGATAGTTAGAAACACTAGATTTGTTCGGGAGTTGAAGTGGTTTTTTAAGAAGTAATTTTGGAAACGAAGTGTATAATATAAATTAATAATAAAATAACAAAATTAATAATAAAACTATGACGAAAGTTCATCCCTGCAACGCTTTCTATGCAGTGGAGATTCTTATGTTAATACGTTTCTGATGATGCAGGCATTTTCCTTCTAAAAGCAGAAAAATAAATACTTCTGCCTTATTTATTCATTTATTTATTGTTACCGAACACGTTGGGGTGTGTAATTTATCAAGAATTTCTGAGCGACAAACCACTCATGCTACTGGAGAACTGTACCACTGCTGAAATACAACGAATGTGCGTTATGTGTGACGGGGCAGCATCCCATTTTCTACGCCTCGCGCGACAGTACACAATGTTCAATTGATTCCTACATATTTACTCTGTCGATTCTCTAAATTCCCCAACATGTTATCGCGACAACAACGTCGACTTTCTTACAAGGATTCCTATTTAATTTTCCTGAGCATTTCTTTTGTACAGAGGTTGAACCAAAATAATGAAACACCACAAACACATTAAAAGGCCTAATATGGTTTAGGAAAATCGTTGGTATTAAAAACAGCTTCTAGTCGTCTAGGAATGGATAAACGCAGATCCCGTACGGTTTTGAAGGGAATCTTGCACCATCTTTCCTGCTGACTAGGCCGGCCGCGGTGGCCGTGCGGTTCTAGGCGCTTCAGTCCGGAACCGCGACACTGCTACGTCGCAGGTTCGAATCTTGTCTCGGGCATGGATGTGTGTGATGTCCTTAGTTTAGTCAAGTTTAAGTAGTTCTACGTTCTAGGGGACTGATGACCTCAGATGTTAAGTCCCATAGTGCACAGAGCCAGCCTGCTGACTAGTGGCAAGTTCGGGTAATGATGATGTAAGTGGATAGTGGTCACACCCCCTTCTCTCCAAACTAGACGACAACGGCTCAGTCATATTGAAGATAAGTTGACTATTGTAACAAGAGGAGATGCGACAATTCATCGCTGTGCTCACTAAACGAGTCCTGGAATATGTGTCCTGTACGAACGGAGACCTTGTCGTCTTGGAACACAGCTTCCTCATTGTGGAACAAACATTTTACCAAGGGATGGACCTGATCAGAAAAAATTGTCACTTAATCCATGGCAGTAATGCGATCTTGCAAAGTAGGGATGGCACCCATGGAATACAACCATATGACTGTCAGGTCATCCACGAATCACCGCCAAGACTCATCCGACCAAATGACTTTCCTCCACTTCTCCATAGTCCAGGAATTTTGACCTCGGCGTAACGTTTTCCTTTTACAGTCATTTTCATCACTGATGACTGGTGTTGGAATTCCAGCTCGCTCTGCAGTTCCCTGCTTCTGGAGCTTCCTTCGTGTCTTTTGGTGCTGACAGTGATCGCTAGTGCAACGTTCAGTTATTTAGCGAATTTTGCAGCTGTCGTCCTGTTATTTTTTGTCACAATCTTCCTGAATGACCATCTGCTAGGATCACTCAGAACACTTTCGTCCACGTTGTGACATGTGGAATGATGTTTCCCCGCTTTCCTCGTATGCGATATGAATCTTCGATGAGGTGAATCTCGAAACACCAAACATTTCGGCTACCTTGGTTGCGGGGGCACTCATCTACACGAGCACCAATAATTTGCCTGTGTTCTACTGCATTGCGCTCCGATATAATACACTCACAGCTACACAGAACACTGTTCTGAACACGAATGACACTAATAACTTATTGAGACCATTGTACAGGTGTCGTTCGTTGTCAAATATAACAGCGCTGTCTAGGGCACCTTGTCACGGTTAGCGCGGCTCCCCGCGTCGGAGGTTCGAGTCCTTCCTCGAGCATGGGTGTGTGTGTTGTCGTTAGCGTAAGTTAGGTTGAGTTGGCGTACGTAGTGTGTAAGCTTAGGGACAGATAACCTCAGCAGTTTGGTCCCATAAGACCTTACCACAAATTTCCAATTTTCCTATAACAGCGCAGCCTGTAGACTTGACTAGCAACTGTTTTAATGTTCAAGCAGGCATATCTCGCGGTGTTTACTTGTTTTTTCCCCACCCCTGTAGTTGTATACAAATAATGCCGATCTTTTACAATCCTAGGAGAGCATCTGGAATGTCGTTCGATGGATGTGGTCATTCCTAAGTGATAAGGACCCAAAACACTGCAACGACAGTCTAGAATCGATCGCCGTGGCGTATAGTACGCGGCTGCATTTCACCGCTGCACTGCACTATCCCAGAACTCTTGCAACAACACTGTCTTCCATTCCACTTCCCTACTACTAATTTTACGTCTTCACTCCATTTCATATCGATTCTTATTATTATCCATAAACAATTACAGGAAGTGACACCTGGTTTTCTCCATTTATTTTTCTCTATTTATCCGGGAATCAGATACTGCAGGGTTGTTTTTCTACACTATAGTCATTTTTTTGTATTTAATGAAAGTTAAAGGAATTTGCCGTTCTTCAACGCAGATGGAAATTTTGTTCAAGCCTTTACGCAATTCTTATTGACTTACGACCGTCCACCGACGATACTTCCGTCAGCGTATAGCCTCATACTTCCGCTCACCTTATCTAATGAATCATTTATGTTTGATGAGAATACAAGTCCTACTGCGCAACCTTAAAGAGCGATGGGTTAGTCAAGGAAATTCAGCAGTACGGGTATCGGGGTATTTATGGACGCTTGTTAGGTCACACCATCGCTGACGTGGACACTTTACATGATCCTGCGTCCCATCCACTGATCCTGTCCAAGGCCATGCAGTTTTAGTCACGCAAGTTCTTGAAAGCTGTAAGAAGAATGGCTGAAGAATATCTAACAACGTTTCTAGAGTTCAGGTTTTCAAAGCCGCGTATTTATATTCTAATTGACAACTATCTTTTTTTTTTGCTATTGTTGGTGGACCAAGGCAAATATTTCTGTCAGACGTTTCAGCTGCTGTCCACACATTAAAAATAAAACAGCTGAATTGGTAATTCGTACCCTCGCAATGGACGTAGTGAGATGACGTCATCGAATATTACATGAGAAAATAATTGTGCTGCGCCGCCGTATGTCGTATTCGGCGACAAAGTCTCTTTTTGTAATTTACACACATCAAAAGAAATTTTGCATTACCTCGGTTCCGAGAGTTCCGGAACCTGAACTGAAAATTGGAATAGAGATCAACATAAACATCATTTCCTCCCTTTTAATTGCTCATGAAGACCACTCATTGCATGTTGTACCACCATACAGCGTGACCTTCGGAGATGGTGGTGCAGATTTCTGTACACACCGGTACCTCTAATACCCAGTAGCACGTCCTCTTGCATTGATGCAAGCCTGTATTCGTCGTGGCATACTATCCACAAGTTCATCAAAGCTCTGTTGGTCCAGACTGTCCCACTCCCCAACAGCGATTTGGCGTAGATCCCTCAGAGTGGTTGGTGGTTCACGTCGTCCATAAACAGCCCTTTTAGATCTATCCCAGGAATGTTCGATACGGTTCATATCTGGAGAACATGCTGGCCACTCTAGTCGAGCGATATGTCGTTATCCTGAAGGAAGTCAATCACAAGATGTGCAGGATGGGGCACGAATTGTCGTCCATGAAGACGAATGCCTCACCAATATGCTGTCGATATGGTTGCACTATCGGTCGGAGGATGGCATTCACGATCGTACAGCCGTTACGGCGCCTTCCATGACCACCAGCAGCGTACGTCGGCCCCACATAATGCCACCCCAAAACATTAGGAAACCTCCACCTTGCTGCACTCGCTGGACATTGTGTCTAAGGCTTCAGCCTGACCGTGTTGCCCCCCAACACGTCTCCGACGATTGTCTGGTTTGAGGCATATGCGACACTCATCGGTGAAGAGAACGTGATACAAATCCTGAGCAGTCCATTCGGCATGTTGTTGGGCCTGTGAAGTTGCGCGTCATGCAGCCTATTGTGCACAGTTTGAGTCGTAACACGACGTCCTGTGGCTGCACGAAAAGCATTATTCAACATGGTGGCGTTACTGTCAGGTTTCTTCCGATCCATAATCCGTAGGTAACGGTCATCCACTGCAGTAGTAGCCCTTGGGCGGCCTGAACTAGGCACTTCATCGACAGTTCCTGTCTCTCTGTATCTCTTCCATGTCCGAACAACATCGCTTTGGTTCACTCCGAGATGCCTGGACACTTTCCTTGTTGAGAGCCCTTTCTGGACCAAAATAACAATTCGGAGGCTATCGAAGCGCGGTATTGACTGTCTAGGCATGGCTGAACTACAAACAACACGAGCCGCATACCTTCTTTCTGGTGGTATGAGTGGAACTGATCGGCTACCGGACCCCCTCAGTCTAGTAGGCGCTGTTCATGCGTGGTTGTTTACATCTTTCTGCGGGTTTAGTGACATCTCTGAACAGCCAAACGGACTGTGTCTGTGATACAATATCCACAGTCACCGTCAGGAATTCTGGGAACCGGGGTGATGCAAAACTTTTTTTGATATGTGTGTTTTTGGTTTACCTACTTTACAGTCACCTCTTGTTTACATAGGGGAAACGTACGATGACCTTTTCAAACAAATTGTGTAAAGATATGCAGGGCCTATAATACGTAGCTGATAAGAGTTCATGGTAACTGCCAATCAACACAATTCTAATTTTATTTAGAATTGAAAAGTGTAGAGAATAGGTCAACTGAACTAATTTTTTTCGACGTGAAATTATTACATAACATTCGAATCATAAAACGCTCTCCATAAGATAAAGATTTAACAGCACGCAGATATGGCCCTATCGCCTGCAAGATACCAGGGATGGTACAGAAGCTGTAGGTGCATACAAAAACTTGGTTACAGGTACTGATCACTCAAACGTCCATGATCTTGCGGCAAGTAGATGCAGTTTCTAATGCGAGAATATTGGTGATACTAGTGTCAATTTGTTGCTTCAGCTTGCTCAGTCTCTTGTACAAAATGACTTACTAGCCACGATTCCGATGGCAAGAAAAGGATCTGTCTAGTTTAAATACTTTTTTCTGAGTTGTTTTGTCGTTGTTCTCGTGTTAATAGAGTTTCAGTCTCTTCTTTGGTGTGACATAGTAATCTGTAGTCCCCAGGTCCCAGTCGAAAGCTCTGTTACTGCCGTTTTATCCGAGTTGCCCAGGCTTTTCTCCTTCTCGTGACACGTATCGATGCTCCTTTTAATGTTCTGTGCACACATGACAGCGCGTGTAGTGGATTTTGTATGCCCTGACGCAGATAATGTGGGCACACATCTTTAGCAAAATTCACTTATCTCTTTGTTGGTATGATTACTTTAACAAAGGAAAAAGGAGGTGAAAACGGATCGTCACACAGACCCTGCGCTGGCCGAGTGAAGGATAACGCCGCGATCAGGCCCTCACTCCATCGTGATGCCGACTGGCCGCCGTGTCATCCTCTCTCATATGACGTCATATGTATGTGATGTGGTTGGGACCATTTCAGCCCATTATTCTCTTCGCCGTTACCAGCTTTTCAGATCTTTGAACCGCTACTTTTCTTTTAATTATCTTGTCGTCAATTGGTTTCATGAGACGAAGTGCGTCCCATTCTATACCTCCCACCAAAGAAAAATCCCTGGCAGTGTCGAAAATTTTCCGCATGACAGGGAAAAGCGCTGACCACGCAGCTATGGAGGCGGACGCCTTGCTGTCAATACCAGAACACAGTACAGAGCTGCATCGCATCCGCGTTACAACAGATGTTCAATGTGGCCTCCATGGGATGCAATGCACGCGTTCACACGTCGCTTCATGGATAGTCACACACTTTCGCACATTCTAGTCTCTCTCCGAATAGCGTCACAGGCGTCGTGAACACGCTGTTGAAAAGCCTGTACGTCAGGAACTGGTTCAGCACTCACGATGCTTTCCAGTTGCCCCAATAGATAAAAATCCAAGGGACTTAAATCTGGTGATCTAGCAGGGCGTCTGCGTTCTCTCCAGCTCCCGGGGAAGTTGTAGTTGAGGCACCGGCGAACTGTAATGAGGGAGTGGGGTGATGCTCCGTCATGTAGAAACCACATAATACGTCACATTGCCAAAGGATCATTCTCAAGCAGCCCAGGCAGAGCAGGTATGTTCCTTCGTCGAGGCATTGTGGAGTAATAAACGGTCCACGGATATCGTCGCCAAAAGTCCCAGCTCAGAGTTTGATGCTGAACCGACGCTGATGAGACGCCTCAAGCATTCCTCGAGGATTGTCTGTAGTCCACAGATGGAGATTATGCAGATTGATGATGTCATTTCTGGTAAAGGTTGCTTCGTCGGCAAAGAGGACTAATGACAGGAATCCCATAATTACGATGGTTTGGTGCAAAATCCATCGATAAAATCCGTCCCGTAGAGAGAAATCCGCTGATTATCATCCTTGCACTCATTGCAGGTGATAGGGATAGTAGCGGTTGTCATGCAGTATGTACATAATCGTATTTTGGGTTTAACATGTTGGCGGGCCACTTGCCTGGAGCTTCTACTAGGATTCGTCTGCATATCCTGTAGAACCCAATCCTCCAAATCTGGTGTACGCACAATCCGCCAGCTCCTTGCACGTCCGTGTGTCTGAAAGAATCTATGATCACGCAAACGCTCAAAAAGTGAAATGTTGTGAGATATGGTTGGAGTCTGTGAGGCTAATTGTTTTTGTATTGCCGTGTTGCCTTTCGACTGTTTCCATCTGCTTGGCGGTCCGTACAGAATCACTATCTCGGCTTGTTCCCGACATGAATACCGGACCATTCTGCTGCTTAAACCACGCTGCGTCAATCACACAGCCTGCAGCACACAAGAAACACACTGCATGTGGTCAGAGGAACTACCATTCGTCAGCGCCATGTACCGTGGCAACGATGCATTTCCAAAAACATGGTTCATAGGACTTTTTTCCCTCCATTTACAGTCAGGAATCCATCCTGAATTTTGTCGGATTTATTACTGTTCATCCTGTATAAAGTCCTAGTACGTGAAGTAGCGTTGTAAAAAAAATCTCCTAATGTATCCTGACCAGAAAAGGTCTTGGGTAACTAAATTTAGAACATTTTGGCTGCTGGCGATATCATCCACTTTGACATTTTCACATTTTCCCGAATGTTGCGTCGAAGTTGTAGTGAACTGTGAATTTATCTGGCGCGCCGTCGTGTTTAATGACGAATATTCAGTGGTACACCTTCCAAGAACTCCACCAGTACTTCTTCCAGGAAAATCAGGCACTTCTGACTTGTTGGACAGAGTGGAATGCTGCACTACCAAGTCTAACACATACCGCCGTAACATCGTGAAGCAGTCAGTGTGGGCCATAAAAGGGAAAAAAAGAAAAATAGAAATACTGTCTGAGGAACATCAAAAGTTACAACCGAGAGTTTATTTTATTTCCTTCTAAAATTATTTTATTTATTTCGTGAATGTTTATCTAGTGTGTTGTTTACATAAATTCTGTAAATAAGCACAGTGAATTGTGAAATTCCTTCGATTTTTAAAAACTACGCCTTCTGCAGAAAGGAATGTTGTTCTTATGCAGAACTCGTAAAATACGCAACGGACGCACAACGTGACGAAAGATGTAAGCAAGGAACCACCAGCACTGTTATCCCCGGGATAATATAGAAAACAATATCTTATTGAGCAAAGAAATATACGCTCATCAGCCAGAACATTATGACCACCTACGTAATAGCCTGTGTGTCCACCTTTGGCACGAATAACAGCGACGACACGTCGTGGCAGGGAACCATTGAGGCCTTGGTAGGTCGCTGGAGTGAGTTGGCGCCACATCTGCACACACAAATCACCAAATTCCCAAGAATTTCGGGAAGAGGGAGATGAACTCTGACGCCACATTCCAGATGTGTTCGCCGGCCGCTGGTGGCCGAGCGGTTCTGGCGCTACAGTCTGGAACCGCGCGACCGCTACGGTCGCAGGTTCGAATCCTGCCTCGGGCATGGATGTGTGTGTTGTCCTTAGGTTAGTTAGGTCTAAGTAGTTCTAAGTTCTAGGGGACTTATGACCTCAGCAGTTGAGTCCCATAGCGCTCAGAGACAGCCAGATGTGTTCGATCGGGTTCAGATCTGGCGAGTTGGGATGGCAGCACATCAATTGGAGCTCGCCACTGTGTCCCTCGAACCACTCCATCACACTCCTTGCCTTGTGGCATCGCGCATTATCTTGTTGAAAAATACCACTGCCGTTGGGTAACATGATCGTCCTGAAGGGTTGTACGTGGTCTGAAACCAGTGTACAATACTCCTTGGCCGTCATAGTGCCTTGCACGAGCTTCTCTGGACACAAAGCTGTCCACGTGAATGTTCCCCAGAGCATAACGGAGCTGCCGCCAGCTTGCCTTCGTCCCGCAATCCTTATGCCAAGGAACCTTCTCCCTGGAAGACGGCGAATTCGCGCCCTCCCATCGGCATGATGCAAAAGGTATCCGTGATGACTGGGTGTTGTGTGATGTCCTTAGGTTAGTTAGGTTTGAGTAGTTCTAAGTTCTAGGGGACTGATGACCATAGATGCTAAGTCCCATAATGCTCAGAGCCATTTGAACCATTTTGAACCAAAAGGTATCGGGATTCAGCAGACCCATGCAACGCTCTGACAATACGCCAACGTCCAGTGCCGACAGTCACATGCCCATTTCAGGCGTAGCTGCCGATGTCGTGGTGCTGAACATTGGCACATGAATGAGTCGTCGGCTGCGGAGGCCCATAGCCGGGAGTGTTCGTTGCACTGTGTGTTTAGACACACTTTTAATCTGCCCAGCATTTAAATCTTATGTTAATTCCGCCACAAGTCGCCGTCTGTCCCGTTTTACCAGTCTGCCCAGCATACGAAGTCTGACGTCTGTAATGAGGGATGACCACCCAACCCCACGACGTCTTTCGTGCTTTCACCTTGGTTTTGCCACGTGTTGAAGACACTCACCACAGTACTTCTCGAACACCTGACAAGTCGTGCAGTTTCCGAAATACTCGTGCCAAGCCTCCGGGCCATGTAAATCTGCCCTTGATCAAACTTAGATAGAGCGCGCGCCTTCCTCATTCTACACGCGGACAGCATGCTCTCTGATACTACATGCACCGTGTGTATGTCTGAATAGTAGTCATTCCTCGCCAGCTGACACTGCTATCGCCTGGATGGGATTATATCGATAGTAGATTGGTGCGCATGATGTTCTAACTGATCATTGTGTTTTTCCGGCTATTTTACATACGAGATGCTGGCACGCCATAAAACGCATGAGACCAGGCTAATTTGTACGATACAATAACTCAAATTAACACAGTTTCAGGTGAGTAGTAATAAAAAAAAATGAATCCCATATAATTTTCAGGCCTAAAATAGAGAATCAACCAAAAGTTTTCATAATATTTTCCAGAAATACAACGAAACACCTTGAAGACGATACATAGGCATAAAGAATAAGAAATTGAAAGAACTCTGTTCTTGCAAGAAGCGGAGTTTTTCGAAATAAAACATAATTTGCAAACCCGGAAAACCAGAAACAGAAGTTTATAAACTCAGAAAGAGGATTATTCTGCATCTTTAAGTTTTTATTTACACCGTGGAGAAAGAAGCTCTGGAATCATTTTTGTATTGATAATCATCACTTTATTTCCGTCTAATTAGAACAGCGTAAAACGATTTTTTCGCGCCGTACGTATTATTCGAAAGGTATCACTAGTAGCCTGAAATGTGTACATATTCGTGTTTATAATATTTGGTTTCGCATAATGAGTATTGTACACTGAGGTTATAAACAGTTCTGGCACTTTACGATTTTTAATAACGTGATAGTTTTAATCTGCCATTAAGTTTCAACGTGATAGTAATTTACATATCCACTTACAAATTTCGTGGATGCTGATCTACATGTGTTTTGTTCCGGTTTTGGAGTTGTACTTCTGCTTAAGGCCATTTGAAAAAAAGAAAATAAAGAGACGTATGGGTACACAAGCCTGACCATACTAAAGCAAATACAAATTCTTTGTCTCTGGCTCAAATTCTTTGTCTCTGTCTCTGCCACACACACACACACACACACACACACAAACACGCACACGAAGGACCATAGGTATCACAAACTCGCGTTTGATAGTGGACAGCCGGCCGCTGTGGCCGAGCGGCTCTAGGCACTTCAGTCCGGAACCGCGCTGCTGCTACGGTCGCAGGTTCGAATCCTGCCTCGAGCATAGATGTGTGTGATGTCCTTAGGTTAGTTAGGTTTAAGTAGTCCTAAGTCTAGGGGACTGATGCCCTCAGATGTTAAGTCCAATAGTGCTTAGAGCCATTTGAACTACTTGATAGTGGACAACAGTTAGCGTCAGCATCCAAAATACATAATCAAGAACATGAGTGTTCATTTTAGAAATGAAATTTCTAAGAACAGTTCTAATACCGGAACAAGAGTAAATATGCAGCAGTACATACGAAATTTGTAAACAGAAGCCGGCCGGGTGGCTGAGCGGTTCTAGGCGCTACAGTCTGGAACCGCACGACCGCTACGGTCGTAGGTTCGAATCCTGCCTCGGGCATGGATGTGTGTGATGTTCTTAGATTATTTAGGTTTAAGTAGTTCTAAGTTCTAGGGGACTGATGACCTTAGAAGTTATGTCCCATAGTGCTTAGAGCCATTTGAACCATTTTTTGTAAACAGAAATTTAAATTATCATTACGTCATAGAAAATCAGAACGTGCCTTATTGATTATAAACTGAATATCCGGTGCCCTGTTTCCATTATGTGAAGTAACATAGTACAAACACAAATATGTACATACTTCAGTCATCTGATGATGCCGTTCACATAATAAAGGCGAAATGCACTTGTCACAAAAAATTCGTTTTACTCTCAATAAGTTGTAATTAGACAGACCTAAAGTGATAATTATAAGCATAATAAAGCACGCAAGTAAAGATGATAGGACAGAGAAGTTACAGATATTTCTAGACTCATTAGTTCCATACCTTGTTTACTTTCACAAGATCTCGCTGGACGCGATTTGTGAATGGAAGGAGAGGCTGGGGGACAGGGCAACCGCGAGTGAGATGCGGATGTGCGCTAGGCTACGCTATCGTGACGCGGATCCAAGGCTGCATTCCGCGGCGGAGCAGTGAGAGGGTGACTGGGCCGGGGCAATTTGCATGGGGAAGTGCCGCGAGGCTGCGGCAGCGATCCGCCTGCTAGCCTGCCACCAGCCTTGTACGTAGCGAACTCTGCCCGTGGCTCGCTTGTGACAACGAAATTGCCGTGATATCGAAACTGAAAGTGACAGACTAGTGTCTCGTCCAAAACGTAATCACCTGACACGGCACACGGGCTAAATAAACTCTGACATAATAGCAGGGAGGATTCAGTCGCTTCGTTCGAGTGGATAGTAGGTTGGATGGTTGATTTGGTGAAAGAGACCAAGCAGCGAGGATACCGGTCCCGTCGGATTATGGAAGGATGGGGAAGGAAGTCGGCCGTGCCCTTGTAAAGGAACCATCCTGGCATTTGCCTGAAGCGATTTAGGGAAATCACGGAAAACCTGAATCAGGATGGCCGGACGTGGGTTTTGAACCGTCGTCCTCGAGTGGATAACTATGATGAGTGCGAGTAGAGGTAATGACAGTGGCACGTAAAGTTCCCTCCGCCACACACTGTTGGGTGGCTTGCGGAGTATAAATGTAGATGTAGATGTAAAGTATACTGTCTGATCAAACGTATCCTGACACGTATGACTTATATGTTGATACTGCGTGTGTCCACTTTTCGTCTGAAACTCCTGGTGTTGGAGCCGGCCACCGTGGGCGAGCGGTTCTAGGCGCTTCAGTCTGGAACAGCGCGACCGCTATGGTCGCAGGTTCAAATCCTGCCTCGAGCATGGATGTGTGTGTTGTCCTTAGGTTAGTTAGGTTTAAGTAGTTCTCAGTTCTAGGGTACTGATGACCTCAGTTGTTGAGTACCATAGTGCTCAGAGCCATTTGAACCATTTGAACTGGTGTTGGATGATGGGATCTGGAACGAAGTAGACTTTCTAAATCTTCCCAAAAGTGTTCTATTGCGCTCAGGTCGGGATCTTGAGCAGGCCAGTCCATTTCAGGGCTGTTATTGTGTGTGTGTGAATTCCTAAGGGACCAAACTGCTGAGGTCAGCGATCCCTAGACTTACACACTGCTTAAGCTAACTTATATGCTAAGATCAACACACGCACACCCATGCCCGAGGGAGGAGTCGAACTTCCGGCGGGAGGGGCCGCGCAATCCGTGAAATAGTGCCTCAAACCGCGCTGCCACTTCGCGCGGCGAATGTTATTGTCCACAAGCCATTTCTCGCAGATCCTGCATTATGAGAGGGTGCATTGTCATGCTGATACAATCATCCTCTTTGCTTGAGTGCAATAAGGGGACCACATCCTAACTACGAAAAATACCCTCATACCGTAACACCATCTCTTCTGTATTTCACTTTCGGCTCTACACATAATGACAGATAACGTTGTCCAAACATTCGCCGAGCCCAAATCTTTCCATCAGATTGTCACAGCGTTTATCACTCCAAATCATTCATTTCCAGTCATCCACTGTCCAGCGTTGCTTAGCAGTGACTACAGAAATGTATGGCTTGTGAGGAGCTGCCCGACCATTATATCCCATTCTTTTTAACCCCTTACATACAGTCATTGCCCTAATGTCTGTGGCCAAAACTGTATTTCTTTTTCTTTAAGTTTTTTGCATGTTTGATGACACAGTCGCACTGTTAAATTCGTTGACATGAACTCGATTTAATTCTAAGAATTTGACCGCACCATCTGCAGTTTTATTTGAAATGTGACAATAACACGTTTAAATACGTTGTACGCTGGTGCAGTGATGAAAGCTACTTAACGGTCCCGTTTTTCCCTTTTTTCATACGGCATTCACGTCTGTCGCAGTAGGTCACAACAGAATTTGGCGGTAAGCCCATAAGAATTCCATATTTTGCGTTTTTGTTGTCAATTGTGCTTTATAGTGATGTATATACAGATTGTGCCCGTGACTGCCACGATCATAAGAAACCGTTATTATGGATCCCATCAGACGTTGCTTCCTCCACACAGATATGTGGAATGTAAGTTCCTGTATGATAACAATTTTTACTGTGATGCAAGTAACAGACGTGTGTAAATTTTTGATGTATGTATATTTTTATTTTATTTCTTCTGTTCTTCAAGCTCCTGTAAGTTTTGATGTTATTGTAATATCACACTGTTTGAAAATGACCAGGTGGCGAAATTAGCTCACGGCAAAATCATGAAAAAAAGTGATTATTTGAAAAATAAAACCAGCCTACGTAGGGAAATGACTCTCGCAGCAAAGTTATCCCCTTCTCCCGCTAATAGCAGTTCTCTGGAGATGCTGCTTCGTGCTAGGATTTCTCACAAATTTATTCGCAACTTAAAATTTGCTTTAAAAATCCTGACTGTGGGAGGATCTCTGGCTATTAAGCCAACTTCGCAGGTTCTGACAGCACTCAGGGTTTAATTCAGGGACAGGTAAGAACTCTTTTCAAATTTGGCGCTTGTAGATGAATGCCACTCTGTCGCTCCCGAATGCACACTTTCCTTTCTAATCATGCCACGCTATCTGTCGGAAAAGTGCCACGTGTAGTATGCAGCTTTGTTTCATGTTTCATATTTCTGAACCAAATTTTTAGTATTGTTTAATTATTTTTGGTGCGCTGGAGACATAATAAGGTTTATATCCGGCACAAATTGTCCGCCGACCGACAGACACAGGCAACTTCGCGGATTTTCTCAGTCAGGTTGCCATATAACCGTGACTTGTTTAGTGTCTTAATCGAAAAATGTCTTTCAAACTCGCAAGTTGATCGAAACATGGATATCACATTCGCATCGGAGAATTGTTACTAGTCTCAACAGGCTTGAGATGGTACGTTGCACTATAGACTAGCAGGAATGTAAATTTAAGTTTCCTTTACTTATTTATTTATTTACTTAATTACTTCCTTAGTTATCCAGCAGTCACCAGCCCTGTAGACCATGCCCTGGATCAACAATTATTCTTCACTGCATTCTGTCCATTGCTCTTTCGTACCACTTGACCACATTCAAAATTTCGGCATCTCTTTTTGTGTCGTCCTCCCGTTTGTTTCCTTGCCTACTAATGTGGGCAAAGAAAGCTTGCTGAGGAAGTAATGTCTCTGGGATACGGATTATGTGACCTGTCCATTGGACTCGTCTGTCCTTTTGATATTGTAAAACGTTGGGCTGATTCATGACCTCATAAATTTCATTATTCTTTCTTGCTGTTCCAAGTATCTCCGTCTCTCACTGGGCCGTTGTTTCAAATGTAAGAAGCATTTGCACCTCCCTTTTAGATAGCGGCCAGCTTTCTGAACCATAGAGGATATCGGGGTGTATAACTGCATTATAGATCTTCATTTTCACAGAATGTTGAACGAATCTCTAAAGGTGTACAGACATCTGGAGCCAGAAGAAA
Source organism: Schistocerca serialis cubense (assembly GCF_023864345.2). NCBI lineage: Eukaryota > Metazoa > Arthropoda > Insecta > Orthoptera > Acrididae > Schistocerca > Schistocerca serialis. The sequence goes on from NC_064638.1 coordinate 568,526,545, forward strand.
TTCTTTCATTTACATCTATGGGATGTATGATCCATTCTCCCACTGAACTAGAGGGTGAGCACCCAAGGAGGCACGTATTCAGATAATGCTCTGATGTTATGTTGCAGGAGAGGACATACGCACACCCAAAAAAAAAGTTGTTCCCTCCTGGGAGACACCACGCTAACCTAGTGCATCACCACCTCCTGCCGTGATAATGGCCTCAGTTCAGAAAGGAATAGAGTTCATAAGTGTCTTCAGGTATACAACGTCCAGCTGAAGCCACTCATTGATGATCGTGGCGATACTGATTGCTACATTTCATCCACTTCCACAGTTAGTCCCACGCACGCATATGGGACTATATCGGGTGATATAGCGAGTCAGTCAAGGATTAAAAGAGTGCCTGAGCATTCGTCGGGTCATAAAAGTACGTGCGTAGCCCTGTGAACACGACTGTTGTCATCTTGGAAGACGAGAGTGTTCGCAGCATACTAATCATGAGGAAGTAGAAGACTGGCTCTGAGCACTATGGGACTTAACTTCTGAGGTCATCAGTCTCCTAGAACTTGGAACTACTTAAACCTAACTAACCTAAGGACATCACACACATCCATGCCCGAGGCAGGATTCGATCCTGCGACCGTAGCGGTCCCGCGGTTGCGGACTGTAGCGCCTAGAACCGCTCGGCCACTCTAACCGGCGAGGAAGACTTGCTGACAACTGGTCATTGAGAATGTAGAACTGAATATCCTTATTTACGTCCACTGTAATCTGAATAAGTGAGCCCAGGTCATGGCACAGAAAAATAACCTCCGACATTAACTACATGACACGCGTAAAGCTGAAACACTGAACACCTTTTTCCAAAGCTGTTTCACAGAGGAAGACCGCACTGCAGTTCCTTCTCTAAATCCTCGCACATACGAAAAAATGGCTGACATCGAAATAAGTGTCCAAGGAATAGAAAAGCAACTGGAATCACTCAACAGAGGAAAGTCCACTGGACCTGACGGGATACCAATTCGATTCTACACAGAGTACGCGAAAGAACTTGCCCCCCTTCTAACAGCCGTGTACCGCAAGTCTCTAGAGGAACGGAAGGTTCCAAATGATTGGAAAAGAGCACAGGTAGTCCCAGTCTTCAAGAAGGATCGTCGAGCAGATGCGCAAAACTATAGACCTATATCTCTGACGTCGATCTGTTGTAGAATTTTAGAACATGTTTTTTGCTCGAGTATCATGTCGTTTTTGGAAACCCAGAATCTACTATGTAGGAATCAACATGGATTCCGGAAATAGCGATCGTGTGAGACCCAACTCGCTTTATTTGTTCATGAGACCCAGAAAATATTAGATACAGGCTCCCAGGCAGATGCTATTTTTCTTGACTTCCGGAAGGCGTTCGATACAGTTCCGCACTGTCGCCTGATAAACAAAGTAAGAGCCTACGGAATATCAGACCAGCTGTGTGGCTGGATTGAAGAGTTTTTAGCAAACAGAACACAGCATGTTGTTATCAATGGAGAGACGTCTACAGACGTTAAAGTAACCTCTGGCGTGCCACAGGGGAGTGTTATGGGACCATTGCTTTTCACAATATATATAAATGACCTAGTAGATAGTGTCGGAAGTCCCATGCGGCTTTTCGCGGATGATGCTGTAGTATACAGAGAAGTTGCAGCATTAGAAAATTGTAGCGAAATGCAGGAAGATCTGCAGCGGATAGGCACTTGGTGCAGGGAGTGGCAACTGACCCTTAACATAGACAAATGTAATGTATTGCAAATACATAGAAAGGAGGATCCTTTATTGTATGATTATTTGATAGCGGAACAAACACTGGTAGCAGTTACTTCTGTAAAATATCTGGGAGTATGCGTGCGGAACGATTTGAAGTGGAATTATCATATAAAATTAATTGTTGGTAAGGCGGGTACCAGGTTGAGATTCATTGGGAGAGTCCTTAGAAAATGTAGTCCATCAACAAAGGAGGTGGCTTACAAAACACTCGTTCGACCTATACTTGAGTATTGCTCATCAGTGTGGGATCCGTACCAGATCGGGTTGACGGAGGAGATAGAGAAGATCCAAAGAAGAGCGGCGCGTTTCGTCACAGGGTTATTTGGTAACCGTGATAGCGTTACGGAGATGTTTAACGAACTCAAGTGGCAGACTCTGCAAGAGAGGCGCTCTGCATCGCGGTGTAGCTTGCTCGCCAGGTTTCGAGAGGGTGCGTTTCTGGATGAGGTATCGAATATATTGCTTCCCCCTACTTATACCTCCCGAGGAGATCACGAATGTAAAATTAGAGTGATTAGAGCGCGCACGGAGGCTTTCAGACAGTCGTTCTTCCCGCGAACCATACGCGACTGGAACAGGAAAGGGAGGTAATGACAGTGGCACGTAAAGTGCCCTCCGCCACACACCGTTGGGTGGCTTGCGGAGTATAAATGTAGATGTAGATGTAGAATACTGTGGATCAAGCGTCTCATTGGGCCGCCAGTACGCTTCACGGCTTGCATCATCTGAGAAGTTGCAAAGTCGCGACTCACTTAACTACACTGCGGCCCTCCAGTTAGTAACTGTCCACTTTATGTATGGTTTAGGCCAATGAAGACTTACGAATTTATGTGCCGTTGTATGCAATGACCTTTTGCGTGGCGTCCAACTCTGAATGTCCATTGACTGCATTTGCCTTCAGAACTGCCGCTCGGACGTTGATTGAGCAGCAATTTATCAGTTTATATCTGGACAGAAACCGAGTGTGGTTCACCTTTCCTTGTAAACACGGAGGACAGTCCACACTGATACAGTAGCAAATCGGGTAACTTCACTGGCCATGTGATCGTGTTTGCATGAAAACAAGCTAACTGCTTTCTGCCATTCTGTCATGTATGCACGTCAACCCGCCTTATTGCCTTTATTCCGCACAACTCACTGCCACGTAATAACAATTTCAGTGTCATGACGACCTTAGCGGTGGAGGCTCACGTGACCGCTTGGTACCAGTTTCATTCCACCTGCATTTACCACTGGGGTCTTTTAATAAGGATACTAATATTTTCTTCGGTGAGCTTACGATGTAACACACCAGCCAATAGCGCCACTCTGCTGCCTGTCGTAGGTGCCACTAGACGCACATTAGGCTTCAAGGGCTGCGTTTGGTTTTAGTGAAATATAGGCGGTGTTATGTCGCCGATCTCTGGTTATTTGAGGGTAGCATAAAAGAAATACAAGAAATCTGATAAGAACAAAGAAGAATTGTAGTGCTTCGTATATATAAATTGTTTTAAAGAGTAAAGAGCAGAAACTGTACATAGCATGCGGAACATGGTCCAGATTTCCCGGTTGCCAGCGGTGAGCCTGCCTCCTTTCGAAGGAAGGACGGAAGGAAGGGTGGAATATTAGGATTAAACGTTACACTGACAACGAAGTCATTAGAGACGGATCACAAGTTCTTGAATGGGGAAGGAAGCATTTACCTTAAGCGATTTAGGGAAACCACGGGAAAACTAAATATGAATGGCCGATGGGGACTGAAACCACAATGATCTCGAATGCGGTTGCCTTGCCTGACAACTGCAGCACGTCGCTCGGCCAGCCGCGGTGGTCTCGCGGTTCTAGGCGCGCAGTCCGGAACCGTGCGACTGCTACGGTCGCAGGTTCGAATCCTGCCTCGGGCATGGATGTGTGTGATGTCCTTAGGTTAGTTAGGTTTAAGTAGTTCTAAGTTCTAGGGGACTAATGACCACAGCAGTTGAGTTCCATAGTGCTCAGAGCCATTTGAACCATTTTTTTTAGCACGTCGCTCGATATCCCTTCAAAACACATGACACACAGCCTAGTGCGAGGAGATCCGCCCACCAATTTTACCACACTATTTTCTTTAAAGCATTAGGATCTACTTACTGTGTAACTTACTTCGTATACAGAGGTTGGACGAAATATGGAAACACAACCAGAAATGCTTGCTTGAACATAAATGCAGGTGCTAGCCAAGCCTGGAGGCTGCGCGGTTGTCTTTGACTATGAACAGCACCAGTGGCGTGTCCTCAATACACTGCAGTTGGGCAGTCTTGCCGACGTGGATACAGCGTTTCCCATCAGATCACCGATGTTAACAGGCGCTAGTACTTGGACGGGTGACCGTCTCAGTAAGCCGCGTGCTGTTTTCCCTGAGCCTTTATAGCAGCGGGGCAAGAGGGGTAAAGTCTCTCAGCAGCAGTCTTTGCGCCAATGTCCTGGATTCAATGCAGTGTCTCGTGAAGTGAGGGCATTTGACACTGCTAATGGTGACCCGTTCGTCGGATGGGGATGTTAAGACCGACGGTGCCCTTGTGTTCTTCGTGAGGATCAGGCTATGTGCTGATATCGGGTTTCACCCCCTCCCTTCTCTCATCGTCTCCAACTCGAACTTGACACTACACTACAAACACACCTATTACAGTCACCTACACTCACGCTTACAAACACAGCTATCATATTTCGCGAAATGAAGGTGCCTGCAGGATCGAGGGATAGAAAAAAAATCTTTCCAATTAGGCACCCAAACCTGCTCTCCGGGTTCTCGCACTACGACTTTACTTTTAATACACTGCAAGTGTCAGTCGTGGTCATAGCAGTGTTCTGTGTAGTAGTGAGTGCATTATATGGGAGCTACGCGGTTTCGAAGGCCAGTAAATTCTCGGGGACCGTACAGTGAGTGCTTAGTAACAAAGACAGCTGAAGAATTTGGTGTCTCTTGAGACATCCTAACGAAGATTTGTGCACCATGCAGAGAAAACGGAAGAACACCCTCCGCTAAGTCACAACGCGGACGAGACTGTCTGTTGAGTGATTATGACAAGTGGTCATTGATGGTGACGAGAAACAAGACGACGACACCTGCAAAAGTCACTGCAGTACCGAATGTCGCACTTGCGAATCCTTACAGCACTAAAACTGAAACATCCCCTTAGGAAAATTTTACGAATTACTGTGCTCATAAACCTCTTACGTTATTTGATTTCAAACAGCTGAGCAGAACTGAACGTACTCAGACATTTCTCTCTTTACTTATTCTGATCAACACTAAACTGACACACAATATTTTTAGCGCAACGCAATCCGACTTTCAATAACCCCTACAAAAGAATGGCCCTGACTAACTATAACCTATACGTTTCATGAATCACTTACCTCACAAAAATCTTCGTTACTCGAACTGCTGCAATACAGCGAGCGCCACTACTGCCAGCTAAATAAAAGATTCAAACTACTGAAGGCACTAACTACTGATAGGCATAGTTAGCAAATGAAAGAGTTTGATAGAGAACAAACAATGTATTTGCGTTAATAATGTTCAAAAGTCATATATATATATATATATATATATATATATATATATATATATATATATATATATCAGTTCATGACATCCAGTCTTACAAATTTACTGTCTCTGATGGACACACGTCCAGATCATCCGCTCTCAAAACTCGGCCATCTCTCTCCCCACATCCACCACTGCTGGCGGCTCACCTCCAACTGCGCAACACTACGCGCTGTTCACATCCAACTGCCCAACACTACAATAGCGAATATTCCAACAATGCCAACCAGCCACAGACTGCACACAGCACAGCCAGTGATTTTCATATAGAGCGCTACGTGGCGTTACCAACATAAAAACCTACACAGCCCACTTACAAAACAACACGAAGGGAGCAGCATTACCTGGGAATTTCAGGGCGATCTGTAATTCCAAAGTCAGTCATTAGTGACCCAAATGCCCATAAGAGAAAACGTAGTGCTGAAGCCATAAAACCTGAACTATGGAGCAGTGCAAAAAGGTCATTTGGTCAGATGAGTCCTATTTCACACTGTTCCCAACTTCTGGCTGAGTTTACGTCCCAAGAGTGAAACATGGCGAGGGGCCGGTGATAATTTAGACAGCCATATCGTGGTATTCCATGAAAACCATACTTAGTCTGCAACGTCGTATAACTGCCAAGGATTATTTCACTATTTTGGGCCGAGCGAGGTGGCGCAGTGGTTAGCACACTGGATTCGCATTCGGGAGGACGACGGTTCCATCTCGCGTCCGGCCATCCTGATTTAGGTTTTCCGTGATTTCCCTAAATCGCTTCAGGTAAATGCCGGGATGGTTTCTTTGAAAGGTCACGGCCAACTTTCCTTTCCATCCTTCCCTAATCCGATGAGACCGATGACCTCGCTGTTTGGTCTCCTCCCCCAAACAACCCAACCCAACTCCACTATCTTGGATCAACACATCCATGCCATGGTACAATGGTGATGTGTGTTCCAGGACTATAGCGACACTTTCGCATAGTTCGGATCGCCCGTGACTGGTTTTGTGAGCACGCGGATGACCCGTCTCATCTCCCCTGCCCACCACAGTGACCACATGTCATTAGTATTCAGCCTTTGTGGTCTACTTTGGAGAGAAGGCTGTGTGGCCGCTATCCAGCTTCATCACAGTTACCTGGACATGCCACTATTTTGCAGGAAGAATGGTGTAAGATTCCACTGAAAACCATACAGGACCTGTATTTATCCATTTCGAGACGACTGGAAGCTATTTTGAATGCCTACGGGTTTCCTACAACGTATTAGACAGGATGATGTGTTCTGTTTCCATATTTATGTGCAGTCTTTGTCTATGAGGTATCGCATTTCCCAGCAAGAGTCCTTGATGAGGCTGTTGTTGTTTTCGAGCATCTATAAATGATTATTTTTTAATCCAGAACCATATGCCTGTACAGGTGCTCTCGCCACGATGCTTGAGCACAGAGATGGAAGGGTTGGTTGGTTGGTTGGGGGAAGAGACGAAACAGCGAGGTTATCGGTCTCATAGGATTAGGTAAGGATGGGGAAGGAAGTCAGCCGTTCCTTTTCAAAGGAACCATCCCGGCATTTGCCTGGAGTGATTTAGGGAAATCACGGAAAACCTAAATCAGGATGGCCGGACGCGGGGTTGCACCGCTGTCCTTCCGAATGCGAGTCCAGTGTGATGGAAGGGAATATAGGATTTCTACACCTCGATGTACTGGTTAATCAAAGGCATACAGTACTTCATTGGCTTTTCAGCGATTCCCTCTCCTTCTCCACTTCAAAATGGACGAGACATTCAACAACTTCTATTTGCCCTCTTATCATCCTATGCGTGATCTTGTAAATCACATCCCTATACCGACTAGCTAGAAAATTCTCTCTGTAAATTCATCCAAGAGTACTTCGCGATAGAAAGCCTGCATTTCTTCTCATAGTTTTTATTTCAAATCCTTGATAATCTGCTTAGCCCCCTATATTCATTAAACAAGCCATTTGTCACCTCTACCGGTATCCCTACCTCCTTTCGCTATTTCCCTACAAAATGCAGGAATGGTGAGCAGCCTACAGGTGTCCGCCAGCACGGTAGTAAGTATGAATCGTAACTTCCGTGCCTTAGCGCTACTGGAAAACCCCGACAGTCAGTCTTGTTACAAGCTTGAACGTTGTTTTTTTTCTATCTTAGCTTAATTATTGTAAAACATGCAACTAAAGACGGTGTTATTTCACTCTTTGCTGCGCACAGACCGTAACAACTTACGACTTCAGTTCTCATGGACGTAACTGCAGTTTGTTTTGTCTGCTCTCTAGAGATCGCTATCTGCCACCCACAGGAAACAAGGGCTACAGCGTAGCAGTATGCTATGGTGTCATCAGTTACGTGATACAGAACTGATCGTTGCCTTAATAGCCTTTGCAGTCTGACATCCTCTAACGAACTGTTCATCTCCATTATCTGATAATAATTGTCTGTCTCCAGTATTTAAGAACAAAATGAGTGTATTAGCAACATTAATTTAATTTGAAGCATTATGTCGTTACACCTTTACTGCCAAATCTGATTGCAAATTAATAATATCATTCACTGGAAATGAAGTGTTTTGAAGTAAAATAAACACCAGTCGAGGGTTTGGTCATTTAGATCAGTGCCATAACGATTTCTCTGGACTAATGAGACTCCTCAGGGGACATCACAACCAGGAGCACCTCCGAAGATGTCCAACGTAGCTTTGGACGAAACATCAGGGTCAGAAGAGTTCCATGGACCACGGCCATACAACCCGGAAGAATTCTCGGCAGCTGAAACATTCGGCTTTGAAAGCCTTCATTGTATGAACGGCCTTTTATGCCATTTTCAAGTGATAAAGTTTATGTCATTAACGTGTATTGTAGGACTTAGCTCAAAATTGGCCATAAAATAATTTTCTTAATTTATGGCCAATTTTGAGCTTGATGTCCTACAATATATATTAGTGGCATGAACTCTATCAGTTGAAAATGGCACAAAAGGCCAAAACCTGGCTCACAGTCAAAGCAAGAGATAATATCCCTTAGATCCAGGTGGCCGTTTCCAGCGTATAGTGTAGCCTTTATCTATCCAAGATGGCTTTATAAGTCTCCACTATGTAGCGTAGGTCGAGGAATCTACGGTCAGACTAGTGACGGAACCGACGAAGCCACTGGCTTAGAGACTCCACTCAGTTCCAGATCAGAGGGCCCCGACCAGTCTCCTGAACGATGCTTCAGATCGACAATAGTATAGGTAAGGTTCGTCAGTCCCCGGAATGAACACAAAATGGTATCAGAACCAAGGCGACAGGATTCCGTTAGTGGCGACGTGAGCGACGATCCCAATGATAAGCTCTTTCACACTGCGGGCAATTCCTCCCAGGATGCAAACCATGTGCACATTTGGTTGGTTTTCTTCTCTTTTCGTAAGAGCGACTATCCGGGGCCGAACGTAAGAGAGAGTAATCTTCAAGCAAGAGAGACGATACCTGCTAGCTCTCTCCCATTATCATCGGAGCAGTGTTTCAAACTCATCAGTAAGAGGTATGGGGCAAGCAATTCAGCCATTAGTCACATACAACCTTCCCCCACGAAACAGTTCCAAATGTCCCCCACGAAACAGTTCCAAATGTGGGGACGATACGCCAGCTACCATCAGGTGACCGCGAGGTTATGAGCCCGGGCTCCTCTGCAGATGACGCCGGGAAAAGGAGTAGCTGGAAAACTCCACGGAGCGTTTTAACGTGGGACTGCCTCGTAACTCCATCACCGTCCCCCACGACTTTTATCTAATCATTTATGACTGTCTTATACAATTAAATGTCCGCCCCGATAGCTGAGTGGGAGCCGGAACGGTAGCTTAGCGTGTTCGGTCAGAGCGTTAGCTACCCTCTGTAACAAAAAACTGAGTGAATGAATCAACGTAGAACCTAAACGAGTGTCATCGGACGTCCGCCCCGAACAAATTGAACGAACAATATAGATCAAAGAGAGAGAGAGAGAGAGAGAGAGAAAAGTGGTCAACGTGACGGATTGCTGCCCTACCGGCCCGGGTTCGATTCCCAGTTGGGTCTTCTCCGGTCAGGGACTGGGTGGTGTGTTGTCTTCATCATCATTTCATCCCCATCTGGCGCGCAGGTCGCCCAATGCGGAGTCGAATGTAATAAGACCTGCCCCGTAAGGGGCCTCCCGGCCAATGCTAAACGCCCATTTCCATTTTTATACAATTAAGTCATACATTAAAACACCAAGGACTAACCCTTGACTGTAAATTGAAATGGAAACCACTCACGAAACAGCTACTAGCCAGCCATTGCAGCCCCCAAAACCAATAGTACACACATAGAAATCAAATCTTCCATGTTGCATGCATGTCCGCGCTGCTTGGTCACTATCAGTCCCTCGAAACCCTTAAATCCACCCGCTCCGTCTTGCTTCATACATCCGCTCACTCTCCTCTATACGAATCCTTTACCAATTTATCATATTCCATAAGAAGACAATAATAAGATACGCTCATCCCCCTGCATAAATTATGTTCTCTTATTCACGTAACAATTGTGGCTCTATGTTTATTCATGACTGTTCTGTTATTTGTTGTTTATATTGCTACGGTCACATTAAGAAAAGCTCTATCACACATGGTAGCAGCTCATACACTCTTTTACTGCGTAGTAAATACTTCACTCGCTTTGTTTATCTTTCGTTTAACTTTCTAAACCGTAATATATAAACAGACATGCCGCTAGCAATACTGACTTATTATCTACAACTGTAAAATATTTATTCTGTAAATCAATGTATCTCAGGCCAAGGAACACGATATCGCAAAGGTTGACATTTATTGTATTCATATTCATTGTTCTCACACTGAGTATGTATTTACTGTGAGGAAGCAAAAAACCGAGTACAGATATGTGTGTGTGTGTATCCTGGACTGGAAATATATGTTTTGAGACTGCATTTGTCATGGATATGACGAGGCAGTGCACTGTAAGTATCCAAAACGTAACATCCCTTTCGCTTCATAAGCTCTTGGTTACCGACAACTAAATTTCCATCAGCACCACGACTACAATGTCCAGTTGCACATCGTCTAGATAACGTTCCTGTGACACCTTCATCTAACAATGAGCCTACAGCGGCTAGAAAATTAGTTCAGAGAAAAAAACGTATCAAAAATCCAATAAAGCGACGGGTTGCATAATTATACCCAAATAAATCGCCAATATTCCATTCTCTTCTTATCCATTTTGAACGTCTCATATATATACTGTGCATACTGAAAAGTCAGTTCCAACAGCCTCATCACGTTCCTAGTTACCAATCCAGTCATGCTGCTGAGTAAATACCAACAAATCCTACTGGTCCTTCATCTGCACACCTTCTACACTGTAATTCCAACAGACTCCGCACTGGAAGATGAAGATATTTGCCTTGACATTTATTAATAAGGCATTTCCAATAAGAAATAACCCATTCCTCACCATCACGTTCTATGTCAGGGTTTCCTTTTCCTTTCCCTCTTCATAGTCACGGCCTGGCTTCCATTCTATCTCTATCCCAAAACCCAGGTCATTGCCAACCATTTTCCCTTAATACGCATCGCCAACCCACAAACACCTTCTTCACTCTGCTCATCAGAGCAGCTGAACAAGATGGCACAGTATCAAAGTCGTCGGACTCGCATTCGGATTCCCGTACGGTCATCCAGATGTAAATTATCTGTGGATTTTCTAAACCGCTTAAGGAAAAAGGGTGGTTCTTTTGGAAAGGACACAGTCGATTTCCTTCCATGTCCTGTGCCAGTCCTGGCATGTATTCCATCTCTAATGATCTCGTCGTTGACGGGATGCTAAACTTTAATACATATTCCTTCTTTTCTTTCTCACAACACAACTCTATCTTCCTCCTACTGCCTACTATCGCCTCCCTCCCCCTCTCCACCCCAGTGGAAATCTTATATTTTTCTGGAGTTCAGTACTTCGCGGGTTGTTGGAGCTCAGCTCTTAGCGGGACTCGTCACTGAAGGCAATTCTCCTCCAGGCAATGAAATTTCAGGCCGAAGACGTGTCTGGAGACGCCCTGGACAGCGCTAGGATGCCAACCTGACTGTCGCCTGCCATACGGCCTGACAGCCAGGAGTGACGGTCCGGGGTGCCATTTCTTTTAGAAGCAGGACTCCTTTGGTTGTCATTCGCGAGACTCTTACAGCACAGCGGTACGTCGACGATACTCTACGTCCCGTTCTGTTGCCCTTCATCGTAGGCCAACATGGGCTCACATTTCAACGAGATAATACCCACCCGGAGATGGCGAGTTTCTACTGTTTGTCTTCGTGCTTGTCAAACTGTACCTGGACCCGCAAGATCACCAGATCTCCCCAACTGAGAACGTGTGGAGCATTATGGGCAGGGGTCTCCAATGAGTTCGGGATTTTGACGATATGACGCGCCAACTGGACAGAATTTGGCACAATAATCCTCACGAAGACATCCAACAACTCAATGTCAAGCCGAATAACTGCTTTCATAAGGGCCAGAGGTGGCCCAGCGCATTATTGACTTGCTCAACTAGTGAAACTCTTTCTCATGAATAAATCACCCAATATTAATAAAATTATAATCATTTGTTCGTCAGCACATGTACATTACATCTTCCGATTTGGTGTCCCATTCGTATAATTCCTTCGTGGTTGTCATTTTTTGTCTTAGAGTGTGCTATAAACATCTGTTTTCAAGAGATAACAAACAATTTTTATCATGATCAATTTATCAAAACAAAGAAAATATCCAGATTTTTATCTTTTGTCTTTTAGATACTTCAGACTACATTTTTCATATCGTCTTGGTAGTATATAAAGTGCTAAGAAACGATCCAGGAGTCTGATCTTGACTTCGTACTTCTCAGCAAAAATTCAAATTCCAAAAGAGTTTTTTGGACCCACAGATACCATGAAGACATCAACACAAAGGTTTTGAAAGGAAGCAGATATTCACGTCCTGGGTGGTGAATGTTACATAAATGTCAGAAGCACCTTGTATAATTCCTTTACGCCTTATGGAACAGGACTTCCACAAACTGTGATATTCCTGTGGTTTAAAACCCAAGCATCTTGTGGCAAGTAACTGCAGTGGTGTAAGCAGGTTATAATTAACAGCGTTTCCCACAGTGGCGTCACTAGTGTCCGCATAACCATGATAACGAATCTCCACACGTGAAACTTTTCTTCACTATAGCTCTATGTATGCATGTAGTGTAAAGTGGACAAAAATAATTATTGGAAATTGTGTTTACTTAAGCCCTGTATTGTTGAGTGAACAATGGTGAGTTTTCTGGTACAGTTATTTTGCAGTCGAGTCAACAATGGTGTGTTGCCTGACGTCACAGTGGATAGTTTTTAACATCTCAGAAATATGACAAAGTAAAATCAATAAAAATACACGTCGAATGAACTACTAAATTTTTTTCTGAATAAAATATCCAAATTATTTTAATTAAAGCCCGCTAATAAATCACATTCTTCGCATAAATGTACTTTGTATAACGAGAAAATAGCTTCCAAACTAAAACTAAGCTGTGTGATTTAATCACTGATAAACTGTGTAATGACATTGATCTGTATGTATAGCGTAACTGTATGACTCTGGCCCTGAACTATTCCTGCGCGTACCTCGGTGCTGTAAAAATTTTCTGTTGAAAGTGGAGCACAGCAAACAGCGCCACAGGAATGCTAATTTAAAGCAGAAAACTGAAGGTGATATTCAAAAGAGTGCGTACCACCGCATGCAATGTGGACGCAAGAAACATGAAATTTCTTGCATGGGAATAATTCTGGGTGATAACGCTCTACAAATGATTTTTCTAAAACACGTTTACAGCAAAGAATTACTTAACAACTTCACTCCTAACAATAACTTCACTTTTAACAATATTGACTTTATACAAAAATGACTAGTTTCAGAAGCAGTTCTAACTGACTGATTATTAAAAAATTTACGTTGCACAAAAGATTAACCTACCCAAAATGATCTCTATTTTTTCACAAAATATATATGTAGGGGAGGAGAAATAACTTCTCTAGCTGTGAGCAATCCATGAGATGAATGCTACAACCAAATCTAGGTACGATAATTAATTTTACAAGAGAGTGCCAAGTACGCAATAGTATGCAAAGCTGCGGGTTTACCTTGAATCACAATTCTTCAAAAAACTCTTCCCATAATCCATAAATACTATCATCATCATGTTAGTCAACTGTTTCCAGCAAATCTGTATTCACGATGCTCAATCCCAGATAACAATTTCCAGTCCATTCAGTTCCACGTCTGCTTCTCAACACATCTCGACTAATAATAATGCTGTCTCTGAGCGCTCTCAGGCAGAGACTGTGTAACAACACAACCAAAGATCGCGGATTAACGTGGTTTGCTCTCATATTTGCGCGTGTAGAAGTGTGAAAGTAAGATGTTAACAATTCTGCAACAGCCAAGATGACATGCTCACCTCACACAGGTAGCGGAGGATCAGCGCTAACCTGGCGTCATCTATTGACGATGGCTTAAGCTGAATGCCAGGATAATTCCTTTCAAGGGGCACGTCGGATTTGTTTTCGCATCCATCCCTAATGTGAGCTTCTGTCATCGTCACTGATGGGACGTTAAACCCTACATACTTCGAGTCTTCCTCCACAGATGGTCTCGTAGCATTTAGTCATGTTGCCCAGAAAAAGTCCAGGGCTTTGATCGCTGGAGTGCTACATAAAAAGAACAGCGAAGTGTGCATTGCTTCAAATCTGCTATAAAGTATAAAGTAAGTTCGACGCTTTGGATTGCTGTAACTAAAAAGAAGTTACAAAAACCAAAACTATTCCTAGTACGCTTTTACAACGAGAAATACATGCATTTTGCCAAGTTCTAAATATTATCTGAACATTTTCTCGAAATCATCTATATTATATACAGTATTATATATATACACTCCTGGAAATTGAAATAAGAACACCGTGAATTCATTGTCCCAGGAAGGGGAAACTTTATTGACACATTCCTGGGGTCAGATACATCACATGATCACACTGACAGAACCACAGGCACATAGACACAGGCAACAGAGCATGCACAATGTCGGCACTAGTACAGTGTATATCCACCTTTCGCAGCAATGCAGGCTGCTATTCTCCCATGGAGACGATCGTAGAGATGCTGGATGTAGTCCTGTGGAACGGCTTGCCATGCCATTTCCACCTGGCGCCTCAGTTTGACCAGCGTTCGTGCTGGACGTGCAGACCGCGTGATACGACGCTTCATCCAGTCCCAAACATGCTCAATGGGGGACAGATCCGGAGATCTTGCTGGCCAGGGTAGTTGACTTACACCTTCTAGAGCACGTTGGGTGGCACGGGATACATGCGGACGTGCATTGTCCTGTTGGAACAGTAAGTTCCCTTGCCGGTCTAGGAATGGTAGAACGATGGGTTCGATGACGGTTTGGATGTACCGTGCAGTATTCAGTGTCCCCTCGACGATCACCAGTGGTGTACGGCCAGTGTAGGAGATCGCTCCCCACACCATGATGGCGGGTGTTGGCCCTGTGTGCCTCGGTCGTATGCAGTCCTGATTGTGGCGCTCACCTGCACGGCGCCAAACACGCATACGACCATCATTGGCACCAAGGCAGAAGCGACTCTCATCGCTGAAGACGACACGTCTCCATTCGTCCCTCCATTCACGCCTGTCGCGACACCACTGGAGGCGGGCTGCACGATGTTGGGGCATGAGCGGAAGACGGCCTAACGGTGTGCGGGACCGTAGCCCAGCTTCATGGAGACGGTTGCGAATGGTCCTCGCCGATACCCCAGGAGCAACAGTGTCCCTAATTTACTGGGAAGTGGCGGTGCGGTCCCCTACGGCACTGCGTAGGATCCCACGGTCTTGGCGTGCATCCGTGCGTCGCTGCGGTCCGGTCCCAGGTCGACGGGCACGTGCACCTTCCGCCGACCACTGGCGACAACATCGATGTACTGTGGAGACCTCACGCCCCACGTGTTGAGCAATTCGGCGGTACGTCCACCCGGCCTCCCGCATGCCCACTTTACGCCCTCTCTCAAAGTCCGTCAACTGCACATACGGTTCACGTCCACGCTGTCGCGGCATGCTACCAGTGTTAAAGACTGCGATGGAGCTCCGTATGCCACGGCAAACTGGCTGACACTGACGGCGGCGGTGCACAAATGCTGCGCAGCTAGCGCCATTCGACGGCCAACACCGCGGTTCCTGGTGTGTCCGCTGTGCCGTGCGTGTGATCATTGCTTGTACAGCCCTCTCGCAGTGTCCGGAGCAAGTATGGTGGGTCTGACTCACCGGTGTCAATGTGTTCTTTTTTCCATTTCCAGCAGTGTATATACTGTATTATATACAGTTACTCCTCCGACGGCTCATCATACACTGCGCTCAAATGACGTTACTAATATTCAACTATTTCAAAAATTGTAGCTTGTCGTAATGCTTGTAGTGACATAAAGTTGATGTAATTAAATTTTATTGATATATATTAGTCTCACCTTTATCTATGATAATGATAAAAGCTGAAGAGATGAATTAAAATATGTACCACGGCCAGCACTGGAATGCGGACCTTCAGTAGACGCGGCAGACATTCAATCCTTTGCAACACCGTAGCGACATACACTTAGGCGCCAAAGAAACGTATAAGCATGCGTATTCAAATACAGAGATGTAAAGAGGTGGAATACGGCGCTTCAGTCGGCAGCGCTTTCGTAAGTGTCTGGCGCACTTGTTAGATAGGTTACTGCTGCCACAATGGCAAGTTATCAAGATTTAAGTAAATTTGAACGTGTTGCTATAGTCGGCTCACGAGCAACGGGACACAGTATATCCGAGGTAGCAATGAAGTGGGGATTTCTCCATACGACCATTTCACGAGTGTACCGTGAATAACAGGAACCCGGTAAAATATTAAATCTCCGACTTCGCTGCGGCCAGAAACAGATCCTGACAGAGCGGGACTACCAAAGACGGAAGAGAATCTTTCAACGTGACAGAAGTGCAGCCCTTCCGCAAATTGCTGCAGATTTCAATTCTGGGTCACCAACAAGTGTCAGCATGTGAACCATTCAACGATACATCATCGACATGGGCTTTCGGGAACCGAAGGCCCGCTCGTGTACCCTTGATGACTGACGACAAAGATTTGTGTCTCCCCTGGGTCCGTCAACACCGACATTGGACTGTTGATGATTGGAAACGTGTTGCCTGGTCGGACGAGTCTCGTTTCAGTTGGACGTGTATGGGTCTGGAGACAGCCTTATGAATCAATGGACCCTTTTCAAGTTGGTGGAGGTTCTGTAATGGTGTGGGGCGTGTGCAATTGGAGTGATATGGGACCCTTGATACGTTTGGATACAACGCTGACAGTTGACACGTACGTAACCATCCTGTCTGATCACCTGCATCCATTCATGTCCATTGTGCATCCCGACGGGCTTGGGCAATTCCAGTAGGACAATGCGACACCCCACACGTACAGAATTGCTACAGAGTGCCTCCAGGAATACGCTTCTAAGTTTAAACACTTCCGCTTGCCACCTAACTCCCCAGATGTTAACATTATTGAGCATATCTGGGATGCCTTGCAACGTACTGTGCAGGAGAGATCTCCACCCTTCGTAATCTTACGGATTTATGGACAGACCTGTAGGATTCATGGGTCAATTCCCTCCAGCATTACTTCAGACATTAGTCAAGTCCATGCCACGTCGTGTAGCGGCACTTCTGCGTTCTCGCGGGGGCCCTACACAGTATTAGCCAGGAGTGCCAGGTTCTTTGGCTTTTCAATGTAGGTAACACACCCGCACCCCGCACGGAGTAGCATAGTCTACTGGTATCTCTTGTATTTGTACGTAATGGGGGTATCCTGCCTGTACCTCAGGCGTAAGTGATCTTTAGATCTGATATAATTAAATTGTCCTTGAGACATATGACTCTCAACTTTATCTACGATAACGATAGAAGTTGAAGAGGTGAATTCTCGTTACATTTTCTAGTTACTTGACTTTAGTTACGTTTTTGTTGTGGTAAATCAACAGCAAGTGAATTAAAAAAATACTAATTACATTAAGGCAAAGGAATTTCTCGATGCGTCTTTCACGGCGGTGGCAACACATTTTATATTTAAAACCACTTGTACAGTGACAGCTCATTTCCGGTACTTTTTATCGGTTTCCTGCTAGTGGTCTGTAGCTATCGCTCTTTTTGCTCAGCTAGTTCCGTTGCATCTCACTTCATTACTTCAAGTACGCCTTACTCGGCGCCAGCTATCTTAACAGCAGTGACTGGGAAACACTTTTCGATCACCGTCAAAGAATGTTTTCACACGAGGCCGCCTAGAAGTACCTCTATGCAGCGCACCGACTGCTTACCCACTCCAAGCGGCTCCTCTGTTGTCGCAGACCGCTCTGCTGCTGCCACTTCCGCGATGCAGTGACTTATCGCAGAACTTTTTTTCCGTTAGCTCTTGCCTTGGCACTTTTTTTCCTCTGCCCTTCAAACCGCTACCCTTCGTTCGACTTCGACCCAATCTATCTCCAGATGAACGCATATTAATGGTTAACCTTAACCAGACGTACGCAAACATCGCAGTACCCACATCCTGCGAGACCTCACCCTCGTGAAAACTAACTCTTATGCAGAGATGGCAGTAGACCTTTTGAGTTGGCCATCATGCCGGTGTGGGCGTGGAGGGCTCCACCTCTTTTTTTAAAAAATTTCTTTCGTGCAGCCATACGGAGGATGCCTTTCTTTCGCTTATTCTACTGAACAAGAAGACCAGGAAGAGGAAACTTAAAACAAGATTCTCGACGCACCTTTCTCTGCATTTCTAGAAGGAAGTAGATTTATTAAGACGGCAGCCACCAGGTTGGCAGCTATAGCCGATAAACATGTACGTGTCGTCAAGACAGCGGACAGTGGGTCGCTTTGTTAACAACTTCAAAATCTTTTCCTCCATATTAGTGCTGACCACGCGTGATTCCCACTACAGATTCATGTTTATTGACGTTGGTCCATAAGGAATGCTGTGAAACTCAATTGTGTTCAAGAATTCATTGCTTTAACATGAAGCTAATTGAGGGCGAAATCAAATTTTCTCGAAGCAGGCACTTGTGTGGAGCCTGTGATTATCTTCCTGTTAGAATCGTTTGTGATGCAGGTTTCAGTATGTCACCGTCCTTATTGTGTCCAAAAGGGATACTGACGATTTTTGCCCGTTTTCGACACTGATACTGGCAAGATACCGGTGGATAACAAATCGCAAAAAATTTTTTCTTCCTCTGTTATAATTGCAAATTAACAATTGGCTATTTTTTTTCCTTTTGTTAAGGTGTGAAAATTTTGTTCTTGCCAAATGTTTTGAGGAGTGAGTTTTAAAGTGTCAAAATATGTGACATAAATAGCCGTATCTTTTGGCTGAACTGACTTAGAAGCTAACGTTTATTATACCTCCAAGGGACCATAGTATTAGTACGTGACATAAATTCCACTTTGATACGTCAATGTATTCAATAGAGAAAGGGTTCGTAACAGACGGACAGACAAACAACCGGATGTATATTCGTGTTATATAGTTATAAATTAACAATTTGCGCATTTTTCCTTTCATTCCACTTTGAAACCATGCTTATTCGCAAATTTCATGATTGTAGGTCGACGGGAATTACCCTTTAGGTTTGATGAGTGAGTCTGCGAGTGTCAAAGTAAGTGACACAAATTGCCATATCTTTTGATTTATTATACTCCAAGGGACCGTAGACCTTAAAAATATCATATAAATTTCAAGTTGATACATCCCTCCGTTCCTGAGAGAAATTACTGTGGGAGATAAAAAAAATCTCATTTGAATTAAGTCGTTTTTGTTCTCAACAGCCTAATAAAAATGAAAACGTAGTACATGTCTTTTTAGTTTACCACTGTTGTCGTGACACTCACTCTTCTCTGAAGCACTTCTGCCTAAAAAAGACCGGTGACTGCCTCCCTTGCTTTACCTGCTGTTCCGTTTCTCTGGATATTCCTCACACTCTGTTGCATATTATTGAACGTTTTCAACTTCGCAGATGAAATCTTCTGTACCGACGTTCATCTCTAGCTAACGGTGTGACCAATAGGATCGTACTTCCAAATAACGATGAGCAACAATCCCAGCACAAGCGAGTGACGTCATGTGAAGGCCGCGGCTGGAAACAATGTTCTGCCAGTGGTGGCAGGCAGTGGTGCTCCTGCGCCACTGGTGGTGGCAGTCCACTGCTGAGTACCACGGACGCCACACAGCCCCTTCACATTCATACAAGTAGTTCTTTGTTCCCCGAAGGTCTCTTTAATTTTCCTGTAGGCAGTATCTATCTTACCCCTAGTGAGATAAGCCTCTACATCCTTACTTTTATCCTCTAGCCATGCCTGCTTAGCCTTTTTGCACTTCCTGTCGATCTCATTTTTGAGACGCTTGTATTCCTTTCTGCCTGCTTCATTTACTGCATTTTTATGTTTTCTCCTTTCATCAATTAAATTCAGTATTTCTTCTGTCACCCAAGGATTTCTACTAGCCCTCGTCTTTTTACCTACTTGATCCTCTGTTGCCTTCACTACTTCATCCCTCAAAGCTACCCATTCTTCTTCTACTGTATTTCTTTCCCCCATTCTTGCCAATTGTTGCCTTATGCTCTCCCTGAAACTCTGTACAACCTCTGTTTTCGTCAGTTTGTCTCCTTAAATTCTCGTTATTAAAGTCTCTAAAATTACCTTAAATGTATAGCTGGCCATGACACAAAACTTCCATTGTTCTCTAGCAAGAAACCACATTTCTCCTTCGAACGTACACCACGGACAGAACTATTTACAAATTTCAATCCACTGGGCCAGCTGCCTAAATGAGTTACCCGCAGATTAACAACGAGGGACCTTGGAGGTTGTGCGCAGCCTCCGCTACGAACCTCGCGAAGAGCCTGCTTCCTCTTTGTGGTCTCCTAGACGTGAGTAACCATGAGGGCACCAGTTCCCGCACGTCAGCCACTTCCATTTCGATTATCCTGCTTCATCGCGCTGACGTAGACCCAAGAAAGGAAGCGGCTCCCGTTAGCTGATGGCTCATGCGCTATTCGTATACTGTAAGGCGTCACCCACATCGAATTCAATGTAAAATTTAAGGCAGTAAACTGTGTTCTCCGTACCGGGTAGCAGCAACTCCACGACTGTTAACTGGAATGCATGAGTCAATAAGGACAGCAACCACTCACTAATTTTTGCCATATACAGGGTGTTACAAAAAGGTACGGCCAAACTTTCAGGAAACATTCCTCACATACAAATAAAGAAAAGATGTTATGTGGACATGTGTCCAGAAACGCTTAATTTCCATGTTAGAGCTCCTCTTAGTTTCGTCAGTATGTACTGTACTTCCTCGATTCACCGCCAGTTGGCCCAATTGAAGGAAGGTAATGTTGACTTCGGTGCTTGTGTTGACATGCGACTCATTGTTCTACAGTACTAGCATCAAGCACATCAGTACGTAGCATCAACAGGTTAGTGTTCATCACGAACGTGGTTTTGCAGTCAGTGCAATGTTTACAAATGCGGAGTTGGCAGATGCCCATTTTATGTATGGATTAGCACGGGGCAATAGCCGTGGCACGGTACGTTTGTATCGAGACAGATTTCCAGAACGAAGGTGTCCCGACAGAAAGACGTTCGAAGCAATTGATCGGCGTCTTAGGGAGCACGGAACATTCCAGCCTATGACTCGCGACTGGGGAAGACCTAGAACGACGAGGACACCTGCAATGGACGAGGCAATTCTCCGTGCAGTTGACGATAACCCTAATGTCAGCGTCAGAGAAGTTGCTGCTGTACAAGGTAACGTTGACCACGTCACTGTGTGGAGAATGCTACGGGAGAACCAGTTGTTTCCGTACCATGTTCATCGTGTGCAGGCACTATCAGCAGCTGATTGGCCTCCACGGGTACACTTCTGCGAATGGTTCATCCAACAATGTGTCAATCCTCATTTCAGTGCAAATGTTCTCTTTACGGATGAGGCTTCATTCCAACGTGATCAAATTGTAAATTTTCACAGTCAACATGTGTGGGATGACGAGAATCCGCACGCAATTGTGCAATCACGTCATCAACACAGATTTTCTGTGAACGTTTGGGCAGGCACTGTTGGTGATGTCTTCATTGGGCCCCATGTTCTTCCACCTACGCACAATGGAGCACGTTATCATGATTTCATACGGGATGCTCTACCTGTGCTGCTAGAACATGTGCCTTTAATAGTACGACACAACATGTGGTTCATGCACGATGAAGCTCCTGCACATTTCAGTCGAAGTGTTCGTACGCTTCTCAACAACAGATTCGGTGACCGATGGATTGGTAGAGGCGGACCAATTCCATGGCCTCCACACTCTACTGACCTCAACCCTCTTGACTTTAATGTATGAGGGGGGGAGGGGGCAGGTATTTGAAAGCTCTTGTCTACGCAACCCCGGTACCAAATGTAGAGACTCTTCGTGCTCGTATTGTGGACTGCTGTGATACAATACGCCATTCTCCACGGCTGCATCAGCGCATCAGGGATTACATGCGACGGAGGGTGGATGCATGTATCCTCGCTAACGGAGGACATTTTGAACATTTCCTGTAACAAAGTATTTGAAGTCACGCTGGTACGTACTGTTGCTGTGTGTTTCCATTCCATGATTAATGTGATTTGAAGAGAAGTAATAAAATGAGCTCTAACATGGAAAGTAAGCGTTTCCTGATACATGTCCACATAACATATTTTCTTTCTTTGTGTGTGAGGAATGCCGGCCGGAGTGGCCGCGCGGTTAAAGGCGCTTCAGTCTGGAACCGCACGACCGCTACGGTCGCAGGTTCGAATCCTGCCTCGGGCATGGATGTGTGTGATGTCCTTAGGTTAGTTAGGTTTAAGTAGTTCTAAGTTCTAGGGGACTTAATGACCACAGCAGTTCAGTCCCATAGTGCTCAGAGCCATTTGCACCATTTTTGTGTGTGAGGAATGTTTCCTGAAAGTTTGGCCGTACCTTTTTGTAACACCCTGTATTTGTAACATTTTCTTTCGCTACTAAATAAGCGTAGTGATTTCTTTCTCTGACTGGATGACAGCACCGAGTAAACATGCTACCCGTTTGCTGCACTTTTCCAAGTTCCTAGAAATGAATCATATACTATGTATATCGTTAAAATTGGGTTGCATCTCAAGACTGTTTGTCGAAAGAAAATAAGCGATTACGAGTGTCAAGTTTATATCATCAGCTACGGTGATAAAACGCATCTTTAAATACTTCTTCAGTAGCGTAAAAAATTAAATAATGAAGTCAGGTTAAAATTTAACGTGTAGATCGCTAGAGATGCAGGCAGCATACGAATCAGTGCCACGAAGATGGATGACAGACACACACAGAGCTGCAGCATTTAAAATCTATTGGTTGTTCCTCCAGTCGTCGTTTAGGCTCTATTCTTTTCTAATTAATTTGGCTGTCCTCACAGCTCTCTGTTTCTGAAACGGAGTATTTTTTCTTTTTTTTTTCAGCCAAATTCCAGAGGTATGGAATTCTGCCAGGTTGCTTCCCAAGTAGGAATATTTGAGGATGGACTTCCAGTTCCTTCCACCCAAGAGAAGTCTCCTGAAAACCGTAGTC
The DNA here is from genome assembly GCF_023864345.2 of Schistocerca serialis cubense. Lineage (NCBI taxonomy): Eukaryota > Metazoa > Arthropoda > Insecta > Orthoptera > Acrididae > Schistocerca > Schistocerca serialis. Next base: position 568,549,598 of record NC_064638.1, read on the forward strand.
GGAACCTGGGACTAGGAATTATTTTTAATTGATTTCTAGCACAATATCTCCCAAACACTCCCCTCAGTGTTTGTGAGTGCGGATCTACGAGTGTGTATAACACTAATATGGTCACTGGTGATTGAGCATTGAAATTTCAGATCAACAGCCAGTGGCAGTAGTCTTTAGCTTACAGATGAGTTCCACGTAATTTCTGCGTTGGAAGTATAATAAGGGCAGACGGTGCTACATACATACGCTGTACGTTGCTTTGAAGCCGCCGCCGTCATGTTAGATGCTCCAAAACATCAACAGATGAGTATTTACGGTTGATTCCTGTTCTTTATTTCTGTCTTGAGCAGTTAACATTTGTTTCAAATAAAAATATTTCAGTGCTTTCTTGAATGACACAGCATAAGGGAGACATTTTCAGGTGTTTTTGTGGTTTTATATGTGTATGGTCCAATACTACGACATATTTCGCCTTGTCATTGAAACTTTCTTTCTTTTGTACGTTTCGAGTAACCAAGATCAGAATACTGTGATGTGGAAAGGGTGCTTTCTTAATCCAGCATTTTCCTTACTATGGACTGATGAAACTGATGTTCCGCCTATGTCCTCTTCCCGAAAATGCTGTGTTTGGTCGGTTTCCAATCTTTTCTACTCAGAGCGTTCACCCAGAGAGTTTTTCGAGATGGACTATAGAAAATCTAAAGTCAAATGACAGAAATAGAACCGCTACAATGCAAGTGAACAGCGCAACCTAAATACACGCACAAAAAGGAACTTATCGCTAGAACGAGTTCACAAAGGAATGAAATGTGATTCCTTTACAATGTAAACTATAATCAGAGTGATTATTACACACGCAGATGACGCAAACTAGAAATTTTGTGCAAGACACTTCCACCAGAAGCTAATGTTTGCGGCAATTAATATGGCGGACGTCGGCTTCAAGTTTGTGACGTCATGACAACTCTCCTTATTATACCTCCATGATTTCTACACATCTCTGTCACATCTACCATCTGACGTCAGTCTAATGACGAGGCAGAAACGAAATGCGATTTCTTCCTGCCGCATTGCAGACCTACCACGTTCACTGATCACTGCTTATACGAAGACGATGGGTTGCCTGCCCCATTGTCGTTCTTGTAAAATTGGCCTAGTTTGGGTAAGGATGTCATTCATGATGGAGAAATTAGTCACACGCAACCCCACGTACTGATAAGAGATGTAGCCGGAGAGGGATGAGGTAAACTGTTTGGTGTACTGAGTGAGTAGGGGAAGATCTTACACCCAATAATGCACTTTGGTAGCAGAAAGCCACTGATACGACAACTACTGATGGACAAGGAGCTTGAGAACTACCATCTGAAGCCTGAGTTTCGGACACTGTTGCATCAAGAAACTTGTAGTCTGCATAGGTCCTATGCCAGGCCGGCTGTACCCACGTACTGAAGAGGACTCCACACGTATCTTCATCACTTGCATTAATCAATGTGATGCCACAGACGCTATACTGCAAGATATACAAAATAGAAACTGCCCACATCCTTACTGTTGGAAGCCTACGAGATGTGCAGACTCTTTTACTCGTAGTATTCTAAGACGAATATTTCACTCTGCAGTGGAGTGTGTACTGTTTTGAAGTTTCCTGGTACATTTAACTGTGTCAGGCTGGGACAAAAATTCAGAACTTTATCTTCTGCAAGCAGGCTCTCACCGGCTAAGCTGAACTGTTTGGATAGTTCAGTCGGTAAGAGCACGGCCTGCAGAAGACAAGGTTCTTGGTTCGATCCCCGTTCCGTCAACAAGTTTTAATCAGACAGCATGTTCCCCATACTGATGTCGAAGTGCATGCGGTTAATAAAATCTTCTTATTTAGAAGGGGCGTCACTTCGAGTAAAACATTCAGGCTTTCAATGGTTATCTCCATTATCATCGTCGGGAGTAATAAACTGCCAACTCTCAGGACTCAGACGGTATTTCACTGTTAAAGGCGCGATTGGAGCGTCTGAAACGTTCCATGAGAGCCGAAATGACGCATGCGCGGGAAGGCGAGCTGAAGAGCTTACAGGAGGTCCGGGTCGCCGCCGTACTGGTGGAGTCAGGTGCCGTTAGGGACCGGCGCCACGTTTGAAACTGTCGCGTCCACTTGCCTACAAGCGTCAAGCTTCCGTCTCTCCTTCTTCTCGATTTATTCGAACTGATACGGTTTGTACACCGAGAAGATTTTAATCATGTCTGCCACTGCGAGCCGGCCGGAGTGGCCGTGCGGTTCTAGGCGCTACAGTCTGGAACCGCGTGACCGCTACGGTCGCAGGTTCGAATCCTGCCTCGGGCATGGATGTGTGTGATGTCCTTAGGTTAGTTAGGTTTAAGTGGTTCTAAGTTCTAGGGGACTGATGACCACAGCAGTTAAGTCCCATAGTGCTCAGAGCCATTTGAACCATTTTTTGCCACTGCGAAAGACTCCTAGGACACAAGTGTATACGATGTTGTGTAAAGCTGGAATCAAATTGTAAACTGTTTATTTGTTTGCTTTGTACAATTAATTATCAAAATAACTCTAAGAAATTGTTTCAGATAACAAATAAAAGAACAAGACCGTGTCCTAAGAAGTGTACTATCTTCTCGAGTATTTCGTGGGTTGTGTTTCTTACCGACAATTTATTGAGTTTTAGTGTCTCAGTTACTAGGTCATAAATTACGAATCCTAAGGTGTGGGGTTCAATCCCACAGTCAACCGGAGTATTTCTTGTGCTATTTAACGCCACTTTCACCTTTGCAAATTCCTTCTCAGTTGCTGCTGTCCGCCTCTGGAACAAACTACCCTGAACTCTGCGCGCAGTTATATGGCATGTTGCTTTTAGGAAGACGCGGAAATCTTTCTTCTCTTATCCTCATAACGGTTCCTGAAAATTATCATGTATGAACATTTTTGCCTCTTTAAAATAATAAATCAAGTGCTTCAGATTCGTAGCCATCACCTATTCATTGAGGCACTGAAGGTCAAAAATTTCTCGATACGTAGCATAGCTCTCCGAGTTCCACTTCTTTCTCTTGTCATTTCTCGGCAATGGCACTTTCTTCTACCCTTTATTCATTACCCTTTCTCTCCATTTTCTACCCCTTCTTTCATGTACATTGTTGCTAGCATTCATAATTTTAACCGACTTTCCTGTAATTTGTGTTTATCGTTGTGCTGCTCATGAGCACTGCCTTGTTTTCTGCACTACAGTAATTTCTAAATGCTGTATACTATATTACATGCAACTTAAAACGTGCTTATCGTAATGAACATCACATGAGCTATGTAAAAGGTTTGGTTTGACGTAGTGGGGCTCCTGATGGCCCTAAACTTGCCAGGATAAATAAATCAATAGATATAAATACCGATATGAAAAACATTAAGTCGTAAAGTGTGACAGAGTCCACGCTAATTTGCAGATACGCTTGTAAATGGATGGGCGCAAACGTTTAATGTGGGTGCTACTTCTTATCCTGGCATGGATAGCCAAGTATAACGTGGGTACTGCGTTTCATCCTGTCCGCCTGAACCAAGTATAACTTTCCGTTTCGTTGTTATTGTTCTTCTGGTCTTCAGTCCAGAATCTGGTGTGATGCAGCTCTCCATGCTGATCTATCCTCTGCAAGCTTCTTCATCTCCGAGTAACTACTGCAACCTACATTCTTCTGAATCTGCATAGTGTATTTGGTCTCCTTCTACGATTTTTAGCCTCTACGCTGCCCTGCAATACTAAATTGGTGATCCCTTGATGCTTCAGGACGTGTCCTACCAGCCGATCCCTTCTTTTAGTCAAGCTGTGCCACAAATTCCACTTCTCTCCAGCTCTGTTCAGTACCTCCTCATTAGTTACGCGATCTACCCATCTAATCTTCCAGGTCCTTTGCTGCCTCTGACACAATTACAATGTTTTCGACAAACCTCAAAGTTTTCTCCTCCATGGATTTTAATTCCTACCGCAAAATTTTCTTTTCTTTCCTTTACTGCTTACTCAATATGCAGATTGAATAACATCGGGGATAGGCTACAACTCTGTCTCACTCCCTTCTCGTCCACTGCTTCCCTTTCATGCCCCTTGACACTTATAAATACTCACTGCTTTCAGTAAAAATTTAAAAGCCTTTCGCTCCGTTTATTTGACCCCGGTCGCTTCAGCGTTTGAAAGAGAGTCAACAAATGCTAGAAACATAAGTTTGCCTTTCCTTAACCTATCATCTAAGATAAGTTGTAGAGTCAGTATTGCCTCGCGTGTTCCAGCATTCCTACGGAATCCAAACTGATCTTCCACGAGGTCGGCTTCTACCAGTTTTTCCATTCGTCTGTACAGGATTCGTGTTAGTATTTTGCAGCCGTGACTTATTAAGCTGATAGTTCGGCAATTTTCACACCTCTCACCACCTGCTTTCTTCGGGATTGGAATTATTATATTCTTCTGGAAGTCTGAGGGCATTTCGCTTGTCTCATACATCTTACTCACCAGGTGGTAAAGTTTTGTCATGGCTGGCTCTCCCAAGGCTGTCAGTAGTTGCCCCGCGGAGTGACAGCGCGGTTTGAAGCGCCTTGTCATGGGTTGCACGGCCCTTCCCGCAGGAAGTTCAAGTCCTACCTGGGGCATGGGTGTGTACGTTGCTATTACTATAAGTTAGTTTAAGTAGTGTGCAAGTCTAGGGACCGATGACCTCAGCAGTTTGGTCCCTTAGATATTCACACACATTTGAACATTTGTCGGTAGTTCTAATGGAATGTTGTCTACTCCCAGGGCTTTGTTTTCACTTAGTCTTTCAGTGCTGTGTCAAATTCTTCACGCAGTGTCATATCTCCCATTTCATCATCATCTACGTCCTCTTCCATTTCCATTATATTGTCCTCAAGTACATTGCCCTTGTATAGACCCTTCATATACTTCTCCTCATTTCTGCTTTCCCTTCTTTGCTTAGCACTTTTTGCTATGGCAAGTCAAGTAAACTTGTAACTTCCTGGAAAAAATGCTAATGTCCAACAGAGTTTATGTGTCTGTCTCTATTACGGAACGTGACTGCTTTTATGGATTAAATTTGACTGCAAGAGATTGTGCGGCATGCAGAACCCGTGAGCCTTCCCAAGTCGTTCTCTTGAGAATCTTCTTCGTCTGAAGAACTATGCTGCAACTGATGCAATAAAATTCGGTTCTGTGTTAAATTAAGAGGGGTTGAGCTGCGATGGAGTTCTTCGATCCTTTCTTGAGGTAAATTTGTAGGCAAATGATTTATCCAAATAAGAGAAACTTACACTCATTCCTTTTGCCTCATCACTTATTATTTCCTCTGTTATGTTACCACACCAACTGTTATTTATTGCGCCACACGATTTAATTCTGCTGCACTATGTCAAAAATAAACTTGTTCGAGTATTTTTATATTCAGAAGTATTTCCCCCCCCCCACAGTATTCTGACTCAAAACTGTTAACACCCTGACTATTTCTTCATGTAATTCGACCAAACTCCCCAATGTCCACTTATGATGTGTGATCCGAACCTCCTCTCTTTCCCAACTGCCGTCAACTGCTCCGCTTGTACCACTCTCCAAACTTATATCTTCTCGGCTGCTGCCAGTGGGTGGTGTCCTTCCGTCATATGTGATGATTGCTTCTTATTAAAACATACATCTTCACATGATTTAACGATGAATGCCATACTCTTTCAATGATTTCGATTTCTGAGTGGTGCTTTCTCCTAATAAACTTACTCTAGGATTTGAGTTCAGGGTTCATTAACATGTTACTTTACATAGGCAAAATTTTATTTGTTTGTCAAGAAAGGTGGTGTCGGAGATTTCCACAGATATCATCAACTTCCAAAAGTTCGAAAGCCAGAGGAAGTCAACGAGATACCATCTGAAATACACTGAGGTGACAAAAGCCGTGGGATACCTCCCAATATCGTGTCGGATCTCCTTGTTTCTTTAGTGCAGCAACTCGACGTGGTATGGACTCAACAAGTCGTCAGAAGTCTTCTGCACAAATATTGAGCCATGCTTCCTCTGTAGCCGACCATAATTGCGAAAGTGTTGCTGGTGCGGGAGTATCAGCACGAACTGGCCTCTCGATAAAAAAATGGTTCAAATGGCTCTGAGCACTATGAGACTTAACAGCTATGGTCATCAGTCCCCTAGAACTTAGAACTACTTAACCTAACTAACCTAAGGACATCACACAACACCCAGTCATCAAGAGGCAGAGCCTCTAGATCACGTCCCATAAATGTTCGATGGGATTCGTGTCGGGGATCCGGGTGGCCAAATCATTAACTCGAATTGTGGAAAATGTTCTTGAAACCAGTCTCGAACAATTGTGGCCACGTGACATGGAACACTGTCATCCATAAACATTCCGTGGTTGTTTGGGAACAAATGGTCTCCAGGTAACCCAATATAACCATTTCCAGTCAACGATCGGTTCAGCTGGACCAGAGAACCCAATCTGTACCACGTAATCACAGCCCACACCATTATGAAGCCACAGTGCCTTGTTGACAACCTGGGTCCATGGCATCATGGGATTTGCGCCACAGTATAATCCTACCATCACCCTTTACCTCCTGAAATCGGGGCTCATCTGACTAGAAAACGGTTTTCCAGCCGTCTAGGTTCCTACCGATATGCTCACGAGCCCGAGGGAGGTGCTGTTAGCAATGGCACTCGAGTCGGTCGTCTTTTGCCAAAGGCCATTAACGCGAAATTTCGCCACACTGTCCTAACGGATAAGTTGGTCGTCCATCCCACCTTGATTTCTGCTGCTGCTGCTCTCGGTCGTTAAGCGAAGGTCATCGGTCGCTGCGTTGTCCATGGTCAGAGGTAATGCTTGAAATGTGGTATTCTTGGCACACTCTTGACACTGTGGGTCTCGGGATATTTAAATTCCTGACGATTTCCGAAATGGAATGTCTCGTGCGTCTGGCTCCAAGTACCATTCAGCGTGCAGAGTCTGTTAATTCCCGTCGTGCGGCCGCAATCACGTCAGAAACCTTTTCACATGAAGCACCTGACTACAAATGAGGGTTCCGCCAGTGCACTGCCCCTTTATACTTTGTGTGCGTGATACTAGTGCCGTCTGTGTGTGAACGTATCGCTATCCCAACACTGGTGTTCAAAACGATCCCTGGTTCGATTACAATTTTATTTCCTCAATGTCCCTAAACTTAAGTGTATTGTTACGGAGTGGCGGAGACCAGTCTCAATTAAAAGCTCTCAGCGAGGTCCATCGATGAGGCAGATGGTACTGACTAAGGAGGAGATAAGCTACGTGCTGAACGAGGCAAAGTTGTAGCAACCGGGACGCATTCGACGACAGAAGGCAGTGGCGAAACCAGATGAGCGAATGCTAGGGGGCCGATACTCCGCGTGGGGCCATGTTTGAGGGGAAGACAGAGGTAATGACCGCGCAGCTGGGAGTGGCTCGAAACGAGAAGAATGAGGAAAATGGCGCAACCCGCGGCGAGAAGAGGAGGAAGCAGGATGAGTCGCCTCGCCGGTGGGGCTGCTCTCTCGTATGTTTCGGCCGGTTTTGCGAGTCACGCGACTCCAGATGGAGGCAGGTCGCGGAGTAACGGGAGCAGTGCTCGGGGACCCGCGCTCGTCCTTTTGCCGTGCTCTGGTCTGCTCAGTGACGCGTAACAGGATGGCATGGGGCCACGCCGCTTCCTGCCGCACACCACGCAAAAACTCTGCCTGAGGGGTCGCCGGTCCCTAGGGCCGTTAACGTCGACTCACTCTGGATGCCAACGAAACGCAAACGCTGGTGTGTTGATATTGGAAGTAACGTCAACACAACGACGCTTCACTCAGCCCAGTACGGAATGGCGAACGTCAGATTACTACATATCATCAACAAACGATTGCGCCTAGTTAGATGACAGAAACAGCCAGGTTCTAGAGGAAGGGCTGGGAAAAACATTAAACATGGTTCAAAATGGCTCTGAGCACTATGAGACTTAACGTCTGAGGTCATCAGTCCTCTAGAACTTAGAACTACTTAAACCTAACTAACCTAAGGACATCACACACATCCATGCCCAAGGCAGGATTCGAACCTGCGACCGTAGCGGTCGCGCGGTTCCAGACTGTAGCGCCTAGAACCGCTCGGCCGGCTGTTAAAGATCATTTTGAAGAAAAATTATTAAACTCAAAATGCCAAATGTTAAACAGGTTGGACATGATTCATAATTTCAAAAGGATAATAAAAGATCAAACACGTTAATAAAGTGATAACCACTATTTTAGAGGGATTGGTCATTAATAAATCAGAACTGAACAACCCGACGTCATATCGGGCTACTAGCCCGCTGGTGGCTCAACAGAATCCAGGCGTAGACGTAGGGCACTGGACCCCCGGCGACAACAAGACAAACCAGAGTGAGTAGACCGCAACAACATGTAGAGCAAACACTCTTAAACAGTGAAAGGGTGAAACAAAACTAAAGCCTTTGGCCCTGCTCTAAAAGATATCACACTGAGAGCGGGTAAGAACTCTGGAAAATGCAAGATTCATAGATTAATTATTCTTTAAATGTCACTAAATCTTGACAAATGCAAAATCCGCTTTCAAACTAGTATCCACAACTCAAAAGGTTCCTTAACCCTGACTGGCTTTTTAAGTACTTCCTTCGGGTGTACAATTTCATGTGTGATTCAACAAAGATTAGCTCAGTTTGAATACCATATAAAACATTCCACTAATTCTGCTAAAGAGTAGTTGTGCTGTGTGAGGAGGGAGATGCAGTTGGCTACCGTAACCAAGTCACGGCCACTGACTAAAGTGGATCCCTTTTCTTGAGTTCAACAAAGTGGCAAGATGAAATCTAAAAGTAAAATTGAGCATAAGCCCCAAGGCCTTAAACTCAAAATCACAAGCAAAGAACAGTGAACTGTTACTTAAAATCGGGCGACCGAATTCTTTTAGAAAATATACTCTAAACAGATAAGAGAATTGGCATGTGGTGAGGGGGAGCGGGAGAGGCGAGATGAGCCCATGCCAGACGCCCCTTCAAATAATCACCAATTAAATGTAAAATGCAGGGGGACGCAGCACAAACTGAAGTTGAAAAACAAGCGGAAGGCATGCTGCTTCAGACAAACTGCAGGCAAGGCAGATAAGTTTCTGCCGAACATTACAAATGACGCTCACCAATGAACAGAAGGAGACAGTACGTGGCTGTATCCTCGACCAGAGAGGAAAAAAAAAAGTTGACTCGGTGTGCGGCAAAATCCCACGATGAAGGCATTCTGAGCGAACAGAACAGACCGGGGCACGATTCGTAGGCTTCGACGAATCGCGCAGACTTCTGCAGGAGGAAACCACGCGAACTAGCGCGGCCGGAAAAGGGGACAGCCTCGCCAAGCCCGCCACGTCAACAACCGCCCCGTCTAGTACAGTAAACGCCGGCTCATGACTCTCGCACCAGAAAATCCGTACGCCAGCAATTTTAGCCAGTTGTTCACCATGAAGGACGTTCACTCCGCCGGACTCCACTGCCAACAACTGTCCGTCTCGCCATCTCTCTCTCTCCCTCTCCACTCCTTCCTTCCTACCAACGAGAAAGATCAAAGATACTCGAACCGGCAAAGAAGGTGCTCAACTCACCGTAGCGCGCTATCCACCTCGTAGCACCGTTCAAGCGCATCATAGTTAAGAATCTAGGATGGGTATAGCTTTCAATGTTTATTTTCTGTGCAAGATGTGGTCAGTAAAGAAAGAGTTGTAACTATTGTTTGAAACAATAAATTTTGTTATGTCTAACTCTGTTTTGTAATCTTCTTTGAATTGGAACAGCACACTATTGAGTGGAAAGCTACATGTTGGTATGTTTGTTACTGGGTCTTGTGAGCATAAAGGTTTTATTGTGTCTGTAGGTGTAGTTTTTCCATAAATTCTGAAACAATGTGTCTGTATATTGATGTCAATGCTTGGATTGAGGAAGTTTATGGATTCGTTGCCAGTTTCCATTTCGAACTAAATATTTTTATGTTGAATGTATAAACTTCGAAAAAATTTGTTGACCTGCCTTATAGTGCCTGTCCACATATATAGTACATCATGTACGTATGGGACCTATATTTAATATTTGCACTCAAAGGTTCTTTATTAAAACATCTTGTCCAAAAATTTTTGCGAATATTTCAGCCAAAAGTGCACTTAGAGTGGACCCCATGGCTGATCCATCTAACTACACTACTGGCCATTAAAGTTCCTACACCAAGAAGATGACGTACCGCAGACGCGAAATTGATAAAGGTCGGATTGTAGCCTATCGCGATTGCGCTTTATCCTATCGCGACATTGCTGCTCGCGTTGGTCGAGATCCAATGAATGTTAGCAGAATACGGAATCAGTGGGTTCAGGAGTGTAATACGGAACGCCGTGCTGGATCCCAACGGCCTCGTATCACTAGCAGTCGAGATGACAGGCATCTTATCCGCATGGCTGTAACGGATCGTGCAGCCACGTCTCGATCCCTGAGTCAACAGATGGGGACGTTTGCAAGACAACAACCCTCTGCACGAACAGTTCGCCGACGTTTGCAGCAGCATGGACTATCAGCTCGGAGACCATGGCTGCGGTTACCCTTGACGCTGCATCACAGACAGGAGCGGCTGCGATGGTGTACTTAACGACGAACCTGGGTGCACGAATGGAAAAACGTCATTTTTTCGGATGAATCCAGGTTCTGTTTACAGCATCATGATGGTGGCATCCGTGTTTGGCGACATCGCGGTGAACGCACATTGGAAGCGTGTATTCGTCATCGCCATACTGGCGTATCACCCGGCGTGATGGTATGGGGTGCCACTGGTTACACGTCTCGGTCACCTCTTGTTCGCATTGACGGCACTTTGAACAGTGGACGTTACATTTCAGATGTGTTAAGACCCGTGGCTGTACCCTTCATTCGATCCCTGCGAAACCCTACATTTCAGCAGGATAATGCACGACCGCATGTTGCAGGTCCTGTACGGGCCTTTGTGGATACAGAAAATGTTCGACTACTGCCCTGGCCAGCACATTCTCCAGATCTCTCACCAATTGAAAACGTCTAATCAATGGTGGCCGAGCGACTGGCTCGTCACAATACGCCAGTTACTACTCTTGATGAACTGTGGTATGGTGTTGAAGCTGCATGGGGAG